>NC_140591.1:1221145723-1221745723 GCF_964204655.1 Triturus cristatus
TACGATATTTAAATATTGGGTACACTGGATCAAATAGCATGCCCCTTCCAGACATGCAATATTCTTTCACGAACAAAATGGCATCGTCTGATAATAATCACATTTATGTGCAAATATCACCTTTGGGGACAAATAACCTTTTCGTGCAACATCAACAGTTGAGCATAGAGAGATATTTTGGCGTTAAACACATTAATGAGTCAAAATCACATTTAGGTGAAAAACATAGGAGCAAAATAAGCAAAGGTGTGGTATCACTCACTGGCAAAATCGCAGTACAGGAAGAGAAAGCACCATATCACATTAGGTGCAAAAGCATTGCTTTAATACATCATCCTCACATCAAGTGGACAGAACAGTGAGATGTAAATCACGTTTATTGCTGCATCAGCATGCGATATGGAAAGCCAATAGGAGCACAATTCACATTTAGATGTAAAATCAATTTGTAGACAGAATCACGCTTGGTTCAGAGTAAGCAGCATTGTAGAATTACATTTGGGACCAAATACAGAATTTGGTCGCAAAGTCATATCAAGGTGCAGAATCGCCCTTGCTATTCAGGAATTAGGAGCACAATCATAGTTAGTAGGACAATCACAAGTAGATGCAACATCTCCCATGATGGAGCATCACCAGCAATCTGGAGCCACTATTAGGAGCAGAAATAGACATTCACTGTGGTTCCTGACACCTCACTTCACTGTTCACATACTGCGATGGAAAACGTAATTTAGGCAGGCAGACAAACACACCATCAGAGAGAATTAAATAGTCCTCTGGCCTGTTCCAAAGCAAATGGAAACAAATATTGTACAAGACATCACTTGGGGGTCTAGAGAGCTCCTGGACAGATGAGTATATCACATAATGTTGTCAGTGTCCCAGCTTTCTTACCTATTAAAATATTACATGTCCAAACTTTCTTCATCCTTCCACTGTGTCTTCCTGTCTTATGTGTCAAGTGAACATGTGACAAGTCTGATCTTACAATTGCTGTAACTGACTTTTTAATAAACCCGCATTTAGAAATAGTCTTCTGGTGGGAGTAGGATTCTGAGTCCTGTGGTAGCCAACAGAGATACACACACAAAAAGGGTCTGTGGAGTGTCATTGGTTGATTACCATGAATAACCTTACCAGACGACCACTGATAGTAGCACAAGTCAAGTAGCAGATAAGAACTGACTGCCATCGGGTGAACTTTTTTCTATTAATAGTTGCTGATGATCACAAACACATGTCAATGTGAAACATACTGTCCCGAATTCACAAAAATACCTTTGCTCCCGTGTTTCACCAATGTGCTGCAAAACGGAGATATTTGGTAAAAAAAGAAATTGCAGACACTTATGCTTCAAGGCGAAGCCTGCAGTCACTAAAATCCACCACCAGGGCTTCTATTTTTCCGGTGTAAATTTAGTGTTTTTTCCAGGATCGAAGCATAAAATTATAATTGGGATTATGGTGAACATCTGCAAAGTAATTACTTGGTGTACAATGCCCAGCATTCCCACGTGGTCTACACACCCAATCTGTCATGAGTCACGAAAAAAATAATACATCTGCACCCAGAGTTTTCCATCTATCAGTACAGCTTTAAGTTGCTTTGGAATGCAGGATGAAAGCATTGCTCTTACAGTTGTCCTTACATCTCAACATATCGCGAGAGGATCGAGCGGCATCTGCAGCAGCTCCATGTGATTGCCATAGAGGACTTCAGTCAGGGGTTAAAGAGAGCAAGCATCGGTGCAGCTGACCTTGCTGTAGCAATGACGCCTCAGTGCCCCAGTAAACAGCAGAGAGTTGACATTTTCCAGGAAGAGTAAATGGCTGATTTCTGTTCTGTCCTTAAGCGATGGGGGAATGCCCCCAAGTTAAATAGCCAATGTGCAAGGGCTAGGCTATGAACATTTTGATTTTCGAAACAAAATTCAGCTTAGGAAAGTGCAGTCCATCACTGGCTGCTGCACTTTGATTGAGCAGCACCTAGGTCTGCTGATGAGGCCTCTAGACAGACTGTTTGTTTGAGGACAAAAACAAAAGGAATCATTTTGCCCTGATGATGGTTCTAAACACTCTTTGCCCAGAAGAAGCAAAACATAAGCATTTTTATTCTGATATTGCTTAAAACTAAAATATTGAAAAACACACAAAAGAAAAACGCGGAATATATAATATATACAGCAGCATCACTTGCTTATGTACACTCCCACTCTTGTTGTTAGTACCTTCACACTGTCCTTTCTTATCTGGCAATGTACATCATTTGTAATTACTATTTGCTGTTTCAAAAATTCATATTTCTTTACAATCTAAGTTTGTGCTTTGATTTTTCTATTTATGATTGCAAAACGTGCAAATCTTTATTCCATTGTAAAATACTACAGAATTTATTCCCTAGGATGCCCCTTCCTGTTGTTGCATATAGATACGCATGTTCATGGAAGCCAGTAGTATTGTCCAGTATTGTCTATGTGCCAAAATGTACAATGAACAGTTTGTTAAATATGACTCCATATTTATATGACAAAATCAGTAACTCTTAACTTCGAAGCTAGTAAATACAATTCTTAGGTAATTAAAGTGACTCTGAAATCCACACTGAAGCGAGTAAAACTGCTAATAAAAAGATAATAGCCAAACGCTCAGTCTTTAGGGGGCTGATGGGGTAGTTTAGTTCAGCTGAATGCTTACTTCTAAATTCTTCTTTTAACCTACACCGTGTCAGGTTTTGTCCTCGTAATGTTAAGTCGTCGTTTTTAACTCACCCGTCTACAATGGATGAAATAAAAGTCATGGATTTTGTCGATATTAACACCTAGATGTTACAGTGCTATGAGATATAGAAAAAAAATAATAGTAATCACTATATATAACCAAGATCCTGTCGTTTCATGTTTTAGGTGCACAGAGTTCAGAGTTACTCCACCTCGTCATTTCAGGGCTGCTCCCCTGCTGTGAAACCACATTGGTTGACAGTAGTTTGTCATTACTGTGTGAAATATAGCAAAGAATGGGGAAGCGATGCTTCCGTTTGAAAAAGAAGCAAACCCTTTACAGTGTCGGTGCCTCCTCTATGCCTTTAAGAATCAGGGGAAACAATGGGTTGTTCAGCATTGATCCCACACCTCCTGCAGTGTTTGTGAGCAAACACCCAAGTACTATGTCACTCTGGAGTGGAACAGCAAATAACGCTGGCACCAGCAGATCCTCTCTGTTCTGACTCTGTGCCAGAGAGACTCTTTTTATCTCTGCTCTTCTGAATGTGACATGAGGGGAAGCCGAAGGCAGAAAGCAGCATTACTGTAAAGATGCAAGAGAGAATTATACCTCTCTGAGTGGAAGATGTTAAAACCAGTAACTTTGAGAGGTGGGGAAGGATGCAATTGATGTGAATGTATGTTTTTCTGTGTCAGATAAGAGAAAATGAAAGAAAAGTATAGCGAGACAAATTATTTTAAGTGAGTGTGAGGAGTGAGGTCCCTTAAGGTGAATGAATAAGTGGGAAGAGAGGCTAATCTCCTGTTTTGTAGACAAGAAGAAAGGGCACAAAGTAGCATGCGAGTCTTGGGGAAGGGGAGTGGGGAGGACCAGGGACATGGTGTGCTATGGAAAATTGAAATGGAAGATTTGCTACGAGAGGCAGGCATGACTTTGTCACCTGTGGCTAAAGTAGCGAAGTATGATCGCATTGTCTTAATAAAGCTAGATACATGTTGAAGAAGAAATACAAATTTCAGCTTGGTTCCTTTGACATTTTGATACAGTAGTTAGGCTAGGATCAGGGGCTCCTAGAAAGGGGAATGTAATGTATTTCAGTTTATTTATTCAACCTGATTTATTTAAGGCCAACACTGTCAACATTTGGTCACTTATGAACACATATGAACCAACGTAATAGGATGATATAAATTACTGGATTCGTTTTCAGTGCAGAGGGCAATGTTTGGGTATGACCGTAATTGCAAAAGGTAGATAGTATGGATCGATGGTTTGTTACAGCATATCGCTTAATCAATGGCTCTCTATGTTTGAGTCTAGTGTCAGAGAACAGCCATTTCTCGAAACATATCTGTTCAAAAGTAATACTGTTATTGTCCTCTTAGTAAAGAGTAGAGTTAATTCCAGTCCTGGCAAAGGGTGAGCAAGCCAAAAACAACATCTTCTGTGCTTGACCCATATTGTCAAACAAAAGCAGGATTTGAGATTACTGATTTATGCCTAGTGTTTGACCACACATTCAGTGCATTGTAATTGAAAAATTTAGAACATGCAACTATGTATCTACTAGTGAATAAACAAACACAAAACATAATCATGTAAATACTTTGGGCTTTATTTACTTACTTGGATGAATTACTTTTTTAATTGATTTTGTTAAGGACTTCAAATGCTAAAACAACTATAAAAACAGGGCAACAAAGAAGCTAACTGAGGTTATAAAGTACAGTTTGTTTTACTGAATTTGAAAGTCAAAATATATTACAATTTTTTAATGATTTCCACATAGTAATGAAATAAAAGTTCTTACTACTGATGTCTTCTCATTAGGGTACCTTAATTAACTAATTGATGGAAAAGAGTACTTCTGAAGTATGCAATAAGCTAATAAGTAAATTGTCAGACCGGTAAATATATGTGAGTAAATGCAAGGCAATGCATCTATCTCAAGGCAGTTATAGTGAGTATGATACACAAACTTATTGCACAATTAAATGTCAATTTTCTTAGAGACATGTGTGCACCTATGCAGTGCAGTACTATTTTTTGCTGCACCTCCCGGCCTTTTAAATAGCAAGTCAATCTATTTACTACTTTGCACCACTAGAGCACCCATGCAAAACAGAAGTGAATAACATCCTTAAACTTGAATGTTTGCGGTTATTCAGGAAAATGTGGTAGTTTGCAATGATTTATACATGCAGTGATTTACTCCTATTAATGATAGGTGTAAATGTGGGGAAACACTTGGAACCACGCTTGCCCGAACAACGCATCTGCCTAAAGACACATATGTGTGGTTAAGGCAAATGTGCTCTAGTGTTCAGGATGGGTGGAGACTCCAAACAGGAACAGGAGCGTTGGAACGGGAAGTGGAAACGGATCGGTAAGTGGGGTTGGGACAAGGCCTGGGGGTCGCTTTTGGGGGTAGATCAGTGGCAAGTTTTTCAGGCTTGGGTCTGGGGGTTCAGTGGCAAGTTGTTAGGGCTCAGGGAGGGGAAGGGAGTCAGGGTACTTTTAAGGATGGGGCAAGTGTTTAGGTCTCAGGACAGGCGGAGAGGATTAGGGTAGCTGGGCTGGGTTGGGGGAGTACTTAAGAAATGGGGCCTTTTTAAGGCTCAGGGAGCAGGGCAGGTAGGGGGTTTGTAATTTAGAGCTTAGGGCAGGGGCGCAGGTAGGGGTTTTGTAATTTAGGGCTTAGGTCGGGGGGCAGGTAGGGGGTTTGTAACTTTGTGCTCAGGGTTGGAGCAGGTAGGGGTTTTGTAATTTAGGGCTTAGGGCAGGGGAGGGGGTCAGAGTAGTGGTGAATTTAGCCACACATACACCCTTACCATTCATGCCTTTACCACGAAATTGCATGGTAATTGCCTGTGTGGTAAAGGAATGCGTGGTTAAAACCCATTCGTGGTTCGGGCTGCGAGGTAGAATCATGCATGGTTGCGCCTTGTGTGCCTCTATCATACAACCATAAATGGCCAGTCAGATTTCAAACAAAACGGAAACATAACAAAACTGAAGGGTGGTGCAGGATAAGTTGTTTCCCTATGGGAAAACAATATTTCCTCATAAAGGAAAACACTCTTACAGGTCCAAAATCAGATTTGAGGTACGTTTCCACAACTGTAAATGTGCAACTGTCACGTGTAATTTTCTACCTGCTACTCCTAAAATTCTAGGAAAATATCTAAAAAGTTATACATCTTCTCCAAATATAATTGTAGAGCTTCAGGCTTCAATTGCTACCTATTGCAATGGGCGTCTTTGAACTGGAGTTAATAACCTCAAACATTGAAGGGCTGCATAGCAGCACCGTTCAGATTATTTTTAAAAAGGCTTCCATCTATCTCCTCTTAACTAGGAGCACCATGGGGCAGAAGTTGCGCCACTTTTACGCCGCCGTTGCATCACTTTTGTGACGCAGCGGCGGCGTAAACCCTGCGCCACGTTGCGCCCTATTTACATCATGACGCATCTCTGGAGATGCGTCACGGTGTAAAGCCCTGCGCCACATGAAACCTGCGTCAGGTTTCATGTGGGCGTTTCCACGCAGGGGGGGCGTTCCGTCGCAGGAACGCCCCTGAAAAGTGACTCAGTGAAATCTATAAGATTTCACTGAGTCACTTTCCCAACGCTGATGCTTCAAAACCCTGCGCCTGCTTGAAGCAGGCGTAAGGCTTGACGCACCATGTTAGGGATAGGGTAGGTTGGAACAGTGCTGGAGTTGCGTCGTGCTTGCGACGCAACTTCAGCACTGCGCCAACCTTACGCCGGCAGATGCGTCACGTATCTGCTTGTCCTTGCACCACGATGCGCCGCATTGTAAATGCGGCACATCTGCGGTGGCGCAAGGGCAAACTTGCGTGACGCATCTTCCCTGGCGCATCCATGCTGATTTGCAGGGATGCGCCAGGGAACATAAATCTGCCCCCATGTTTGCACCCTTACCCGATATTTAGCATAGCTGCTAGTCATACTGTTAACTTTTCCATGTTCAAAGTAACAGTTAAAATCAGAAATGTCCCAAAACACTGATTCAGTGGGTTTCTCTAATTTGAATCATTAAACCAACTTTGTGCAGTGGTCATTGTTGGTCACAACTACACAGTGTTAAGTCTATTAAAACTTGATATAGCATAAGGCTAACGGCAGCAGAAATATATTAACATATTGCACTGTGTGTTGTACTGCAAAGCCACATGTAGTCAATAATGGTAATGCATGTATTCTTTTTTGCGAGTATACATAACATAGAAATGTTTAAGCTCAAAACAGAGAACATCACCTGAGTTGTCTATCCTGCAGTGTTTAGAAGGGTTTACATGCATAGCTACATAACATATATGTATGGTGTATGAGATAAAGTATGTTTTGAAGCAGTAGCAAAAAAGGGTACCTATATTAATTTTCTCGCTATTTATTTCATAACCGAACCAGTATACCAGGACGTTCAAACATTTATTTCTTCCAGAATCATAGCTAAAACTAGGTTCGTTTAAAAAAAAAAACCAGGTAAGTTGTGGATGTAGAAAACAATACATAGCATACACTGCTAATTAATTATACTGAGGTCAGCAACATCACACTGTATCAGATTTGTCAGTTGCAAACACTGTAAAAAAGTCAGTTCTCAGCAGCAACAAATTGACCTCACTCCAGTATATTCAATCAAACATAAGGACGAGAGTTAATAAAAGCTGAGGTTTACCTTTTCCTTCCTTCACATTTGATCCCTCACTTGTCTCTATGCAAACATGGGGTTTGCTGCAAATCCATAATTGTCTGAAATGCAAGGCCCTGGGCTTAAGAGTGAAGTAGTGTTTATTTTATTTACATTGAAATGTCAGGCAGTAGCAACAAACACAAATACAAGAAAGAAGAAAAGCAATTTGTTTAGATCTATATATACGCCTTGGAATATAATAAAGTAGAGCGTGGGCCTATGCAGACAGCAGTATCTGCTCTGGCGGTGCAGGATCAGTATCTGATACTGCAGATCTAGCCAACAGCTCCTTCTGTTATAACAATTGTGAGACATGATTTCTGTGCCTACACATTCATAATTGGGTGATTCCTCAACTGCATGGAATCTAAAACAGTGGATTCAAGTATACCAGTGTCACAGAGAAGAGTTACTAGACTGGGAATTAAGCTTAGCTCAAAGTTCAGAGTTTGGATTTGGCGTTATTGAAACAATTGGGTATATCATGACCTAGGGTTCTTCATACTTCATATGATATGCTACACATCCAGGGGACATACTGAGGTACTGAATCCAGCATACAACAGTCACGCCCATGGGGAAAATGTGATGTGTGCTTACAAGAACACACACACACACACATACATATAGGTGTGTGTGTGTTCTTGTGAGCATATATATATATGTGTGTGTGTAGATATTTGCGATATGTGATGAGATATTTTTTATTCTATATATGAATATTTTTCTGCATCGATTAATGAACTGTTGTAAACAAATATAAGCACATTGGGTATTGCGCTCAAGCACTTACATTTGTTTGACTATTCTGGTGGTCTTTTCACCATAAATTCCTCCAGACAAAATACTAAGGCATGTGATATGAATGGGTGATATGTATGGCTAATCACGACGAATGATGTGTGCAATTTTGATATAGTGAGTGAGTGACACGTATGAACACCACTATTGGTGTATCACTATGGTTGTACACACACTAGCATGCGGCTATCGACAGAATGCGACCATGTTCGCCACATCACCACATTTGCCCACCTAGGTGAGTGTGGTAAAACTAAATATAACCTATGACTCACATACAAACTTAGGTATGAGGTATGATGTGTGGTGCAGAGTGTGCACACAACACAGGTGTCCCGGCAAGCACATCACGAATGGGAAGCAGTGACAAACGTCCAGTGACCTATACACAATGATGTATTTTTGGTTTGTTTCTGTTTTCTCTTTTTTCCACAGATGGAGTGATAAAGGAAAATGAAAATAAAAAAAGATAATTGTTTTGAACTAACTGATAAGGAGCAGCTATCTGCCCTTACATAAATTGCAGCTTAGGGAATATCCTTCTGCGCCTTCCAAGGAGGGTATCACGTTACCCTGAAGAAAGTCCAGGACCTAACGAGGCCCAAACAGGACTGAAACACGTTGGCTTCAGGGTCATAGGACCACAAATACTCCAACTGACCCTATTTTTATATTTTAATAACCACAACAGATCCAAGAATAAAGGGAGACTGGGATCTGCTTATGTTTTTTTAATCTTTTATGTCCCCTTGTCATTTTCTCACTAAGAGTTCCCTGCAATACGGTTGAGCCCACCCTGACTTATAGGGGTCAGGGTGACCCGATGATGAAGCATGACACCACTAGGGTGTGTGAGGGTAATAAAAACAAAAGGAATTATTTCCTTCCCCACTCCCTAGGGTGTCTCTTCAAGACAGGACTTCCCTCCTACGCCCCACTAGGGCCTTCCATATAGAAATACCTGATTTTCGCTTACGAACCCTAGGAGTACTTGTTGTGTTTCAGAAGAAGAAATATGGCCTAGGTTCTAAATATTATTGAACCCTATGAATGTTATGGTATGTGAATTTGTAGAGCACAGCTAAGAACCCAGGAGGATATCCAGGCTGTTATAATTCTGATTTCAGCACTTGACCAAAAACATATGATCCCTGAACAACTGTTATATCTCCCTGCGCTCCTTATACTAAATAATATGTAAAATGCTAAAGTTTTGAGCATTGTGAAGGCCAATAAATATTGATTTCATTTTCATATAGTGAGACGCAACAGATTTGCAAATGCACTGTTTTACACCTGATACTCCTCATACAAAAATCTCTATATGGTTTACCCTAGACATGCCAAAGAGATGATGTTTGGTGAACACTTCGTAGGACTTGCTGATGTTTTAGAAGTTTAGTATTGTGCAAAGTGAGTCATGAAGCACCATTGTTGACTGGAAGAATTTTACCATGAGTCTTTAGATGGAACAACATTAGCTATGTTCTAAATCTTTATATGCAACACAAGCCTCCATAGAGATTCAAGAATACAAATATTAATCAAATAAACAAAAATTATGAATTTTAGCAAAGTTAAATAAGGCAAAGAATATGAAGCCAGCGACGCTGAGGGCAATTTGCGTGTGAATTAAGTGCAGAAAGAAGGGTGAGAGAAGTGCAGGGTGCTGGATGAGAACAGGAAGATGGAGGAATGAAGAATAGTGTGCAGAGAGTGAGCAGGACAGATGGAGAGGAAGAAGACACATAGATATTGCAGGTGTAGAATAATGGCTGTAGGTTGAACTGTGTGAAATAGCCTGCAACGAGAACACTTAAGGGAGGGTGAAACAAGATCTGCTGGTGTCTCAGATGATACTGAGTGTGTCTGGCAGAGAGAGTTCATTAGAGGCTTCTTCCTGTACAGAACAGTGCTGTGCAGTGCTTAATTTCTAAAACAATAAGTGTCAGGGCTTTCTTCAGGAGGCCACTGCAGCTTGCACCACACATTTCCCCTGTGATAATGCCAATGATAGTTACAATACAACTACTAACCATCACACTCCTAGAAGTGTAACAATGTTGACTATTTCAGGTCCCCAGAGCTTTAAGAATGGTTTGGGCTGCAGGTAATAGCCATTTGTAATGACTATTGAAGTAAAAATTGATTGTTGGTGTGGTTATCTCTAAATTAGCTAGACATCACCACCTTGTGGCAGACTGTCACAAGCCCAAGTGTTGACAATGAAGTGCTGGTGCTGAGCACTGGTGCTGCAATGGTTATCTTTGAATGCTACAAAAGTGGATTAAGTTACGTGGACCAGCAGAATGCAAGCTTTTCTTAGATCCTGTACAGGAGTTTCACAGAGATGTCTAGGTCCAGTGGAGTGGGTAGCAGCGGTGCTGCTTGACTTAACATACTCTCTGCACCTCTCTGTGCCAGACCATCGGTGGTATGGGAAAGCAGGATGGTGGAGCAAGAGAGGTGGGAATGGGAGGGTGGTGCAGTGGCCAACAGTGACCCAAACGTGAGTGCGAGGTCCAAGCGTCTCTGAGAACACTCACTTATTGGCTGCTCCTTTCATTCTGCAATCAATTTACTCCAACCTCACTACTTTATCATAGGACAGGGTGGTGAGAGTGCAGGAAGTGACCAAAGAGGTGGGCTCCTCCTTGTGTGCCAGCATAGGGTGCCACAGTGAGAAAGCAAATGGCAAACTCAATGGAATATGTCTGTGCGACTGCACGAGAGCAGATAATGGGAGTCTATTCATCTTAGATGTCCTTTGAAACATAACATTGACTTAGCATCCATTTTAATGTATGGAATTTGTATGAAAATGAGCTTGTTAGCTGCTTATTTTTCACACAATGGGAATGCCTTCATCTAAGATGGTTATCGGCTAATGGCATTGGAACATTGGCTACAAAGCCTGGAGGGCTCTGTTTCAATGCTGTAGCATCTATTATATGATCATCTCACCTATCAAAAATAGCATAATAAGATGTAAGCATCCAACAATAGCATGAGCTGATTGAAGATGTGACAGATAGACCATCCAAGGGATGACTAACAGGGAAGCCATTGACAGAAGGGGCTGACCCAGAGCCCCCTCTTCCTCTGTATAGGTTTATTTTGCCTTTTTGAACTATTCATGACATGAGGTCGCCACAGCCAAAGCTGTCTGTACCAGACCTAATAAGGTGCACTGTGTTGTTTATTCCCATAAAGGCAAAAGAACGTATGGTTTCTGTAAAGTGCCGTCGACAACACACCATACACTACACTGGTCTATGTGTAGCACATCTACTGATCCTGATGCTTGTACAATAAAAGTGTTCCCATTTAAAACTCTCTAGTCCTTCTTGGTGCTGCTTCCGCACAGAGTTGCTGCACGACACAACCGTAGAAGCACAGTAACAAATCACCATTTAACGATCTCACACTTTGTTAACGCATCACCAAGGACATTGATAGATTATGCTCAACTCTAAGGTTCATGAAGTGTGACATGTTCTCCTTTCTTTTCCAAAAACCTTTAAACATTTGTGGTAAACAACAATTGACACAGTTTGCAGATGAATCCTGTGGCAGTTCTCTCAATCAAATGCAACTTTAATTTACCTCCCTGTGTGTTGTGTGTGCCCAAAATACTCGTGACAGTGCTAAGGAACAAGGGAGAAGCAAATGCGACCATGGCACCTTCAAGCACATTTCAGACATCATTTGTGACATGTGTAACAAAGACTAGACAGTGAAATCATTTCACAGTTAATAAGTCATCACTAACTGTGAGAGAAGCAATCTCCCCAGCATCTTCACTCTGATTTATGCATAATGTAGAAGAAGGCTCCAGTACATATCACATTAGAAAACCCAATCAGCCGTACCTGCATTTTGCAGGGTTGTGCGTGATTAATTTATTTAGCATGCACCCAATTGTTCTTATGATTGTGTCTTTTTCTTTTGGTTTGTTTGCACAATAAAGAAAAGAGAAAGGAGTGTGCGGTGCATCTGCATTGAACAATAGCTAATCATTCTCGATTCATAACGCTCATTTATGGGTTAATCAAAAACATAATCACGGTAACAGACAGCGTGCCTTCAATGAATGGCATTCATGATTTTCTGGGAGCAGTCATTATGCGCTTGCCAATGACCACTCAGTTTAGAGGTAGCAGAGAGTGAAGCAGGAAAACATAAACCCAGGAGAAATGAGCATCAGCATGTTTTGTCATCTTAAGGATTTTGAGGGCCCCAGCCAACAACAATTTAGAGACACCTGTGTGGAACCAACATGAATTATATTACCCATTTAGAGTCACATGATGCCAAGCTGTACCACATTATATGTGAAATTTTAACAAGGTAAACAAAAGCAATTGGGCATTTTCTTATGACTGCATGTTCCTATGCCCTAGCTGCCCACGGGCATTATCCTGGCCGGGCCCGCAGCATTCATTTCTACTCGGAATACTACATTGTGCATTGACAAGTGTAGCCTCACCCCAGGATCATTCTCCCTTGAGACTCCATTGGTCATTTGAATGCAGGCGGCCCCAGCTGACGCTCATTTGCTTCAGGCCCTGCGCCATTTACTGGTTTTTGCAATAGACATTTTGTTCCATGGATTTTGAGTTCATGTTGGTTTATAAGTAGGTAACTCTTCTCTCATGCATGTAATTTCTATGTCCTGATGATGATCCTATGATCTTCTATGGATCAAAACGTCACCGACTTCAGTACCAAACCCCATTGTAATGTTGATACTAATGTACACAAGTGGAGTGGTCCTTGTGAATAGTGTCTACATCTATTGAGTTTAAATTGTCACACTCAAATGCCTGAGTCTTTGAAGTCAAAAGTGACTGTTTTTTCATTGTGGTTTTCCTTCCCACCCTACTGTTTGAAATTGAAGCAAATAAATAAACTATAATCTGTCCACTGGACAACATATATGTGTATCATTTTATTCCTTTTGTATTCAATTGCTTACATATTTTCCATGAGAGACCTCTTTTCCATTACAAATAGTTTTAGAAAGTTGCCTTTTTTTGTTCCAATCATTTGGTTACTGCAGCCTGTATCCTGGGTCACATGACTAGGTGTAGCTGGCATTTGGTCTTCGTGTAGTACTCTCAGATAGTGGGACAAAGAGGGAAAAGGTGGGGGCAGGATGGGCCATCTCTGACTTGATGTGGGAAAGGAGCTGTCGCCTTCCACACTTGCACATCACAATGGCTCTACCATAACACATTCACAAAGGGTTTTACATTTGTCTTTTGTGCCCCTCAGACAAGCTGGGGCAAGAGAAGGGGGCAGGAAATTCCATTCTCCTCTGCAGGGAGAAGACTCCACAATTTTCTTATACTTTAAGGAGGGCATCAGGTAGAAATATATGAGCCTAAGACCCAACTCTTTGGTGCACATCTGGACCTGTGGAATACTCAGAAGGACTGCTATACTTCTCTGCTGCAAGAAGAAATGCTGCTCTGCTGCGCTGCTACTCTGCTGCCCTTCTGCCTGAGTGAGAAGGACTGAACCTGAATCTGGAACCCGGGACCACCAGAGTGACTACAAGGGCCAGGTGGCTGGCCTCTGATCAGAGCCTCAGGACCAGCAAAGGCTCCCACTACCTTCAACCCAGTTTCTTTGCTCTGTCTGCTACGAATCATGCCTCTGAAGTGGTGCCACCCCACTTCTGAACCCTTGGAAGTGGTCCTGATGGTGCTACTCCAGCCCTACTGTGTCCCTGGAAGAACCCAGGTGATGCGACACAGGACCTCGCAGCTCCTTGTATCTTCAACAAATCCCCAATGCAGAACCTCTCTACTCCTCAAAACTGCCAGTGCATGATGCACTATTGACACAGAACTTTGCATTGCGCCGCTGCACGACACATCCTCAACATAGGACCTCGCAATGCTCCACAATCGGATTTAGGGTATTTTGTTCGAAGGGCCTAACTTGGTCCATGTATCAAGCCCTTGCTCCATGGCAGTTGACCGGATGTTGTGACTTTGTCCCGGTCTGGAGCGACCAGACAACCCCAGTTGGCACTGTGTACTTTTAAGCACTATCTTTATCTAAATCTTTAAAATTGCATATCTCCGGTTCTACTGATTGGATTTTTTGTCATTTTGGTGTCAACTGATTTATTACATTTTATTCTATTTTTCTACATTGGTGTGTTATTTTTCTTGCATTGTGTTTCCACTTATTATTGAAGGCAAGTTGCATAAATAGATTACAGATTGACTGTAAATTAACCCTGACTGCCTTTGTGCGAGCCATCAGAGGGTTAAGCACACAGCAATTTAGGGTTAGCTTGTATTTCACACTGACAAGGATTGTGGTGGCTGCTTGAGTAGGGTTTTTACCACCTTAATCAGAAACCCAATTTATTACAAGCGGTTACGTTGTTTCTTGATTACCACTGACTAGAGATGTCACAAGTCACCTGTAATAAGGAAATTAGAGGTGGGCTTTTAAAAAGACATTGCAGTTTTGTTGGCTTGGGGCTTTGCATCACCATTCCAATGTGACCCCTTGCTAATAGCGTGGGAATACAATTGGAGTGTTGAATTGTTGAATGACTAAGGCCTTCATCATTAAAAATGGACGCATGCTTCCTCAAAGCTGCAGATAATGAACTTAAAATGTGTCTCTGGAGATATGGCTTAGTCTATCTTTTGTGCTGTAAAACGGGAACTTTTCAGGAGCATAACATGTTGCACAGTGAGCCCTACCCTTTTAGGGATTCCTAATCAGCGAGAGGCCTTTGAATATCTGTGAGATATGGGAGTCTCCGAGACCCCATGCTACATTCTGCAGAGAGACCTCAAAATGTAGCATTACGCCATTGTCGCCTTGTATAATCAAATTGAAATTGTCAAGTTAACCTGGTCTCCTACAAAAATCTATTCCAGTCAATATTAAAAAATAGTACATGACTACTGTAACATCAATCTGCTACATAGGTAAGTATCACTAGAAGATCACAGAACTGGTAGACCTGGGAATGCACCAAAAAAATATGCCTTTTCAGGTGAGGCAAAACGAGGAGTAATATTTTTATTTCTCCTCGTTGCTTCCTCTTTCTATGTGTGCTGCATACAGAAATGGGAATTAGCCTCTTGGGACTGTTTTTGTGCAGGAAGGTGCCCCTTCCTGGACAAAACGAATTCTGCAGTCAACGCAAGCACCCTTGCACCATGGTGCAAGGGTGCCTCCATTGATGCTAGGCTGCCAAAAGGGCACCAGCACAAGGAAAGGCAGGAAAGCGTTGCATTGCTATAAATACAGCACATGCGTTGCATTTCTATAAATACAGCACATTCCTGCCTTTTCCCTGTCATGCAGCACCGCAAGGTGATGTGCTGCACCGCGTGACATTTTCATAAATAGGCCCCTAAATGTTAGTTTGAAAATGCTGTGTTTTTGCTTGTAGCTCTACATAATAACAATCAATTACCTGATCCTGAAAAACATGAAAAATAAAGGTTTTCTAATGCGAAACTTGCAAAAAACAGCCTAGTCATAACCAGCACTGTCAGCACGTTCCACCCTATTGTCATTACCAGGAAGGTGCTTTGTCATGCCAAGTACCTCAAGTCTCAATAAATCAACTCAAAAGCATTTATTTGGCAATTGAATTAAATTCCTATTTACAGAAAACGCACCGATACACTTGCCTTGCCTCCGTAAACTGTAGCCTAGCATTTCCTTTTATTGTCTTCTAAGAAACTGCCCACGTGGCCTCACATTTGGCTTGAATTGAAATCCCTCCAGGGCACAGTGCTTTCGGCTGCATGAAGCTTAATACAATTAAAACCAATAAGGATGAAAGCTCAGTTCTGAGTAATCCTGATCACCACCGCCAGATCAGTCCGCGCACATGGATTGTGTGCACCAGCGGAAAACTGAATGCTGCTAATTTCCAACACTTTGACGTCTGTGAAATGTGCCTGTAAGTAAACTTACAAATCACAATGGTACAGCAGGATGGTGGTAGCCATATACAATTGTTTCATTTTTCTCCAGATATGCTAGAAAATAACCTAGCTTCACAGAACCTTTAAAAAAAAATAATACATGGCGGACATTAAATGCAAACAGGGAAGATAGTGAATAACAAGCAATGGTAAAGCCAAAAAGACAGGCATTAGCCACCAGTTTTTTTGCTTTGTCAAAGCTTGCTGTGTCATGGTTTGTGCAAAACATTATTGTTGGAGAAGCTGACAGGCTCTCGACAATCTAAAATAAGAATAAAGAGTTGGCTAAAAGGAAAAATATTTATGGGCCTCAAAAAGCATATATTCGGCATAGTTGTCCCTGGCACTTGAAGGAAACATTTTGCATGTGGGGGTGCTCCATATCAGAGAGCAGAATTCCGTGTCTCACAGTGAAGTTAACCAATGACTAAAGCAGGCTGACCCAGTGCCCTATTCTTTATGGTGTAGCTGGCAGAAGAGAAATGCGAATAACACAATAACAGACCAATGGTTGAAGAAGGCTGTCTGAAAGAACTTATAAGTATGCATATTGCACATATTATTATATTAAAATCAAAAGGTATTGGCCTATGTCAGACCTTAAAATTAGGCGAGTAGAATCTCTTAAAAGCCAGACAAGAAGGAGATACCGAGACACATGTCTCACAGGCTGGAACAATGCATGGTAAAGAAGTTACACATTAACTTTAGCAAACAGAGTAATGTAAGAGGGTATGGCAAAATGCAAGTGGAGAAAGGAAATTTAACAGAATAATAAATGGCTCTGATTACAATTAAGGTGAAAAGAGGAGTTTGCACCAGAAACAGGATTCCAAGTTGTGCAGCATGTGTCCATGTGCTCAGCGTACATATGCTTTTGCCCATTTGCAAATTATGTATCCAGTGCTATCTACCCCCAGATTGTTGACTGGTAAACCCATGCAGGAATCTTTTTGGCAGATAGAACACATTCTGATTTGGAATGCTTTATAGGGTGAAGAAATCAATATTTTTCAACCTTTATTAATACCCTGGTAGCACAAATCATAATTTCCCTATCCTTGACAAAAATATACGCTCCGGTTTTCCCCTTTGTTAAATTGGGCACAGGGTTCATAATTAGTACTTGGGAAAATAGAACATTTAAAATTAGCGCATAGTCAAATATCGTTAACTTGAATGGGAGTCTGTATTAGAAACAAAATCAGCCTAGCTGATATTTTTGGACCTGGCCTTTTTGCAGGGTTGTTCCCAAACATTTTGCCTTCTACTGTATTTTTTCTGACCTGTTTTTGTTTGCGGTAGGACTCTGGGCACTTTACCACTGTTGATCAGTGCTAAAGTGCATGTGATCTCTCCTGTTAAACTTGGTATGATTGGTCTACACCTGTTTGTCATATTTAATTTAACTGTAAGTCTCTTGTACAGTTGTATCCCACAAAGCAAGGGCTGGAAAATTAAATGCTACTAGTGGGCCTGCAGCGCTGCTTGAGCCACTCACAGAAGTAGCCTTTCAAACCTGTCTCAGGCCTCTGCCACTGCAGGGCCTGCATGCACAGTTAACTGCCACAGTGACTTGCTATTTAAAGTTGCTTGCCAAGTCTGGAACTTCCCTTTTACTACATATTGGTCACCCTAAAGGTAGGCCCTAGGTAGCCCTATGGGCAGGGTGTTGTGTAGGAAAATAGTAGGACATGTGCCTTTGTTGTGTGGCATGCCCTGGTAGTGACAAACAGACTATTTTGTTTCTCACTGCTGTGAGGCCTGCCGTTCTCATAGGTTTGCATTGGGAATTCCCTGATATATGTTTCAGTGGTAATTTCCGATCTGGAAGGAGTAGAGTTGCCAAGTTTGGAATAGTGGTGACAAATCCTGCCTATTGGTGGAATTGGATTTGTTAATACTATTTTAGAAATGTCACTTTAAGAAAGTGGACATTTCTGCGTGCGTATGACTCTTTGTGCTTTTCAGCCTGACTCCAGTCAATGTCTGGTGTAGACCGACAGGGGCCTGTTTTGTGCATTCAGTTTAGACAGTCACAAAAGAACCTGAGGTGTGTCCTGCATATCCTGAAGAGCCATCACCAGGCTGATGGGTCTTCCTGGGCTAAAGTGGTGGGAACCATTGTCACTTACACCTGAATAAGACTGTGCCTGTCCTCTCAAAATGCTGTCTCCACCCACCTCTAGTGTGTCTGGAGCCAGGGCTGGGATTGAATGGGGGTGTTGTGCAATTCTAAAGTTTGTTTGAAGTTACCTCCAGTTCAAAGACATTTTGAGTATAGGTACAGGGGCTGACACCACGTGGACGTACGGCCAGATGCTGCTGGCTATACTACACCAGAGGACTGCTATGTGCCAGGAGGAACCACCATTTTGGAGTACTTGCTTTGTGGGACTAACCTGCTGCCTGCTGGGTTGCTGAAGGGACTGCCACTCTGCCAAGTGACCCTGTTTGCTACTCCGCCTGCCTAATGCCCCTGAGTGCTTCCCAGTTGTTCTTCCAGGGCTTGTGGTTTGCCCTATGTTCTACAAATGAGCGCACTCTCATGATGAGCTGGGATTGAAGGTGCTCCTAGAAAAGTTTCTGCCACCTAGCATGGGGTGAGCACTTGACTCACCCTAACAGCGAGGTTCTCGCTGTTTCCTAGCCCCCCAGTCAGCGTGTGTGAAGCACTCTGTTCCAGTCCCTAAGTCAGTGCTGGTCTGAAGAACAAGGCGCTTGCTCTCAGCAGCAACTGGTCTTTTGTATCGACCTGTGCTTGGCAGGGCTATCCGTATAGCGCTCTGTCCGGAGTAACGCCACGTGGATTTGAGAGCAGAGTGCTGGTGGCCCTCAAGCACCGACCTCCATGAGGGGAGAAAGTGGGTGCTTCCTTGCCTAGGCCTAGTTGCTCCTCATGGAGCAATTTGCGCTGTGCTGCCTTACTTCAGATTATGGAGTCACTCAGGGCTATGCAAAGTGGCCTTGCATGGCTTCATAAATCACATGTAAGGCTTGTGTCGCTCTTGCACATGTTGTGTGGTGCAAGAACTATGCAAAATGTGTCACAAATAGGCCCCTAAGTTTTCTTGCAGGTTTGCCCAAGCCGGAAATTCAAAGGATAGACACCAGACTAAACATGGTCCACTGATCCTCCTTGTTGGTGGTTGGGCACAAAGTTAATAACCTTGCCCCATAGAAAAATAATTTGTACAGAAACAGCAGCATGATGCCATACATGCCAGTACATGCCTGGCAATGGTAGTAGTAAGAATCACAAACAGCTTTCAAACAGTTTCTTGAAAAACAAAAACCTATTTGAAATGTCACTTCTTTGACATTTTATAACCTCAAAACAAAGTATATTTTATCCATTTTCTTTCAATTCTCCCTTACATTTCTTACAATAGAACACTGGAAATTGGTCAAAAATCTTGAAAACATGATACACGTGTTCTACCTGAAAACAACTTTGGATCAAAGTGATTTCTCAAATAATTTTCAACTTGTAATCCACTAGGGCAAACACTCTCTGTTGCTCCTGGCAACAGATAGTGTTATGTTTGATAACTGATCATGAAAAAAGAGAGTTATTATTCAGTTATCGCCTATCACTGTTTTTATAATCATTTTTAGTTTCCTATCTTCTATTACATTCTTGTAGTGCAGGAATGGAAAATGTGAAATAGGCATTTATCTAAGTCAAGAGCAGAAATGCACTTTGCATCTGTGATGTTTTCCTCAGAGGTTGCAAGTAGCAGCATTTATTTCCAGCTAAATATTCTGCATTCCACTCTATGCGTACCTTTAGAAACAATGAGATGTGGATCCTCCATACCTATAAATATCTTCACTTTTTATTGTAATCTCTTTCTTGGGAAAGTATGTTAATGTGCCTGCTCTTACTGGCCATAGTTTATCTTATTTTCCTTCATTGTGAAGGTTTTCTGAAATTAAGTGAAAAACTCCCCATTCATGTTTAGGTCAGAGAAATTCAATTCTATGGGCAAGGAACTTAGATTTTCACAAATTTCTCCTAGACCAGTCTCCAGAATATTTTAATGGTTGTCAACTCCTCTATAAAATATTTTATATCATAATTTGCCTTTGTGGAAGCAGCGTCCTCTGCAAAATATTTGTTTTCAGAACGTTTCTCTTTATTATCTCTCTGATCTCTTCCCACAATTGGTCTACAGCATTCAATTGATCTTGGGTATTGATTTCCTCATAGTTTATTGCTATGTGTTCTCTTTTCCTAAATACTAAGGAATACTATTTTCAACTCCAAGCAGCATCATTGGGCACACTGTAGGATTTACATTATTAGATCAGAAGTAGCTGCTATGCATTCACAAAATCTTTTTAAAATCTAACACATATTTGAGAAACGACATGTGGATCAGTAAAGATGTCCAGCTCAATTGGCAGTCCTAAATGCATACATTGCAATGTATATGCTCCCTCATTTGTTTATTCAATAATTTGCTACAACAATCTAGACACTTTCCTGTAATTGTACAAAACGTCACGTAAATTAGGATGTCCGCCAATCTTTTTGTGACAGCTTAAACTGGCCTGTTTGCATGCATTCTAAACATATACAGTAATCATATAGGGATCTTAATCTACATACTATCCGATTTGCATCTGTGAAAGTCAAACAGGTCCTTGCCATTAGTTTTGATTGCAAATTTACATTTATCACTGTGTTGTCAACTAGAGATTTGAAAGTTTGCAAATAGGGTCCCAATATTAAAATAATTCTACAAAGTTTCATGGAGTTGAAGTTGCCAACATTTGTAATCATTTTGCAGTCAATCCGATTATATAGCAGGAAGGCAGAAGGGAAAACAGATACACAATGAGAAAGAAAAACAAATACAAAGGCAAAAAAACAAAGAAAAAGCAATGGAGAAGGAGTAAAGGGCTTGATGGGATAAAAATTAGAGGGATCGAAGGTAAAAAGTAATTGAGAGAACAGGAAACCCTTGTTGTGTATTTCCAAGTTTTCTTAGTTATTCGCTAAGACACCAACCAATTAGAAAGAAGGTCTCCATATGTTGCAATTACCTTCCTTGTTTGCTATTAGACTAATTTGTGCAACTGCAATTCTGTTTCTTTGAGTGTGAATATATTGCAAGAAACACAACAATGGGTTAAACTAATTAGTAATTATGGTAAACCGACTACCAGAAAATTCCACTCTATGTGATGGCTGACTTCTGTGTAGGATGCAATATCTAACTCGAGGCACAAACGATCCTATTTTTAAAGGCTGTAGTCATCATGTTTCTAACTCTGTAGCATTTACAGATGATCTTACTTTAAATATAATTTCCATGTTGTTATCTTTGGTCTCATATGACAACACAGAATGATCACCTCTGGGAAAAATTTGCTTGTAAAGTCTTCACGGAGACATGTGCCCCATTACAAGACATGCTCTGTTAATGTTTACAAGGTACAGTTGTGCACTTGGGCTGCAGACCCATTTGACTACATAATAATCACCCGTGGTCCTTCCCGCCACAGCGTCCTGCATGAAAAGCATTTCTAATCTAGCAACTGCGGATTCAGCCTATTAAGGGTAGCATTTCCTGACAGAGCAAGTGGCCAGCAGCTGCAGTGTCCATAAAAAACAATCTGTCCCTGTTGCTGTTATAAAAATGTCAACATGATGCCAGACCAGATAGAAAAGCTCAGCAATCCAAGTGTTGCTAGAATTTAAATGGGATCTTTGGAGGACTGCATGCCGTGTGTTCCATGAAATACTGGGATTTGGACAGAGGGCATGTGATTCTCTTCTTACACTGATGTTAAATGTTAATGCTAGACATATGCAATCTGTGGGTAATGCATGCATCAGTGTAGGTGTTTTCTAGAGATAATTGATTTAAATCATACAAAGAAAATGAGTTTCCTCTCACCCCAAACCACTGGTTTCCAATAGTTGTGCAATCCCCAAGTACATATGACCAATGAATCAATGAAGCAGTGGTTCTGTCCTTAGCAAAAGCCCTATGCATTTAAAGAGGGTCCCCTTTCTAAATGCATTGGTAGATAATTACCAACTTACATTTTGCATTAAAGCCTGAGAAAGCTCCTACATTTTGTCTTCAAGAGAAAATACTTCTTACTTCAGATGAAATGTGATCAAAATAAATGTGAGATATACATGTTACAGAGATTCCTAGATAACCTCAGAATTGTTTTTCTATTTCTGTTTGAAATGTTTTTCTGATATCTAGTTTTGGTTCACTTTTTTCCATTCGTAACGAAATATAACTATTAAGGCTAGGTATGCACACTGGCATTTTATTTTGAATGAGCGTTCCACAGAAATACAATGTAGAAACTGTACACTGACATCTCAGAGGTATTTTCAGGCCCCAACATTAATTGGATTAAGATTTACATTTAGGAGTCAATGAAACACAAGGTGAAGGATTACATAGACTGCGCTAGTGTTTGGCAACTCGTACAAAGCAACTTTTGCAGTGAGAAAAAACGTGCAAACATGATAGCGTCTAAATTTATACATTATTTTTACAGCAGCACGTCGGCGCAACGTTTTTGAAAAATTGCACTAATACAAATTTGACCAAAATTACAGCAATCTAGGTAAGCCAAAAAAAACTCAATTTCAGTAAGTGAGGATAGAATGAATTGTGACTGTCAATTTAGTAGCATACGTAACAGGGCAGCCGAAAACATAGCCTACGTTTTTCATAAAAGAAAAGTTCTGAAACAGAAAATAGGAAAAAGGCCTGATGAGTCATATACCTGGACTAAATACATTATGACAGAGTGACTGCTCTTTTGTGACATTTTTACATCTTCTGTAAAGTAATACCAACATCGTTCAGATACCACAGTGGGAGCACTATCACGCTCATATTGCAAAACCTTTCCATAGGCTTAATTTAAAGAATACATTTTAGTTTTTACTGCCTTTTATTGGAGGGGGGAATAATCTAGGGATTTACATTTAATAGAGAGGACATTTCTATTTGCTCAGGGCACCCACTTCAACTTTATTCCACTAGATTATTCTGCAATTCTCAGCTATGGCCATGGAGGAAGACAAAAAGTACTTTGTGTGACATGGGCGTGAAGTGCACCCTAATAAATACTAGTTTCAGACTGTGGGCTTGATCAAGCTCAATTAAACAGGAATGATCACTCGGCTAACAAGGGAAATGGCTTACTATTTATGTGGTGAACTCTATTTATCAAATCATACCGGATACAAGCAAGCAGGCCATTTCAGACTAAAGCTGCATTGAAAACACACCAATGCTTTACCAGTAAAAAGGTATACCAATGCCTGCCATATAAGCACTGGAATGTCAAACAGGCCACTGAAAGGCTGCAGAGTCCTACTCAGGGAGGTAGTATAAGGATGCTCTTGCTTCAGACATAGGCTCTCCTTCTGAGCTCGCACAGTAGCCTACAGGTAGGATTACCAGCTCACTCCACGTCATTATGGACACTTTCCTGAACATTTCATCTATGAATCATTGCTTTCAGGTGTGCTAGCCTAATGAATTCAGTGGAAGCCAAACAAGACTGCAACATCCAGAATGTATTAAACTATCACACAAAAGTCCTGGACTGAAAACTGTATCAGCAATGACCTGGAGGGAGGTAGACATTCTACTTATGGTGCTCTTATGAGTTTGGAGGACAGGGCACTCAGTTGCAAACGCAACAGAGTAACCTGTCCACCAAACCCTTGGTCCGCCCCTCAATTACAGACTTTAAACATTCACTCAACGGAGCCCCCATTAGCTTCCACGATGGAATAATTCTCTAATGACCCAACACGGTGGAGTCCATTGGAGGAAGGACATTACACTAGGGTGGACAGTATAAATCATTTTCTTCTGGCCACCACTGCATAGGAACAACCTGGCAGTGAGGGACAGGAAAAAAACATAATAACCCCTACAACCTGGGAGAAAATTCCCAGAGTATAATGGCCATTAGTGTTTTTTTGCTTTTCTGAAATAAACTCCCACTTTCATTAAGGGCTGGAGGTTAATATTTGCTACATGTAAGTCCCTAATGATTGGACGGATATACTTACAGAGTTACTGTTTGGGTGGACATTGGGTAGGAGCAGGAAAGGCTTTTCTTTCTACTTTGTCTTCTCCTCTATTGCACTTATCAGTGTACTGACTTACTAAAACTTTCTATGATCCAGCATTCCACTTTTCCCACGCCATTTTGTGAACAAGTCCCGTTGTGCAAAACGAGAGCACAGAGTAAGGGCCATATACCTTTGCAGCCCCATTCTACATTATTTCTAGTTTTTGAAGGATTTGTCCTAAATGCTATTAATAAAATGTTAATATATTTAGTTTCCATTTTGAGGTTTGGTTGAGACTTGAGAAAATAATTATTAGGTGGTGAGCAGAATACAATTTGTGAAATGGTGAAGTCATTCATTACAGGAACCATAAGGCCTGTTGGGCCTAATTTAGAGTTTGTCAGATGGGCTTCTCTGCTGTAATCTGGCATCTATCCCGTTCCCTTTATTAAAAGTGCATTATATCCTAATACACTTGTAATAAGGTGGACAGGTTATATTAACATTGTGACAGAGGAGGGAGGAGCCTAGCGCGCAACCAAGATGGCCGCGTAGGTGCGAGGCTCCCGAGGACCTCCGCGACCTCCTGAATTAATCCTGGCGATATCCTGTCCTTGTTGAGGGGACTGTGTTGGGGAACCGGAGCTGAGGCGCCACCCGTTTTTTGGGCTCGAATCGGACCCCGGACGCCGGTGGGAGCATCGATCGAAGGTTGAGGCCTTCTCCTCGCCGGCCCCCCGGATTGGAGTAGTGGGGCGATCCGGGGACAAAGTGAATAACAGCGGCGAACGGGGCTGGGCGACTGGCGTACCCCGCACTTTCACTTTCGCTTTTGCGCCCTCCTAGCTCTCAAGCGGGGTCGGACTGCGGAGCGGGGTGTGGTGGTGTGGCCTTGTCCAGGAGCCCGGCTGACCCGCCGGCGGTGGGTTGACCCGCGGTTCGGTGGTCGCCCCTGCCCCCCCCTGGCACCCGTGACTTGGTATAGCGGCCCGTTTGGGGTGCTTGGCACGACGGTGGAAGAGCCAGCATGTCCACCAAACAAGATGGCGACCGGGCGAAGGTGAAGACGACCCGCCGTGGCACGGCGCACCAGGCCAACAGTATGGACCGCTACACGCTCCAGAAGGGTTCTCCGGAGACATCGCGTGCATCCCCGGTGGGCCCGACGGAGGCATCCGCTCATCCGGTGGATCTGACCCTCCGGGACGTCATGGGCGCCATCGCAGAGATGAAGGCCTCGGTGGACCAGCGTTTCGACACCTTAGCGCAAAAAATAGACTCGGTCCTGGTGGATGTGAGCCTTGTGAGGGCAGACTTGTCCAAAACAAACGACCGAGTCGACTCCCTGGCCCACACCACGACGAGCCTCACGACAGACGTGGTGGCCCTCCAGAAGGAGGTGCGCCGGCTTGGCCAGGCGAGCGCCCTGATGGACCGGCGACTGGAGGACTCCGAGGGTCGGGCCCGGAGGAATAATGTCCGTATTGTGGGGGTGCCGGAGGGACGAGAGGCGGAGGCGGCGGATCTTTTCGTGGAAGAGTTGATCCTGACCCATCTCCAGCCCCGGGGGCTGAGTAAGTTTTTTGCGGTGGAGCGTGCTCACCGAGTCCCCGGGGGCAGACCTAAGACTGGTGCCCTGCCGCGGCCTCTCATTGCCCGGATTTTTAATTTCCGGGACAGAGATGCTATCCTTCAGACCTCCAGACAACAGGGACCGGTCAAGCTTGACAACATGGAGGTACATTTCTACCCAGACTTTACCCCGGCGGTCCAGAAGCAGCGGCAGAGCTTTCTTGGTGTTAAACGTCGCCTGAGGGACCTGAACCTCAAGTACTCAATGCTCTTTCCAGCTAAGCTGAGGGTAGAGGTGGATGGTCGCACGCACTTCTTCGACCGGCCCGAGGCGGCTGGGGACTGGCTGGACACTCTGCCTGGAGATCGGGGCCGGGGGGGCGGGGGGGGCGCGGCTGGCGAGGAGGGCCCGCCGGAGTAGAATTGAGGGGTGACTGCATAGGCCTTGCTCTGGACGTTGTTCCTTCACCATTTATTGATTGCGTATTTTCCCCTCCTATGGAGGTCGTGCGGGGTCTGTTGGGGGCTTCCCTCCTCCTCTGGGGGACTAGTTAGTATTTTAGCTATGGGGCGACAGGCACACTGCACTTTGGGGGGGCTGTCTGGGCTCATGCAGGGGTGCAGGGAGGGGGGAGTTTTGTTGGGACCGGGGGGTGGGGGGGGTGTGTTGTTTGTTAGCACCGCAGGGCAAACCCGCTACTATGTTGTTGTTTTTAGGATGCTCGATGGGGGACGACCGATTGTTTCGACGTATGATGGGGGGTAGGGATTTGGCTGTGTTGTCATGGAATGTTAACGGCCTGGGGGATAGGATTAAGCGTGGTGTGGTCCTGCAGTACTTAAAACGTATTTCACCAGATGTTGTCTTCCTGCAGGAGACGCACCTTATAGGTAACTCCTTTCATGCAATGAACCGGCGGGGATATCGTTTGGCGGCCCATTCTGGCTTCACCTCGGGCTCGCGGGGGGTGGGTATTATGATCAAGAACTCGCTCCCGTTGGAGATTGATGAGGTGCGCCATGATGAGAGGGGACGCTACACGGTTCTGGTGGGAAGAATGGAGGGTAGAGTGTTTATCTTTATATCAGTGTACGTCCCGCCTGGGTTACAAGCCACCACATTTGCGGACCTGGGGCGCCTCCTTCTGGACCTTCCGAGTGGCCTGCTGGTGGTTGGAGGGGATTTTAATGCGGTAGCCTCTGGGTCTATGGATCGCCATCCCCCTAGGGACCTCCCCCGGGCACAGGCGTGGCTGCCCGGCCTTCTGGACACGCTGGGCCTGGTGGATTGCTGGCGATTAAAGCATCCTGCATTGCGACAGTACACCTTCCACTCGGGTGCCCATGGTAGCCTCTCGCGGCTTGATTACATCCTTGTCCCGGCGGCCCACGCAGGGAGGGTGGGGGAGGTGCGCCATCTGGCGCGGGGTATCTCAGACCACTCCCCATTGTTGTTGCATCTCGATGTCTTCCCGAGGGGGGATGGCAGGGTGGCCCCAATCAATGCATGGTATTTGCGCGACCCCACCATTCGTGCCGATTTGATCAAATCCCTACAGCGATATTTCGATGAGAATGTGGGGTCGGTCTCTTCGGCCATCTCCCTGTGGGAGGCTTTCAAGGTAGTCCTTAGAGGGGAGGCCCTCTCCTTTATCTCCCATGCCCGGCGGCGCGAGCGGGAGGAGGTGACCCGGGTAGAGGCCGAGATTGCAGAACTGGAGGGTGCCCTGGGAAGCGGGGTAACAGACGACAAGTTGCATGTTCTACACCTAAAGCAGGCGGCCTATCGGGCCCTCGTCACGGAGGCGGCCAGGGGCCTCAGTAGAGAGCAGCAGGGGCGATTGTATGATGTGGGTGATAAGGCTGGCAAATTGATTGCGTGGTTGGATAAGAGGGAGAGAGCGAGCCGTGTGGTGCCTTTGATTGAGAGTGTTGATGGTGCGTGTGTCACTGAGCCGGAAGCCATTGTCTCCTGCTTCGCGGATTATTTCCGCGAAGTCTACTCCCCGGTTTCCCCCTGCTCGGAGGCAGACTCCCATGCCCTGCTTCGGGACATCGCACTGCCCTCCCTAACGGTGGAGGACAGGGATTCGCTGGACGCCCCTCCCACCTCGGACGAAATTGCCTTGGCTATTCGCTCGGTTGCATCCGGCAAGGCCATGGGCCCCAATGGTATTCCCATCGAGCTCTACAAGCTACGCCCGGATGTGTTGGCGCCCCACCTGCGCGCGATGTTCCTGGCGGCCCACTCGCGGGGTTCCCTCCCGCCGGACCAGCGTCTAGCCACAATTGTGGTGATCCACAAGGAGGGGAGGCCCCGTGAACGGGTCACATCCTATAGGCCGATTTCGCTTTTGAACGCGGAGCCCAAAATCCTCGCCAAGGTGTTGGCCAACAGGTTGGTTGGCGTGGTGGGCGATTTGGTCCACCAAGACCAATCTGGCTTTATACCGCACCGTAACACGGCGCTCAATCTGCGGCGCTTGCACGGGGTGCTCGCGCGTGTCCCATTTGTGCGGGAGCCGGCCATCTTGGCGTCCTTGGACGCCACCATGGCGTTTGATACGCTTGAATGGCCATACATCTGGGCGATGCTGGCAAAATTCGGGTTTGGCCCGGGTTTCATTAGCTGGGTCAAATTGCTATATTCGGGCCCATTGGCGCAGGTGGTAGTGAATGGGCGAGTCTCGGCCCCATTCGCGCTGGGGAGGGGTACGCGACAGGGCTGCCCCCTGTCGCCTCTCCTGTTTGCTCTGGCCCTGGAGCCCCTGGCGGAGTGGCTGCGGTGGCACCCTTCTATCCGTGGTCTCCGCTGGACTCCCGAGCATGAGGACCGTGTGTCCCTCTATGCTGACGATATCCTTCTGTATCTCGCCTCCCCGCGTAAATCACTGATCGTCCTGGTTGATGTTTTGCGTTCATTCGGTCGCAACTCAGGCCTGGTCATCAACTGGGCGAAATCCTGTGTATATGTGCTTTCCGGGGAGGCTCCGGCCTTACCACGGGACTGTCCGATCCAGATTGCCTCCCAAGGTTTTCGGTACCTGGGTATCTATATCACTCTTGACCCGGAGGCCCGCTATGAGCGGAATTTGTTACCCCCCCTCCGGCGTTTGAGGGAGGACGTGGTGCGCTGGCGGCGTCTGCCGCTCTCGCCGCTCGGCCGAGCGGCCTTGTTTAAAATGATGTCCCTGCCACGCTTCCTCTACGCCCTCCAGAATACTATGGACTTGGTCCCGGCACGCTATTTCCGTGAGGTGGAGGGCCTCCAGCGGCGCCTGTTCTGGGACGGGAGGCCGCGCATTGCTCTTTCTAAATTGACGCTCCCGTGGTACGATGGGGGGGTCGCCCTCCCTGACATTAAACGGTATTACTGGGCCTCCCAACTAGCTGCAATTAATCATGGCCTTTACGGGCCCGCCTTGAACCCGGCATTTGAGATGGATAAGATGCTCCTGCCCGGTGGCGATTACAATCGAGCGCTCTACTCTGGCGCGCCCGACTCCCGTCTGACGGGGCCGACGCGTGTCATGGTGCGTGTCTGGCACGCGGCTAATGCAGCTATGGGGTGGAAGGACCGTTTGACCCGGGCGTCACCGCTATATGCGTCTGAGAGGTTGGGCTCCCTGTGGACATCGAAGGGCTTCGAGAAGTGGGACACGATCGGAATCAGCACAGTGGGAGATCTCTGGACGAGGGGGGGATTCAAAACTTTTGAGACGCTGCAGGCGGAGTTCCAGCTGCAGGGCAGTGAGTACTTTCGGTACCTACAGGTCCGGCATGCGCTGGGCTCCGTCTTCCCGGATGTCGCATCCATTCCGGAGTCTTCCCCCCTGGAGGACAGAGTCCTAGATGGCCATGTCCCGGACAGTACGATCTCCCTCATATACAAAAAACTGATCAACAATAGATCGTGCCTGCTGACTAATCTCCGCGAGGCTTGGGTTGCCGACGGGCTGGAGCTGGACGATGAGGATTGGATTTCCGCGGTGGCCTCTCCGAAAGAGGTGGCCATCCCGGCTCGCCTTCGTTTCGTCCAGCTCAAGATCCTTCACCGGGTTTACGTGACGGGGCCAAGGCTTCTGCGTATGGGTTTTGCTGGTGACGGAATGTGTAAGCGTGGCTGTGGTGCGTTGGCGACTTTCATGCATATACTGTGGGAGTGCCCGAAGGTGGAGCGATTCTGGCGTGGTGTGCTTGAGGTCCTGCGTGTGGTGACGCGTGTTGCGCTGCTGCCTGAAGCGAGGAGATGCTTGCTGAATGTATGGGAACCGAATGACTATTCGGTCCCGCAGACGCGGTGGGTGACTCTGGGATACATGATAGCCAAGCGCGACATTGCTCAATTGTGGGGATCCCAGAGGCCCCCTGCGGTGTCGGCCTGGAAAGAGCATATGGATTGGTGTATGTTTCGTGAAAAGGTGGTGTATGTGGCGAGAGGTAAGCCTGGGGCGTGGGTGAAACTCTGGGGCCCCTGGAACGCCTACCGCGGGGGTATTTGTGAGCCACCACTGCTACCGGCTGCCTCGCCTGCTCCGTCTCCCTAGACGGCCCCCCTCCCTCAGCCGCGGGCGCGCGGTCCCCCAGTCCCTGATCTATTCCCATTCCCCTCTCCAGAGTTCTGCTGCTGGTTTGGATCCCCCACTTATGGAGCACGTGCTGTTATTTTGGATCGCGGGTTGCCTTGCGGGTGTGGTTTTTTGGTGTTGTTTTGTTTCAAGAAAAGGGAACCGTACTGTGGGCTTGGAGCTGTGTGGCCTGCACCATTGATTACTCCTGTTTCACTGCTCTGCACTGCCTAGAGACTTTTACTGTAAGTGTGCAATATGTTTTTGTCATTCTAGCGGCCGGCCGGATGGTTGTAGGCCCATACCTGTAACTTTTACGAACTGCAATAAACGGTTTAAAAAAAAAAAAAAAAAAAAAAAAAAACATTGTGACAGAGTAACACGTCCCCCAAAAACAAAAAATACGACCCTTTGTCTGATCTATTAAAGCCATGGTATAATGTAAGACATCCTTATAACGTAAGACATCTATCATGTTCATGGACTTTGATGCGAATGAAGACATGATTAACATGAATGGTTAGTCCTTCATCTTAGACCCTATTAATAATCTTCTCAATAGTCAAATAACTATCAAAAATCTGCACTGAAAGGTATAAAGATTGCTTTTCGGCTTGAGATCCATCTGATGAAAGTGATATATGTTAAAATGAGTGAAAGATGGGGCATCACATCTAATCTTTACCTCATGCAGTGTCTTCCCACCTCTAAAACAACTTACCCAGCTATTTGGTAAGGTTGTACATCCATTAAATGTGTGCATCCTCAATTTTGATTTGACTGATTTCTTTAAGGCATTCACTGGTTCTACTGGCACAGAAGAAAATAGCAAACTGTTATGGGCCAGAGAGTTTTTCCCAATTTTAGCTGCAATATTAGGTCCATTTTTCACCAACATTAGGGACTGATATTAAAAGTACACAAATGTTATGATTGAGTCATGCAGAGTATGACTTGTCAAATCCAGGAAGGCGCAAATAGAAAGTGTCTTTTATTCAACTATGCACAATACATATACCAGCATGTATATTCTATTTAAACATAATCAACACCTATTTAGGGGCCGATTCCGATCTCAGTCGGAAGGGCACCGAATCGGGTTCGTCCGTAGCGGATCCGATTCCGATGCTTCTTTTCCGACCGATCCGTACACGGGTCCGGACGACGTACAATGCGAAGACGCGCGAATTCTCCGACCGACGCGCGCAATGGAGACGGTTCTCGACCAAACGAGTATGATGTTCGAATTGGACAGCTTGACCGAGTCGGAGCGTCTGGCTCGCAAAAGCTTCCAGAGTCGGACTTCGGGGGTCCGCGTCGGACCCCTCGACACCCGGAGCCGTACGACTCACACATAGGGGAGACCCATGGGTCTCCCCCACACAGGCATGTACGGAGCAGATGGCACCGACGCATACCCACTGTAGGGGGCGCACTTGTTCGAGATGTACCCATTCAGTCAATGGGAGCACATGTACGCATCGTACAACTGGCTCTCATTGACTTCTATGGGAGTCCGGCCAAACCAAGTCCGACAGCATACGTGCGAATCGTACTCGCTCGATCAGACTGTAGTGGTCCAGCTCGGCCGGAAAACACTCCGGATCCGACTCGGTCGGAGTGCTTTCCGACCCGGATCAGAATCGGCCCCTTAGAGGGAACCAGTACTAAATATACATCCAAGATATTCTACTATGAAACATAGAGTGACTACAAAGCCTCTATCAATGTTTAATTCTTTAGTCCAGCAAGACGGCAGTTTTAGGAACATGATATGTAAACAGGGAGTTTATTTTGAGAGTAAAAAAGATTCTATAGAAAGATTCACTTTTAAGTGAGAGGCTTTTAATCTGTACACCACAGGGCACTGTGTATGTACTGAAGTGGTGCTTGCTATGCTATTGGTCAAAAGAACCAGTGAGATTCTAATGGAACATTTTGAGCTGGGAACTACGATAGACTACCCAACTTAAAACATTGCTATCTCTTGAGGATTAGTATATAGTTACTGCTGATTTGTTCTCCAGATATGAAAAAGGAACCTATAATGCCAGAAAGTGTTTATATAGGGTGACCTTAGAATGGCCCATATCGCGTGGTATAAGGAAAGAATTCACAAATAGATGAGATCCAGGTGGACCTAATCAGAGCCTCCCTATACATGTTAAGGATCATCATAACTCCTCAAACAACTCCTGTTATATCTCAATAGTGATTCTAAATGCTGACTAATGTTTTGTCTAATCAACAAGAAAGTGTTTTCCTGCTCTACTTGGCTCAGATGTTTTTTGTGGCTAAGAAATATGCACTGAGTCTATAACAACTACAGTTTTTTTTAATGCAGGTTTATATAGCGCAAACTCGACCCGAAAGTATTGGAGTGCTTTACATGAGCACCGGTTACGTTACACAAGGACACATTCAGGCACGGGGAGATTAAGTGATTTGCCCAGAATCGCAGGATGTGGACGCGACCCCAAGGCTTGAACCTTGATTTCCAGCACCAAAGTCGGCAATCTAGCTGGCGGACCACATCCTCTCCCCATCATGGTGTTTGGAAAAAATCATGGTGTTTGGAAAAAATAATGCAAGTGAGAAATTAGTGGTAGCCTTGGATGCTTGAAAGACATTTGTTTTAATTAAGTTGGAATGACAGTACATTGTGATGGATAATCTGGAATTTGATGGGGACTAGAAATTACTGCGTTTAGAGTCTTTTATGATGTGCTAACAGAAATTGTGAAATCTAATGGTAGAATATCTTAGATACTTTGGGGCCGATTCCGATCCTGGAAAAACCAGGTACAAATCATCGGACGGAGCGTTTTCTTGTCCGACTCGTACCCGGGAAAAATACCTTACAAACATGCAAGTACGATTCATACGGAAACACCATTTCCGTACGAATCGTAAAAAAACACCGACCGGCAAAAAAATACATACATATCGGATCCGGGACACCGCGTACGCGACATTCGCACGGAGTCAGGCAGCGTTTTACGGATCAGCAAGTACGATTCGTACCCACAGCACTTCGCATGGCAAAATTTTTACGGGACCCAAAAAGTGCCGGAAAAGCTAAGTACGCCGCGATGCACGACGAAAAGGGGGCCCGGTACGCACCGTACCCCCATCCCTACATGTCCGCACCGTACCCCCAGCCCCCCCATATGTCCGGAGCGTACCCCCAGCCCACCTCCGTAGGTACGTGCCGTACCCCCAGCCCAACCCCGTAGGTACACGCCGTACCCCCAGCCCACCCCCGTAGGTACGGTGCGGACCCCCACCGCCGTAGGTACGGTGCGGACCCCCACCCCCGTAGGCACGGTGCGGTCCCCCACCCCATAGGTACGGTGCGGACCCCCGCCCCCGTAGGTACGGTGCGGACCCCCAGCGAGTAGCTGGGGAAAAAAAGAAAAATATGTATTTGCAGAGAGGCACTGATAAGAAGTAGTCCATACAGGGTCTGTCACTCGATATTTTTTCCTCAATATTGTGGCAGCTCGATATTCTTCACCTCGATAAACACTACACTTCTAACAATCTATAACAATCAGATATTCCCAGAAATGATTGAAGCTAAAAGTTTACTCGTATGAGTGTAAATGTGTAACTTCTTTAATTTTCTGCTTAGATTCCGGATATGAATGCATTCGCAGAAATGAATAAAATATAATTGTTTTAAATCAAGGGAGTATAAAAGAGGCTTGTGAAATGCCTAGGAATGACAGATTGTTCTGTACATAGTCAGCTCACAAAAATACTGATTTTAAATTAGGACCCACAAACCTTCAACAGAACACCTGAGACAAAATAACTTGCACACATTTAAAGCATGTTATACATTATGTAGTTGGCTATCACCATGCTCACAACATAACATGTTACATAAAATACCAGGCAGTGGCATCCAACAAAAATCATTAGACAGAACTTAACAGGCACCCCAAAAGGCCCAGACCTGACATGTTGGTTGATGTCATGATATCATAAACATACATCTCCTTTTTGCCGGTCAAAGGCGTGTCCACAGCCATAAAGGATCACCATTGGCATAAGGAAATCCCTAGATTCTAAACCTTAAATGCCAAAATCATATGCCATTAGTTCAACCAATGCATCAGACCCACTTAACTGATAATAGAACGAGAACACAATAGCACGTCATCAGAAGCTGAATCAACTCTGAACTCCCAAGATAATCTCAGAACTAGTTGGGAGGTAACTGAACTACTCATAGCATCATAGGGAGATTCAATTGGCTGAGTTCGTGTTATACAAACATCGCTAATGCAATATAACATATTTTGTGGCTGACTGATGGTTATTGGCTATTGATGCAATTGTTCAGAGACAAACTCTGATTGTCCCACAGTAATTAAAAAAAAACTCTTATACTCCTAGAGATATTGATACAATGTTATAGAGTGTCACAACAGGGCTGTGATTCTCATAACGTCACAAATGGTCTTCATATAAATAATTAAAAGCCGAGAAACAGTGAAATTCCCAGGATGATTTCACAGTGTAATACCGCTTTTAGGGCCTCATGTAGGTAAATAAATTTTACCGGTTCTTAAATACCGAGCCGTACCGAATCGGTAAATTAGAATCGGTAAGTTATATGTAGGTAAAAATTCGGTAACAGTTACCGATTCGGTAACATTCGGTAAATACGAATCGGAATTCACCGATTCGGTAAATACCGAGGTGATAATTACCGAATCGGAAAATACCGAGGTGGTATCTACCGATTCGGAAAATACCGAGGTGGTATCTACCGAATCGGAAAATACCGAATCGGTATGTACGGATTCGGTAAATAACATCACATGACTTGACGAAACAGCTAATCCTGTGCAACGACAGCCCACCCAACCAGGAACTGCCCACACCCAGGCAGGTGTACACAATTAGCCGACGTGGCCACACCCAGGCAGGTGTACATAATTAGCCGACCCTGGAGAGGCTTGGAGTGCAGAGGAGAGGCAGGGAGCAGTTGCATGTGCGAGCGGGAAACGAACAGCATGTCCAGCCAGAGAACACAGAAAGACGGAGGGGAAAGGAGGAGGAAGCTCAAATTCAGCCCCAAGGAACTCCAGGTGCTGGTGGAGGAGGTGGTGAAGCAGCACCAGAAGCTGTTTGGGAGGCAATCCCTGCAAGTGCCTGAGGCCGAAAAGCGCAACATATGGCTGGCCATCCAGGCGCAGGTCAATGCTGTGGGAGTGACCCACAGGGACATTGAGGTCCTCAAAAAGCGCTGGTATGACCTGAGGATTGTGACCAAGAGGAAGATGGGCGACATCCAGAAGGAGGCCAGCCAGACCGGAGGTGGAACCAACAGGGCACCTGCCCTCACTGAACTGGAGGAGCTGGTGGCGGCCACAATCGAGCAAGAGAGCGTCGTGGGTCTTGGGGACGCCGACAGCTCTGCCAGAGCCGCAACACACCAAGGTAAGACGAAAGCACAGCAATGTAGCCTCCCCTACCCCTATCCCACATCCCCCATTGTGAAACGAGAATCACACTGCAGTCCACACGTGTCAGTGCAGACAGGCAATGCATTCCGGGAGATGTAGTCAGGGCAACACTAACCATGACGTAAATGTCACAGGGCAACAAGGCATGTCACGCACTCGAGGCACAAGGAGACAGAGGACAGATTGGAATGTGAAATGATTTATTGTGACGCTTGCAATGCAGCCCTTCGGGGACACTGAGCCAATGTTGTTTTTCTGTCCACAGATGTGACATCATGCAGTACAGGGCATGCTGCAGGGGAGACGGCACACCGGCCACATAAATCACCTCTAGCCAGCACGAGTTCAGACCAGGGAGCAGGCCCACTGGCAGCCGAACCACCAACACAGCCAGCCTCGCCGCACACAGAGCCAGCATCACCTCACCGAGAGCCAGCATCACCACAACCACAGCCAGCATCGCCACTCATGTTCGAATCACCGGCCACATCTCCGCTTGCAGGTGTGAGAATGAGGAGGCGTCCAGCAGCCAGGCTACGAGCCTTCGACACCTCGTCAGACGACAGCATGGGCCCAGAAGACCGCACCGGGCACCAGGAAGGGAGCCATCCCACTGTGCCCCACACCTCACAGGCAGCACAGACGGGAGCAAGAGGGCGCCGCAGGTCGCGTGTCCAGAGTCCACCAGCACCCACTGACGGCCATGGTGTCTTCTTGGGGCTCGAGGGCCAAATGTTGAAGCAACAGCGCCTGCAATCAAAGGCAGTTATGTCAGTCCAGAGGCACATGCGGGTGATGAAGACAAGCTTAGTCAACATGGACACAAACATTGGCGGCATGGCTGCGGGCATTCGGGACATGTCCCAGTCAATCCAGCAGTTGTGCAGCAAATTAGATGCTGACATCGAAGCACGGCGCCGGGAACGCCAGAGAAGGGACACTACCAGCAGGGCACTCAACCGTCTGGCAACTGCGACTTCCCTACTTTGCCGGCGCTCTGTGACGATGCAGGAGGGCCTAACACAGTGCTGCAGCGACCTGTCTCGGGGGATGGTGCAGGTGACAAGTGCACTAGGGGTGCTATTGACTAGTCAGGCGTCGACAACTGCTGCAGGGGATGCTGCGGAGAGCATCGACACCAGCAGCAGCATCACACCCCCCGTCCCCGAAGCACGCAGGAGCAGCAGGCGGCTTGGGGTTGGCTCTAGTGAGGATGCACAGGCCGTGCAATCCACCACTGCAGCGCGTATGCGCAAACATTGATGTGGCCCTGCTTAGCCACTTCCCATTGGGTGACGTAACCCTGGACATACTCCTTGTATAGATGGTATATTGCCAGATTGGCCTGTTCATGTGTTCATGGCGTGGTGCCATATTAAACTACGTCATGACTTCTCACAACTCGCTGTGTCCCCTCACTTACTCAGAAATAGTTGCATGTGATCTCTGCCCGTCTCTCTCTCCCATCGATTGCAGTTGGCACTCTAGCTGCGCTGCCCTCTGGCTGGCCTGACTCATCCTCGTTGTCCTCAAAATATGTTAGTTCCACATCTGTACCTTTTTTCGTGGCAAGGTTGTGCAGCATTGCACAAGTGGCAATAATCTTGCAGCAGGTGATGGGTTTGTACTGGCGTGCGCCTCCGCTCTTGTGGAGGCAGCGGAACCTGCTCTTCAGTAGTCCAAACGTGCGCTCCACCACATTGCGTGTTGTTTTGTGGGCCACGTTGTATCGTCTCTCACTCTGGGTTGCTGGGTGTAGGTAGGGAGTGAGGATGAATGAACGGCATGCATATGCACTGTCGCCTGGATGAGTAAAAGGGAACCATCAGTTACATGCCTCTATACACTCTGATTTGCAGGTTTCAAGGGGCGTCACTGTTACTTACCCAGCAGGTATCCCTCTCCGAATTCGCCGGCACTCAGTCGTGTGTAGATCCCACTATTCTGGAAGATGTAAGAGTCGTGGGTGCTCCCAGGAAACTTTGCAACAATATCTGTGATGATGTTCCCTGCATCACAGATCACCTGCACATTGATGGAGTGGGTGGACTTCCTGTTCCTTTAGATGTGCTCTGTATCAGCTGGTGGACAGATTGGGATGTGTGTACCATCAATACAGCCGATGACATGGGGGAACTGTGCCATGTGATAAAAGTCTGTTTTTGTTTTCTGCAGTGCAGCCTGTGTGTTTGGGAAGCTTATGTAGTGGTGCATTCTCTGCATCATGGCATCCAGGAACTTCCTGAAGAAACGGGACAGGCAACTCTGGGATACACCACCCACCGCAGCTATCACCACCTGATAACTGCCGGATGCCAGTAGATGTAGGCTGCAGAGCACCTGCACATGTGGTGGTATGGCGTGCGCCCTTCTTGTTGGCTGGTCCAGGAGTGGGTGCAGGTCCCTTATCAGGTCCATGATGGTTTCGGGGTGTAGCCTGTACCTCTCATGTATCTCTGCATCAGTCAGCTGTAATAGTGTGATGCGCTGTCTGTAGATTTGTTCCTCCCGTCGCCACACCCTCAGTCCTGCTGCCTGTAGACGTAGGCGCCTTGCAATGACGTACATGGCGGCCATGTTGTCCACGCTGTTGCATTTTGGGATTGCTTATGTGCATTGTTGATGGTTACCACCTGCTTTCAATCCGTGTTAATTACCGACTCTTATTTACCGATTTTCCTGGATTTCTTAATTACCGACTGCTCCTACATGTCATTTTAAATTTTTACCACTTCATATTTACCACTTCATATTTACCGATTCGTTAATTATGTATTCGGTAAATATGAATCGGTATTTTAGAATTCGGTAACTATGAATCGGTATTTACCGCCTCATATTTACCGAAAAGTGGTTTTTGGACTCCTACATCTCACTTGTCTGAATACCGGTCGGTAACGGCATATTTACCGAAAATCGGCCGTTACCGACCGGTATTTCGCTACCTACATGAGGCCCTTAGTGCTGGAAGCCATTAATGGTTGATGTGATTTCATGAGTGGTATTGTGCCGTTATTTGCCTAAAGCCAATGTCTTAAAAATCATTATTGTAAGATTCATAAGTCGTAACTGTGAGTTAACAAACTGGTGCAACAGGCCCGGATCAAGAATTCTACTGGAATTCTGAATTTATTGAAACAATGAATTGTGGTGATTTCCAATACAAAAAAATGTTTGCATGGCTGCAGAGTTTAAGCAGGGCAAACTTGTTCCTGTGGATGTAGGAATTCTTCAAAAATCTGCAACTTTTGGACCTTTTCTTAAACTTTACGTTTACAACTTTTAATGACATGTAAATTAGCTTTGTGGAATATGCTTCAAATTTCTGATGAAATGTGTGTATTTTAGCTTTTGAAGAGAATATGCTCGAAGATTAAGGTCATTATGATGAGCGTTCATGGGTTCATAAAACATAGATTATGCTCATGTTTGTGGTTCAAAGTCATACCTGAATTATTTGGAACTCATAACCCTTTCCTGAATGGAAGACAATGAGGGGCTGTTCAAAATAATTTAAATACATCAATTTGTTTCTGAATTTGGAGTAAGAGCTAGACCTTTAATAATTTAAAAATGTTGTATGTTTCATTACAGGCACAGTCAAATGATGAATATTTGAGTACTTTTTCCAAATTTCAAACGGATTGCTGTCATCACAAATGTGATTACAATATTACAAATATGTCTGACATTTTAGACATGTGTCCACAATTTTCAGGATGACCTTTAGGCCATTACATATAGTTATGTTCCTTAAATATGCTTACTGTCTTTTTCATAATGAATAATCTCTTTGGCAGATGATTAATCTCTCTTTGACAGAGCCATATGTAATTACATAAACATACATATTATAAGGTCTGGTGCACCTGAAATCTTTGCAATTGCTTTGCTCCCTCACCTGACCTGGATTTGGCTTGATGATGCTTGACTGGCACATTTCGTTTAGGGTTCTGGCTTCAGATGAGCCAAAAACATCAGACCCAGAGGGCGTGTCAGCCAGTGGCAATCCAAGAGTGGAGGCTGCTCACTTCCTAGAAAGCCATGTCAAACATTAAGAGGTCCATTAGTATGGTGGGCGGATCGCCACCGCCCAAATGGCGGTGGCGATCCACCGCCATAAATCACCGCCCGCATATAAATTACCCCCCGCCATATCAGTATGGCGGGGGTACCGTGGCGGACGGGAAGACTGTCCGCCACGTCGACGAGTCGACCGCGCGGAAACAGGTTGAATATGGTGGCGTGTCTGCTAGACACGGCCATCCATATTATTATGCAGGCGGTAAGCAGCCTTTCCGTGGCGGCAACTCCGCCACGGAACGGCATGTGGAGTCTGAAGTTGGGGGCCCATTGCAGGCCCCGAGGATGTTGGGGGGGTGGTGGAGCACATGGGGGTACCTATGGTAACCCCCTGCATTTGCATGCACAACATGCATTTTTGACATTGTGGCGGGTGCTGCTGAAAGCACCGCCCGCCGCAATGTTAGTAATGCAGGATGGGCTCGCCAGTGTGGCGGGTGCATCCTAATTTCACATGCGGGACCACCGCATGCATAGCGGGCGGTCCCATTTCCCGGGGCTATGTCCGCCCGCCATACTAATGGACCCCTATGACTCTAACAGCCGGTAATGCATTTTCTCTCCCCACTACCTCTCCAGCACAGAACTGTGTTTCACTCTTTAGAATCAATCAGAGCTGCTTCAATATAGAACTTAGCCTGCAGGATGCCTGCATGGTGCTGCCACTCAGATGCAGTTGTCGACTTCAGTGAAATTGTCAGTGAACATACCGTGTTCCATACTTTTCACTCAAGACCATTTTGACTGACATAGACCTGGGTTTCCTAGTTCTCCCAGGCCATGGAATCAAAACTGGTCCTGCCTTGAACACAAGTCACTACCAATTTAAACCAGCATCTTTAAAAGATTCCAATATCTTCAGAAATCAATAGTTTACCAACCAACTTCTTGTTTCAGGCTGTGAGGCTTCTCAAAGGATAGGTTGAAATGCAACGTAGCCACACTCTGCTGCTGTTACATGGTATGATCCACCTTTTTATGCAAGTACCACCTAAAGCTGCTTATATTTGTATCCAATTTTCACCTCCCTCATTGCTTATACTTTCTATATTTGTATGCTCACAAGTTTCCTTCTCTTCCAGATCAAGGCTATATACCACCATCCATTCCTGACCAGTACATAAATATTAGTTATTCAGGAGTAACCTTAGCTGATTTTACAATTGCACTTTTGCTGAACATAATCCTCCTGAGATCCGAATCATCTGTGATGATATTGAACAGTGTTCTGAGGGATTAATATTAATACTACAACATTGCCTTTGAAATATCGATCTGCAGCAATATTGTCTTTAGTAATACCATCCTGGTAAGTAGGTGTGGAGTTTGAATTGTACATCTAAACTTCACTAAGCATGCTTTCCTTGATGATATTGTACGTGTCAATATCTTGCACTTACTATTGTTGCATGGTGATGTATTTATATTAAATATTGTGACAAACAACTATTTTGATCACTTTGTAAATCTAATTTATTGATGAACCACATTCCCAACACTGAAAATCCTATTGCATCAACCCATATACATCGTCCATCATCTCTCTTTTACCTTGACAACATGTTTACATATCTGTATACTTGAACAAACTCAATCATATCATGTAATAAAATAAACACAGCCATTACAACTTTTCATCCTTTCAGATCTGCAATTATCCACCATGCCTAAATAGCCAACTTCATTGAGTCCTATAATCTTAATTTATTATACATTTCTGAATGTTGACTCAATGCACAGTCATAGTCAATTATGGACTCATAAGTCACTAAGGATTACTCCATTCCATGAAAAAGTTAGACACCTAAGAGAAGGAATTGGAATGGTCACCATTTTCGAGGAGCCAATTATACTATGCATTTATCCACCTTTGAATCTCTCAAAGTGTCAATCTGTATAATTACATTAATCATCACCTACGTTCACATCATAAACCATCACCAAATTTAAACAGCACATTGAATCTTAAATCTTCTTGTGTCTTTATCATGCACTGTGGAAACCTTGTTTCCTAATAGAACTTGTACAGGTAATCAACCCACATTGAGGGTTACATTTTTTACCTCATCATAATACAGACCTGAAGTCAGTCCCTACAGTCAGTTAAAGTTAACTGTTATGACTATTTTCCCATTCTTTGTCTAATCCCAATCACCACTCACAGCACTCCATGCAAAAACTTCAACTCGCTGGTAAAAATCTGGCTATGTTCCACCAAGAAGATCACAACATCTATTCTTCAAGATCTCCTTCCCCTATTCTCTACAGTCTTGCCACATATGCTGACATTTGCAAAACCTTAGAGATACACATCAAATCTTTCAATGTATTTGTTGACACCACCATCCCTAAGAAATTAACCCCTTGCATGCTTCTGATGGAACCACTCGGTCATGAGCCACGGGCGCCATGTGCTCATGACGGAGTGGTTCCGTCATGCTGCGGCCGTTGGCGGCCGCTCCGCCCACGCGGCGCTGTTTCCCCGCCTGTGCGGGCGATCAGCGCAAGTGGGTGGAGTCATGACGGAACCACGCCGTCATGAGCACAGCTCGCCCGTGACTCATGACGGCGTGGTTCCGTCATGAGCATGGCGGCGCCGCAAACCCCCAAACCCCCCCAGCGCTGCGGCGGAATTCGCGCCGCAGCGAAGGGATTAAAACAATTCCAACCCAAACCAAACCCACCATTGTTCACAGACTCCCTTTTGAAACTAGGAAGAAATATTAATTGCCCAGAAATGGCTTGGCGGAGCTCAGATTCACCAAAAGTTCATCACTAAGCTGAAGCCCGAAAGAATGAATACAAGTTAGCCCTGCACACTGCCCATATGAAATACACCCAAGGCCAGCCAAATCCTTAGTGAGGGGGACTTATGCTTGCTAATTTTCTCACAATTGTCAGTCAGTTATGTTTGATAAGCATAGCTCAAACAGTTACCAGATGATGTGTGTTCTTCAAGGCTCCATATTAATTCGAACATTGCTTAGCTTCTAGCATAATCCTCTGGTCCTCTATCAACAGATTTGAGTGTAACCGTCTATCAGTAAGCAGATGACACACCATTGTATCTGAAAATGTCTTGCATCAAGAACATCATTACTCGACTATCTTCCCTCTTGAAATTACACCAGTGAATGTCTCATTATCTCACTCAAGGACAAAAACAAATCGACATGTTGCTTCTTGATGAACTGAAGTTGACTTCTCCACCAGTACAACCATAAAAGTAAAATCATTGTTTTACATACTTGACAACACCCTGTCATTGACTCCTCACTTCAATAGTTTTGCCCCCCAATTTTATCTGCATTCACCCAGGATCATCAAACACCTTATACTGTTGAACTTTCCAGACTTAGTGATGATAGGCATCGCTACATTTGCTCGGCCTGATCAAGGTTATTTTTCACTGTACAGACAGATTCATTGTATCCGTGAAGAGGTTTGACCATTTTTTCCTAGTTTTGGGGTGTTACATTTCTTCCCAATTGATAAAAGAATCATATTAAAATCTATTTCGGCTCCTATAAAGTGATATTCCTGGAAAACCTACCTCATCTACCCAACATACTTACCATCTACAATTGGACAAACGTCTATAGGGACATATGAAAAATCTGAAATTCAACCCTCTTGCCCCTAGATCTGAGAAAAATGTCACTGGAACTACATCCAACTCATGGAGCTATCTATTATCACAACAAGGAACATAACCTAACATTCTATCCATCAGAAAACAATGAAAGGCACATGTTTTATGTGTTCACCTAGACAAATTCTATGTTTTCAGATCTAATGCTTCCCATATATTTATACTTCTGCTTCTGTTTGCTTATTTATTTTCGAATGACTTTTATAACTGTATTTTCTTCTCTTTTACATGCACTATACCTGCGAAGGTGCCATTTTGCTACAGAAAACTCTTAATTTAATACAAAATTGAAGAATAAGAGCTTTGAGTTTTAACATGTATGATGGAGTTAGACCGTGGAGAAAGTTGAGTCCTAATCTGAAGACATCTATGGTAGTAATACTAGGAATGTAAACATTGTTCCTTGCTTGCATTGAACGTCAGAGAGGTATTCTCTAACAAAGTCTGATGTTTTTTGCTTTTGCAATACAAAGAAGTCTGAAAATGGAATTCATCTGCACTTGACGAACTTGTTTTTGATTAGACAATATGCTAATAATCTTAGTTTCTTTAGAGAGCCTGACCTGTTATGTCAATATCTGATATGCCTGTCTCAAAACTAAAAATCGATTTTGAGTTGGGGGGAATAGGGTTAGTATTTGGAGCACTTGATAAATACTGATATTCCATGAGGAGTATTTATCGGGTGAAGTAGAGAGCTCTTCTTTCTAGTATTTGTTATGAGAATGAGGTGTAACATGCAGAATTTGTATCTGTCAAACCAAATTCTATAATTTTCTGGTTTCTGGGCATTTCCTTTAAAACATTTTAGTTTTTCTGTCTGGGCAAAATTGTGGGAGTGTGATAATTTCTCCAGTACTTGAAATCAGAACCTAGAAGTCTAAGATGTACAAGATGGCTAGAAATGTATCAAGGTCCCATAAAGTAAAACTTGTCCCACGAAAAACAAATCAGACAAATTGAATACTGGACAGATGCAAACAATTATCCAAACTATCCATAAAGAAATTATTGCAGGAACGCAACAAGAATAAATTAGGTTTATACTTACATTGTAAATGATCTCACTATGCATTGATGCTCTAATCAGTTATATGCAAACCAACATCTGAGCAAAAAGCGTGGACTAGACCCACCAAAATGATAAAACAAATGCTATCTTCGCACAACCAATATGTAAAGGGCCGAATTTTGCAAGCAAGCTTGGAAAGCAATAAAAAAAACTACCAAACCGAGGTGGAGGGACATTCTGAAACAAATGGAGAGAAAAAGAAAGTTTTGATCTTTGTACTTCCTAAAGCTATATAAAATATAGTTTTTTGGTAAGTTAGCAAGAGAAATGTTTCTGCAGTGGCAAGGGAGATGGAAAGGCTAATTTTCAAGAAAATTAGTTAACAATTAAACAAGGTGCTACTAATGTTTCTTATATGTATAGAAAATAAACAAAACTACTGAACTTGTAGAGTGAGCAAATTAAACAACCTCCTCCACTAAAAGCTTTTTCCAAAATAAAATGCTGAAACTTACATTGTATCTTCTCACAATAAAATACCTAATGATGTAATCACTGTAAAGAGTTCATTTCATTCTACCAGGCACATTGATAGAATATTATTGGTGATACTTTTCAGAGTCACAAGCACAACAGATAATTTTTCCTCATTCATACTTTCTAGAGCTTCCTGTTCCCCCTCCCTTGATATCCTCATCCTGTAACCTCCACTGTGATCCCCCTTCTAAAAGCACTTGGCATCCCCTAATGGGGGCCTGCTTCACTAATTGAAGGTCACTGCTATACATCATGTGCAAATGATAAATCACCGAGGATTCCCATCCTGAAGAGCAGCGTGTGCCTGGGCAGATAAAAGTATTATTCAATCACAGGTTATTTTAAAGTAGGTAATACTCCAAGAGACAAAAATACAGCGCATCATCTATTCATGAATGAATCGAAAAATAAAACTCTACACACAAGTTAAAATAATCAACTTTTCAGTTTCAAAATCACCATGTGGTTTAAATAAATTTCTTGTAATGCAATACTAGGTATTTAATGTATTGCTATATCTGTTTAGAGAGCTTATATGATATGAAAGTTCAATAAGCACTGGACAAATATCAAAACCTTACAAGGGGCTCAATATATGATCTAATGCTTCGCCAAGGTTATATTATAATTAAGCCTCCCAGTTTTACCTTTTTACTGATTTTTTTCAGATCAATGCAGACACATAACAATATATTTTCTGTATATATTTATTTTTATTAACAGAAAAATACAGTATTTCCATGACTCGCATGCTGTAATTTAAGACTTCTATGCCAATACTTTTGCAGATTGGAATCAGGGAAAACAAAAAAAAGTAACAGAATGATCCTAAGTATCTTTATATGTTATGTTATGTTATGTTAAAACAATTTATTAAGCGCACAGCGACTCCAGCGAAGGAGCATCCCGGCGCCGAGACAAGGAGCAGTCATAACACAACATGGAGATAGTACCACAGAGAAGGACAGAAACGGGACAACTAAAATAAAAAGGTTTTTATGGCTCTGCGAAACGTCAACAAGTCCTCTATCAGCCGGATTTCAACTGGAAGAGTATTCCAGATTGACGCGGCTCGCACCCTGAAGGACCGGCCCCCCATCCTGCTGAGCCTAAATCTGGGGACAACAGCGAAAGCCTGACCCTGTGATCGAAGATTGCGGGTGGGAACATAAAAAGAAATGGTATTGGCCAGGATCTCAGGGCCTATGCCTCTGAGGATTTTAAAGGTCAAACACAAGACCTTGAAGACAATACGTTTCTTCACCGGAAGCCAGTGCAAAGAACGGATGACATGAGACACAGGGCAGAACTTAGGAAGTCCAACAATGGCTCTAGCAGCGGCATTCTGCACCCGCTGCAGCCGGGTTAGCTCAGCCTGATTAGCCCCCACCAGCAAAGAGCTAGCGTAATCTAGACGAGAGATGATAGTTGCCTGGACCACGAGCTGTCTGGTAGGGGCGTCAAAGAACTTAAGCACCGGCCGTAAGCCCCTTAGTAGACCGAAGCAACAAGCTGCAATTTTTTTAGTGTGACCTATAAATGTAAGACCAGCGTCTAACCAGACCCCAAGATTCTTCACCTCCGAAACTATGGTCGGAGTGGGGCCCAACTCATAAGGCCACCACTGATCGCCCCAGAGCTCCACTCCCTTCCCGACAACCATAACCTCAGTTTTTGTGGCATTGAGCTGGAGACAGTTAGCTGTCAACCAGCTAGCCACCGCCTTCAGTCCGGACTGAAACCTGGGGGCGTCCACAGCCGCATCCCCGCTGAGCGTAACCGCCAGCTGAGTATCATCGGCATATGAGACCATGGTTAGGCCCCACAGCCTTGCGACATCAGCCAGCGGTCTCACGTAGATATTAAACAGCGTGGGACTCAGCGAGGATCCCTGCGGAACCCCCATGGCCAGAGGCAAAAACCCGGACTTGAAGGGAGGGATGGAAACACAAAAGGAGCGGTTGTCTAGGAAGGAGCGGAACCATTGCAGTGCCAGGCCGCCAATACCCGTCTCCTCAAGTCGCCCAAGGAGGATGCTGTGAGATACAGTATCGAATGCGGCGCTGAGATCTAACAAAATCAGCGCCGCCGTCTGCCCAGCATCCAACCTTGCGCGTAGGTGTTCCACCATCACCAGAAGGGCAGTCTCCGTGCTGTGACCAGCACGGAAGCCATTCTGTGTGGGGTCGAGGGCATTGGACCGGGTTAAGTGTGCAGACAGGGCCAGATTGACATGAGCCTCTGTCAACTTGGCAGGCCAAGGCAGCAGCGAAATGGGACGATAGCTTTCCGGCTTAGACGGGTCAAGAGATGGTTTTTTAATAATCGGCGACACCACCGCCCGCTTCCAACTGGTGGGAACAACCCCGGTCTCTAAGGAGAGATTGACCAGTGAGTGTATAGCCACACGCCCCACAAAGGTCTGGTCTCGAAAGAGGACAGGCCTCACTGGGTCAGATGGAGACCCAGATTTGACTTGCATAGCAAGTCTATCAAACCCTTCCAAGGTAAGGGGGGGGGAATGAAAGCAGGGTGGGCTGAAGTGACTCCCTAAGACTACCCGTCGCTATATCAGAGCTCGGGAAGGACCGATATATAGACTGGACCTTTCCCAAGAAGTAGGAAGCGAGAGACTCGCAGTGTGTGACAGAGCTCTCAGCCATAGAAATAGCCCGCTTAGACATGAGGTCTTTCACCGCCTTGAAGATAGCCTTCGACGGGTTCGGGCTATTCCGAAATTCCTCGGCGTAAAATGCCGCTCGGGCACGGCAAATGGCCCGGTGGTAGAGCTTGACGGACGCTACATAGGTGGCTTTTAACTCAGCCCCATATGTCTTCCGCCAGGCCCTCTCCGCCCGTCTACAGGCTCCCTTCAGAGCGCGCAAAGCATCATCAAACCAGGGGCTAGACACTCGAGGGTTGATCTTCGTTGTTGCAACAGGTATCAAAACATCCAGAGCCCTAGTGAGCCAGGCACAGAAGAGATCATACCCCTCCTCTACGTTGTTAGGTAGGGCCAGAGGTTCCACTGACAGAAGATGGTAAAAGTCATCCAGCCTGAGTTTACTCCAGGGCCTCCTGGATACCCGCTTGGCTGAAGAAGTGGAAATGATGGTAGTCATGGGGCAATAGATGGATACCAGAGAGTGGTCCGACCACTCTACAGGAGTCACCGACGTGACTTTAGCCTCGATCAAGTTGGTAAAAAACGGGTCAAGAATATGACCCCCGGAATGAGTAGGCTGGGAGACCAGCTGAAAAAGTTGAAAGGCCTCTAAGTCCATAAGAATACTACGTGCTGTCAGACAGGATGGAGCATCAAAATGCAGGTTTAGGTCACCCAAGATGGAAAAATTGGCACAGTCCGTGACCAGGGTGGCAACAGTGTCCGGGAAAGCATTCCTGAACGCCACATCACTGCCCGGCGGACGATACACCACCATCCCAGAGAGTGTAAATTCTGGGCTGACAGCGACTTTAAACGAGGCACTTTCACAGCCAGCGATCTCAAGAGTGGTCCACGCACAGGAGAAACTAGATCTCACTATCAAAGCTATGCCTCCGCCTCTGGTTAGCCTATTCGCAGTGTACATCGAATAGCCAGGAGGACAGGCAAGATTGGGGATAGCAGTGTCGGCCTCCTGAAGCCATGTTTCGGTTAAGGCAAAAATGTCCGGGACTTCATTTTATTATAGTTCAATTGTTTGAACTATAATGCTAATACTTTCACATGAGTGAATCATTATTATAAATGTGGATGTGTAGAGAGCTAAAACTCAACAGACATCAATGCATGAGTACACATTTATCATTTAAATAAATAAGAAAATACATTAGATAAGTCTTCATTTGTTCATGAAAACTAAATAAATGTGGATCAATACCAATTACTTGGTCACAAAATAAATATGGAGAAATACAGACATAAAGATCCAAACTATACATTTCAGAAACTTGGGAGCCCTGATTACAAAGATATCGAACGTTTTCCATGTGATCTGTGGCCATTTAGAAGGATGAGGCTAGTGCTGAGGCCCTTTTTCGGGCCATTCCTTGCAACATTAATTTTATGTTCCTTTGCAGATGCTTTATACCTTACAATGTCTAGGTTTGTGCTAGTGAGTGCTAGTGCAAAATAACTAAGTAAAACCAAGTGCACTATAAAGGTTGCAAAGGCAGAGGTCAAGTTTCCAGACTGTATGTATAAGTAACTAATGTAGTCCGGGATTTAACCTTGTATTCTGGTACTTCTACTTCTGGTTGTATAATGGGATAAACATGATTACAAGTCCCAGAATGCAAATAATCTTGAGAGGTATGCTGCTATTATGCCCCAGGTCAACCTGAACTGCTAATGGATAAAAGCCATGACCATCGAATGCACAAGGCTTGGAAACATAGAAGTACAGCTTACACTGTACAGTTCTTGCCATTTACTCCTTGAAGTCACCCTGCTTAAAGAATTATGAGTGTAGCTCTATCAGATGCTTGGTTGTTTTTATTCATAGTAGCCATGTCACATACAAGGCGTGAGAGGTTGAGCCACTGTGACTGGCCTCAGGCAGTGTCCTTTACATGTGTTCATCCTGTTATCCTCCTGTGACACTAAGCTGTAAGCATTAGTCTCATACTTTTCTAACTGTACCGCTCATATTTCCACACTCTTAGTCTCGGAGGTCAGTGAGACCCTCACGGGTGAGTAGTGCTCTTTATAAACCCCCTGATTGATTGATTGATTGAGTGACATCTCTAGTTAGCTGCAAAACGTTTTGCAAGTCACTAGTGGGGCGTTTTTCTTATTCCAAGTGTGTTCTGATGTCAGAAACTAGTTGCCAACTTTTATAAGGAGTTTATATTGTCTCTCATATTATAAGACGGGGATGTTAATAGCAATTGCCAGAGCATAGCTTTCATGCGTCCTTAGCTTGACTAGAACTATGCAGTATCAATTTTACACAAACTGATTCAGAGTTTTTATTGTATGCTGTTAGTGACTAAAGATTTTTCCAGCTCAGGGAATGTTGCTGCAAACATTGTCATCTCCCTTAACATATAACATTTAACAGGTCGTGAACAATAGAATAAGCCAAATTTTTCATGAGGCTCTACAAATAAGAACAGTGCTGTACAATTAGATATCGAAATCACAATCCTGAGTCTCTGAAATTCAGTGACCATTTTTTGTTTATGCCATCCCAGGCTCAGAATGCTTCTCGTTTATCATTCACTCTCCTCCTACCACAGTTTAGCTTGAGAATAACGAATATTCATTTGGCTACCCTGCACATATTTCATATCAGTTCTGGCAATTCATGTATGTTGGACTTCATAATAGCCACAGAGGCCAAAGACAGTTTAGGAAAAATGTAATTTGTACATTGTGGCAAGGTGGTAATATTATGTGGTATGGCTGGGAGGCCTTACTATTTAATATTGACATGATACCCAAAGTGGACCTCGGATTCACAGCAGTAACCCATGTCTTAGTCCTGATAGGCTTACTTAGAGGAACATCTGTAAAGCATTTTACAGTAGCAACAATGATGATACATGACAAGATTCAAAATAAATCCGACACCAATTTATAAAAATAGAGCATATTTTTATATAAATCTAGACAGCTAAACAAAGTCAATACAAGGCAGATAACCGTAGTCATCAATTTCAAGTGTTCAAGAAATCACTACTTTGCAGAGCTGTCAAACTTTACCATTGTAGTCAATGGAAAAATCTCAGGTGACACTTGGTCACTTGGGGTGTGAGTACAAACGGAACATACTAAGGCCCTGATTACAAGTTTTGCTGATGGGATACTCTCATGACGGATATTCCGTCCACCAAATTACAAGTTTCATAGGTTATAATGGAATTATATCTTTGGCGGACGGGACATCCGTCACATTTGTGACGGAGTAACCCTGTCTGCCAAACTCAAAATCAGGCCCTTAGAGTTAAGGTTTTGTGAGTCCACAGACCAAGCAGCGACAGTCAGAACAATTTTACTTTGCCCAGGGAGTCCGGGTGCAGAGGTGACTTGGCTGTCCTTGGTGCTGAAAGGGAGCTGCAGGAGATGTCAAAAACAACAGTTGGCAAAACGTTGTCTGCAGGTTGAGTTTAGTGAAGCCCCTTAGAAGTGAAGCTTGGAGAGGCCCATGGACCAGGAATCACCAGGCAGAACCGCTCTGACTAGCTCGGACGTCTTGGGTGCAGAGGTGTACCTGGCTATCAGTGGTGCTGAATAGGACTGAGGGTGCTGACTTTACCTGGCATGCCAACGAAGCCTTCTTTGGGATGCAGAAACTCTACAACTGCACCACAGAAGTGGAGGGGAGATGATGCAGAAGTTACCTCCGAGTCGAGTATCGAGTGAAGCAGTTAGTAGTCTGCTTGATCAACAACAACCCTTTATCCCGGAAAATGTCACCTCTGGGTCAATCTTCTTCCAGAGGTCCTGGGAGCAATGTAGGGAGCTGAGACTTGGTGAGGATCAGGGCTATGCTTCCCAGAAGGCACTTGGCCAGTTACTCTCAGGCTGGTCCACAATGAGGCCCAGTGGCCAGTCATAATTCGGAACGTGGAAGTGTTGTATGTGCCTGCTGACTGCTGGGGACTAGTACCTTTTGGAACTGGTCTCGTGTCATGGACAAGGCATAGTCAGGCGGTTGGAGAGGGGCTGCCACAGGTGCAGTACTTTGTGCCTCTTCTTTGTGAAATCCTACTTTGTGCTGGCATGGCTTCTCTTTGTCCTCTTTTTCTTCAGAGCAGATCTGGAGTTCTGGTGTCAGGGTTGTCCCTTAAATCCTGGATTTAGAGGATGTTTAGATCTGTGAGGGCTAGTAGCCAATAGGCTACTAGTCATGCAGCTAATCCACCCCTTAGGTGACAACATCCGGTGGGCATAAGTCACCAAACTGCCCAGAACCCACTATTCTAGGAGTTTTCAAGATGACATGGGCCATCCTCAGCTTTACAGACCCACTAGCCCACCCTAGAGATGTGGCTGGCCTTTGGGGGATGAACACATTTTCCACCTGCCTGCAACCACAAGTGCCTGGGGGCAAGGGGGGGCTATGTCTCCACTGGTAGGCAAGTCACTTACATATTAGAGGTGGTGAAGCCTTTGAGGCTCACCACCCTGATGGGTCATTCACTAGCCATGCTGGGAGGGCGGAGGTGTGACCTCCTTCCTACCCAGGTCCTTTATTGTATGTCTCTGGGAGTGATAGCAATCACCAGCAGGAGGTCTTGGTAGCAAAAGACTTGAAAAGCCTGTTAAGGCACTAGGAAACGTGGTATCTTTGTGGGCACCCTCAGAGGGTGCCACTTAGGTGCATGATAGCTCACCCTCGACATAAGATTCGGGTCAGAGTTGAAAAAGCACAGTGTTTGCTACCAAAAAGGACTACATTTTGTGGTACCATCATGGAGCTGGATGTCCCGGTTTGGTCCAGTAGCCAGTCTGTGTTAACCTGTGGAGCATCATTCACTTACAATTTACTTGAATGTCTGTACATATATGGCCTCACCATTAAGAAAATGCACCCTGCCTGTTGGGCTTTAGGAGGCCTACCTTAGGAGTGACTTTCATAACTCAAGGCAGTGAGGAGACATTGGCACACATGGTGTGTTCAGAGACACAAGCAGAAGAGCAGCTTGTATAGCCTGTGGTAGCAGCCCTGCACACTTTACTTTTACGCAGGTCATTCAGGGTGCCATAAATAGTGCTGCAGCCCTGGTGACTCCTTTAACACCCTCGCCCTGGGTACCACTGGTACCATATACTAGGGACTTACAAGGGGAGTTAAATTGTCTTGCCAATTGGGTGTACCAATTCACTTTAACTTGTGATTGAAAGAGCAATTACACTGGGGCCTGGTTAGCAGGTCCCAGTGTACTTTCAGTTCTAAAACCACAGCATTCAGAACAAAAAGTGGTGCGGGACCATTCAAAAAGGGCACTTTCTTACATGTATTCTGTTTTTAAGTGACCGACTAAGATAAATTCCCCACTCTTGGTCATTAAGTGCATTGTGGTACAGAGAACCTTTGTGGTTTGACCAGATTCAGACCTGATATAATATACATGAGTTATTAGGTATAAGATAGACTCTTGAGTCAGTCTGAAATTTTAGTGTTGGATTGGGGTGTGGAAAATGTAAAAACAACTTCAAGACTTAGAGGCTGACTACGACTTTGGTGGTGCGTGAGCAGAGCGCCACACCACTGCCCCTTTCTGCAGTGGCACCGCCAAGCATATTGCTGCCCCAGACCACCACACCATCACCAGGGAAAGCGGTTAAGGTGTTCCAAAACAGTCTGACCACAGTACTTGTAATACGGCGGTCGAACCATTGGTGCAACTGTCCCCGACCGCTGCGCACCTCCACCGATGGACTGTCGTACTCGCAATCTGGCCCTTATTTTCAAAGGACAAGAGTAAAGCAGATTTACCAGAGGTCCCAGTCTCAGGGCAGGAACATGTAGACAAATACAAAAGCATCATAAACAGTCATGACAGCCAGAATTGGCAGCAACAACATTCTTATATTTGACAATTTATTTAATGGCTATCTTCCATGTTAGTAGGGCAAATGCATAGATGGTCGAACTTTGCCAATTAATCTAATCAATCACATCAAGAAGAACTGCACTTTAGTTGAGCACATCACAAAAATATTATACCTGGGTATATCAGTTTTTAGATTTTTTATTTTTACAGAGTGCTCCAAAAAGGATTAGCAAGCTGTCAAGAGTAGTGTCAGACTGTCAACCACATACAGAAGCCAACGTGAGTACTAGGTATAAAACATTTGCGTTTAAGGGGTTATTACACACATTGGAAAACCAGCAATTGGTGCAATATTTTAATGCAAAATGCAGCCTCATGTCTATTTTGCCCTTAAAAAAAATCTGAAAAAACACAAACTCCCAAACAGAAGCCGGTTCAAGTCACATTCAGGTCCTTTGCATTGTTCCTGCGCCTTCAGGTAATAATAGCCTAATTTAAGGAATGTTGCATAAGAAGAGTACGACTACATATTTGAAATTACGCAAGTTTATACCAACTTTATGGATCTTTCATGTGGGCCTGCTAATTAGTAGCCTGATGACTGCTTCTGAGCACCACTCTCTGCAGGGAAAGATTCCAGACAATCAATTAACATTCAAATTACTCGGTTTTTGCATTTGTGTGCCCCACACGCCAACATGACTTGTGGAAATCTATATTAAGCGCTCTGCACTACTAAGAATAGCGTTCCATAAAAGTAAGTAGCTTCCTGAACGTTAAGGATATATCACTGTGTATTTTTAGACTCTGTGAAGACCTAAATCCATAATACTGTGCACTTTCAATTCGTCCTTTTTAAGCATTAAACCAAAGATCCCCGACTCTAGGGTCAAGATATAGACTATAAAGTTACAGCTTCAAAAAGATAAAGGGGACAGATTTCCTTGCACCGTTTGTTAGGTATCCCACCAAGCTTTTCAGTGAAGAAAATATATTTTATGACATAATACATCAGAAATAAAAAGGCAGAGGCATAGCCGTAATTAGAAGCATAGTAAAAAAAAAATGGCAATGCTAATTTCGAAGTATCTCGGAACAATTGTCGGTATAAGCCCATGCATAATTTTACTTTTGGTAAAATATTTTCGAGAGTAATTTAACTTTAGCGCTGCTTTTGACTGCCAACATTTTAGAGGTAAAATAGACATGTGGGGCCTCATGTAGGTAGCCAAATACCGGTCGGTAGCGGCCGATTTTCGGTAAATATGCCGTTACCGACCGGTATTCAGACAAGTGAGATGTAGGAGTCCAAAAACCACTTTTCGGTAAATATGAGGCGGTAAATACCGATTCATAGTTACCGAATTCCAAAATACCGATTCATGTTTACCGAATACATAATTAACGAATCGGTAAATATGAAGTGGTAAATATGAAGTGGTAAAAATTTAAAATGACATGTAGGAGCAGGCGGTAATTAAGAAATCCAGGAAAATCGGTAAATAAGAGTCGGTAATTAACACGGATTGAAAGCAGGTGGTAACCATCAACAATGCACATAAGCAATCCCAAAATGCAACAGCGTGGACAACATGGCCGCCATGTACGTCATTGCAAGGCGCCTACGTCTACAGGCAGCAGGACTGAGGGTGTGGCGACGGGAGGAACAAATCTACAGACAGCGCATCACACTACTACAGCTGACTGATGCAGAGATACATGAGAGGTACAGGCTACACCCCGAAACCATCATGGACCTGATAAGGGACCTGCACCCACTCCTGGACCAGCCAACAAGAAGGGCGCACGCCATACCACCACATGTGCAGGTGCTCTGCAGCCTACATCTACTGGCATCCGGCAGTTATCAGGTGGTGATAGCTGCGGTGGGTGGTGTATCCCAGAGTTGCCTGTCCCGCTTCTTCAGGAAGTTCCTGGATGCCATGATGCAGAGAATGCACCACTACATAAGCTTCCCAAACACACAGGCTGCACTGCAGAAAACAAAAACAGACTTTTATCACATGGCACAGTTCCCCCATGTCATCGGCTGTATTGATGGTACACACATCCCAATCTGTCCACCAGCTGATACAGAGCACATCTACAGGAACAGGAAGTCCACCCACTCCATCAATGTGCAGGTGATCTGTGATGCAGGGAACATCATCACAGATATTGTTGCAAAGTTTCCTGGGAGCACCCACGACTCTTACATCTTCCAGAATAGTGGGATCTACACACGACTGAGTGCCGGAGAATTCGGAGAGGGATACCTGCTGGGTAAGTAACAGTGACGCCCCTTGAAACCTGCAAATCAGAGTGTATAGAGGCATGTAACTGATGGTTCCCTCTTACTCATCCAGGCGACAGTGCATATGCATGCCGTTCATTCATCCTCACTCCCTACCTACACCCAGCAACCCAGAGTGAGAGACGATACAACGTGGCCCACAAAACAACACGCAATGTGGTGGAGCGCACGTTTGGACTACTGAAGAGCAGGTTCCGCTGCCTCCACAAGAGCGGAGGCGCACGCCAGTACAAACCCATCACCTGCTGCAAGATTATTGCCACTTGTGCAATGCTGCACAACCTTGCCACGAAAAAAGGTACAGATGTGGAACTAACATATGTTGAGGACAACGAGGATGAGTCAGGCCAGCCAGAGGGCAGCGCAGCTAGAGTGCCAACTGCAATCGATGGGAGAGAGAGACGGGCAGAGATCACATGCAACTATTTCTGAGTAAGTGAGAGGACACAGCGAGTTGTGAGAAGTCATGACGTAGTTTAATGTGGCACCACGCCATGAACACATGAACAGGCCAATCTGGCAATATACCATCTATACAAGGAGTATGTCCAGGGTTACGTCACCCAATGGGAAGTGGCTAAGCAGGGCCACATCAATGTTTGCGCATACGCGCTGCAGTGGTGGATTGCACGGCCTGTGCATCCTCACTAGAGCCAACCCCAAGCCGCCTGCTGCTCCTGCGTGCTTCGGGGACGGGGGGTGTGATGCTGCTGCTGGTGTCGATGCGCTCCGCAGCATCCCCTGCAGCAGTTGTCGACGCCTGACTAGTCAATAGCACCCCTAGTGCACTTGTCACCTGCACCATCCCCCGAGACAGGTCGCTGCAGCACTGTGTTAGGCCCTCCTGCATCGTCACAGAGCGCCGGCAAAGTAGGGAAGTCGCAGTTGCCAGATGGTTGAGTGCCCTGCTGGTAGTGTCCCTTCTCTGGCGTTCCCGGCGCCGTGCTTCGATGTCAGCATCTAATTTGCTGCACAACTGCTGGATTGACTGGGACATGTCCCGAATGCCCGCAGCCATGCCGCCAATGTTTGTGTCCATGTTGACTAAGCTTGTCTTCATCACCCGCATGTGCCTCTGGACTGACATAACTGCCTTTGATTGCAGGCGCTGTTGCTTCAACATTTGGCCCTCGAGCCCCAAGAAGACACCATGGCCGTCAGTGGGTGCTGGTGGACTCTGGACACGCGACCTGCGGCGCCCTCTTGCTCCCGTCTGTGCTGCCTGTGAGGTGTGGGGCACAGTGGGATGGCTCCCTTCCTGGTGCCCGGTGCGGTCTTCTGGGCCCATGCTGTCGTCTGACGAGGTGTCGAAGGCTCGTAGCCTGGCTGCTGGACGCCTCCTCATTCTCACACCTGCAAGCGGAGATGTGGCCGGTGATTCGAACATGAGTGGCGATGCTGGCTGTGGTTGTGGTGATGCTGGCTCTCGGTGAGGTGATGCTGGCTCTGTGTGCGGCGAGGCTGGCTGTGTTGGTGGTGCGGCTGCCAGTGGGCCTGCTCCCTGGTCTGAACTCGTGCTGGCTAGAGGTGATTTTTGTGGCAGGTGTGCCGTCTCCCCTGCAGCATGCCCTGTACTGCATGATGTCACATCTGTGGACAGAAAAACAACATTGGCTCAGTGTCCCCGAAGGGCTGCATTGCAAGCGTCACAATAAATCATTTCACATTCCAATCTGTCCTCTGTCTCCTTGTGCCTCGAGTGCGTGACATGCCCTGTTGCCCTGTGACATTTACGTCATGGTTAGTGTTGCCCTGACTACATCTCCCGGAATGCATTGCCTGTCTGCACTGACACGTGTGGACTGCAGTGTGATTCTCGTTTCACAATGGGGGATGTGGGATAGGGGTAGGGGGGCTACATTGCTGTGCTTTCGTCTTACCTTGGTGTGTTGCGGCTCTGGCAGAGCTGTCGGCGTCCCCAAGACCCACGACGCTCTCTTGCTCGATTGTGGCCGCCACCAGCTCCTCCAGTTCGGTGAGGGCAGGTGCCCTGTTGGTTCCACCTCCGGTCTGGCTGGCCTCCTTCTGGATGTCGCCCATCTTCCTCTTGGTCACAATCCTCAGGTCATACCAGCGCTTTTTGAGGACCTCAATGTCCCTGTGGGTCACTCCCACAGCATTGACCTGCGCCTGGATGGCCAGCCATATGTTGCGCTTTTCGGCCTCAGGCACTTGCAGGGATTGCCTCCCAAACAGCTTCTGGTGCTGCTTCACCACCTCCTCCACCAGCACCTGGAGTTCCTTGGGGCTGAATTTGAGCTTCCTCCTCCTTTCCCCTCCGTCTTTCTGTGTTCTCTGGCTGGACATGCTGTTCGTTTCCCGCTCGCACATGCAACTGCTCCCTGCCTCTCCTCTGCACTCCAAGCCTCTCCAGGGTCGGCTAATTATGTACACCTGCCTGGGTGTGGCCACGTCGGCTAATTGTGTACACCTGCCTGGGTGTGGGCAGTTCCTGGTTGGGTGGGCTGTCGTTGCACAGGATTAGCTGTTTCGTCAAGTCATGTGATGTTATTTACCGAATCCGTACATACCGATTCGGTATTTTCCGATTCGGTGGATACCACCTCGGTATTTTCCGAATCGGTAGATACCACCTCGGTATTTTCCGATTCGGTAATTATCACCTCGGTATTTACCGATTCGGTGAATTCCGATTCGTATTTACCGAATGTTACCGAATCGGTAACTGTTACCAAATTTTTACCTACATATAACTTACCGATTCTAATTTACCGATTCGGTACGGCTCGGTATTTAAGAACCGGTAAAATTTATTTACCTACATGAGGCCCGTGATGTATTTACCGTAAAACAATTGAATCCAGTGCCACAACATAAAAGTATGGGAAAACATACAAGGGCAGTAAAGGCGAATAAACAACCAAACAACAGGGTGTTTTTTTTAATGCGATATGTTGAAAAGAAGACCAAGCTACCACCTAAGGTATTTGTTAAGTGATAGCTAATAGTATATTTCATCCTTTGTGTGAATTCTGACCAGCGTGGTTTTCTAAATAAAAAAAAGTGTGGTCTCTTGAAATACAAGGGGGTAGATTTACAAGAAAGTGACGCATCTGTACAGATGTATCACTGTCCCTGCGCCACCCTTAGAAACGCTTGCACCACCATAGATGCGCCGTATTTACAATACGGTGCACTACGGCGCAAGGATTGACAGATGCGTCAGAAATTCTGACGCATCTGTTGGCGGAAAAGTCACGCATTTGCTGGAGTCGTGTTGCAAGCACGACGCAACTCCAGCAATGCGTGTTGAGGCCTATTCCCACTACACTGCGTCACTTCTTACGCCTGCTTGAAGCAGGCGTAAGGTTTTGACGCAGTGGCGTCCTAAAGTGGCGCAGTGAAATCTTGTAGTCACTTTTACGAGGCCTTCCTGCGTGGGAACGCCCACCCTGCATACATTATACCTGACGCAGGTATAATGTGACGCAGGGCTTTACAACGTGACGCATCTCCCTCGATGCGTCACGTTGTAAATAGGCTGCATTGTTTGCGCCGCTTTTGAATCAAAAAAGTGACGCAACTGCAGTGCAAAAGTCACGCAAGGGGCTTGTAAATCTGCCCCATGATGTTCTATAGAGGCCAGCTGATCCCTTAATCTGCTAGCAGTCATCCGTTTCGCTATAATTAAGCTTTTATACATCAATAGGAGTTGAGGGCTCAATCAAACATAATTTTTTTTAAGGCCGGCTCAGTGCCAACAATGGAAATTACTCTGAGATGAGAAAAGATGTAGTCCAAAAATGTAGCAAGACCGGGTCAGCTGCTGAACTTGTGCAACACACGTGCTTCACTTTTATGCACTTAATTGAACAGGAAAAGAACCTCTTCCTGAATTACATTTGCATTTACAGCTTGTAAATAGATAACCCTAATTTCATCAACATAGATTCGCTATATATGGATCAAGCGTAGGAGTAACCTCTGCCACAATAGTTATTTGTTTAGAATGAGACTGCCTCAATCTTCATCACAAACATGTAAATAATTAAAATTTCCCCAAAATAATGAAAAGTTTTTTTTGCTTTCCAATCTGGGGCTTCATTCTCCTCTTCACGTGTCTGATGACCCTCTTCTAAGGTTTCCTCCTAATGTTGCTGCTGAGTTGTCTCTTAGGATCATAAAAGCTATAAAATATTTATCTAGATCAACTTAGAGTCACCAGGGAGGCCACAATCCATCCTCAGGCAAATTCCTCAACTTGTTAACAAAATACAAAGACAGTATGGCCCTGTAGGTATATGCCTCTTTTTGTATAATCACTGCCATTGATTTTAGAAATAATGCTATTTTTTATCTCTGTGCCCTGGGACTCTCCTTGCCAGGTCCCAGTGCATGTGCTCAGACCCCTACAAACATGTTGAAATTGACCATACTCCTTATCGGCATGTTTCAGCTACCTATAAATCCCTAGCATATGGTGCAAAGTGACCCCAGGGTCTGGACGACAACTGTCACTAGTGGTCTGCAGTATCAATTGTGCCATCCACTACAGTGACAGTGCAAACATGACTGCATGCCTACCAATGTAGCCTGGCTGTGCAGTTTTAAAACTGTACATTCAACCTGACAAAATAGCCCCTTTTATCAGGCCAAAACCTCATTTAAAAAAATATGAAGTCAACCCTAAGTAGGCCCCATTGCCCATAAGGCATGGAATTTAAAAGTAGAACATATACATGTTTAATGATAAACATGTCCTTACAGTGACAATGTTCCAAAAGCTGTTTTCACTGTAACAAGGTTAGCTGTTCCGTAGGAAAGCATTAGGACTGGGACAAACCTGCCATATCAATCTCACAAAGGTGCGTTGCCACTGGAACAAAGGTTCAGGTTTCTCCTGCTTGGAGCTATTGCACAACAGCAAATCTGTTTCAGCGGCACGTCAAAGACCCTCTGGCCTTGTCAAGCTCTGTTTGGCTATAGCTTGCAGCCTTGCCCTGCTGCAGGAATCCAAACTCCGAAAAAGTGACTACGTCAGAAAATAGAAATCTTCACCAGGCGAAGAACCAAAAAGAATACAGTTGGTGAGGGGCGTTCCTTAAGTGTGAATTTTGAATTTCTCCTGCTCTGAGCTTTCCTCCTCACAAAGTCAGTAACTTCATCAGGGTGTCCGCCAGTGGCTATCTAACCTCGTGGAGCCTTTTTCAGTCACAGCCTGTGGACTGCCCTGATTTCAATGACTATGTCAGAGGGTGAAACTTCTGAATGGGACAAACCTAGTTTCTCTACCCGACCCATGCTCCAATGTGTCAATCTTAAATCACACTTTAGAAACCAGTCAAGTGCAACCAGATGACTGCGGCTGGTGCTTAACAGTTTTTGGCCCTATAAGCTTTAAAAATGAATATCCCTGCTTCTACTTATTTGATTATTGTCATTTTGGTGTCATTTTGTTCACTAAATTATACTCTAGTTTTCTAAATTGCGGTGGGATTTTTATTGGGTTGTATTTAAGATTTTTGTACTGGTCTGGTGCTTCTAAATTCCAGTAGCTACAGGGCTTTCGCTGAGGTTTAAATCAATGAAAACTTTACTGAACCAAACAAGCGTAGTGACAATATTACTGGTGAATCTCTACCACTCACCCTAACAATCTACTTTGTCACAGCCTCAACCTGTTCCTCAAAAATGTTATTGTCAGCTTGTGAATTGGAGTGATCCACTGGGCAGTAAGACGCATAAAGAACGACAACTTCCACGGACCCCGAGTTCAGTTTTCACAAACAAAGGCTCTCTAAGGAATTCATTCTATAGCTGGTCTTAATCTGTTGATAAATGTAAAACTTCACAATACAGAAAAAAAGAAATCCACGAATGTGAGTGGGCTTTTACAAAACCTAAGAAAATAGCAAAACTAGTAAAACAGGAGAAAAAATTTAAACACACAGAAGTTCTGTACAGCTCAATAGATGTATGCACAAGAAACTGCACATCTACAAAACATGTGTTAGTGTATAGGTCTCATTTTTCATTCCCACCTCGTCTGGCAAGTGAAGGTTGCTGAGTTAAGGTTGTGTTCCACATAAACAACTGTGTTTTATGCTCACTTATCAGTGAAATCGCAAACTTACTGAAGCAGTTGAGAAACCATTTCATGCAGCGGGATCTCCACACCATCCGCTGCACTCTGATTAGGTCAGAACATGCTCACTGATAAATATTTCAGGCGCTACACGCCGCGATTCCTGCCCAGACCTGATAAACAAGTGTGTTGTCATGCTGAATGTGATTTGAATTTCTAATAATGTGAAACCCATACCCATTAATAATACAGGTTTCCCTGGGACTGTCATAGCACACCACACATTCATTGGCAAGATGACTGTGTTCCTGAGAGGGTGAGAACTATGCCCGTGTCTTCTTCCGCGCCACCCTCTCTCCCTTGAAAATGAGTTTTGTTTACTTTCTGGCTACGCGATCTCTCTGCTTGCAGGAAATTCATCACACCCACTTAAGGTTGCTCAATCCACTTTGCGTACTTCTTTTGTATTTAATCTGTTTACGTTTCCCACATTTTGGTTTCCATTACTCCTTCGAAGCACACACTGTGCAATCACCGCGCCTGTCAGGGAACCTGACAGTTGGCACCAATTGACTAAATCAACAGTGATTTTTTTTTCTCAGTTTGCTCTGCACTTCCCAGTCATCAGAAGTACATCTGGCTGGATTCATTCTCTGCATGTCTGTCCAGGAAACAAACAAGCAGTGAGAGGCTACAAGCGAGTGTAAAAATGAGTTCATGTGTTCCTTCTTTTCCTTTCTAAATAGTTCAAATTTGGCATGGATTCAGAGGGTCCCAGCCAGGGCCGGCACAGGTAAACGCGGTGGGGCGGGGCAGGGTGGGAGCTGAGGGGAAGCCGACATACGAAAGAATAGCTATAATTAAACAAATAAATAATACTTATCCTGTCGTATGTCGGCTTCCCTCCCTACCGTGACCTGCCTCACCGCGCTTACCTGTGCCGGCTGCTGCTGGAGGGTCCCATTATGAGGTCCTTCTAATTCTCAATGGGACCCATAAAGGAAGTTGCCGACCCCTTCGGGGATTTTGAGTTCTAGCAGCCACCACCTTCAGATGAAATGCAAAGGAGAATTGCCCATGAATTTCCCTTTTCCTAATGGGAACCAACTCGGGCAAAGTCTTTCTACCCCCCCCCCCAAACCTGGGGGCATATTTACAAGGAGGCGATAATAAATTATCGCCGCTTTAGCGGCCGCTTTCTGCCAAAAAGCGGAGATAATTTTATCGCCTAATTAGCAAGGTCACGCTAATGCGTGAAACCTTGCTTTAGCGTGGGGATTCCTAACGCCCAGCTTTGCATCTCTAATGAGATGCAAAGTGGGCGTTTCTGACCTGACATGATAGGAGAAATGTCGCTAAACGACATTTCTCCTATCATCAAGCCCCACGCTATGAAGCATAGCGGCAGGAAAAGTAGCGATAACCCCTGTTATCGCTACTTTCCTTACACCTGCTTCAGGACTGACTTAGCCGTGATATCCTATGTAAGGTGGATATCATGGCTAAGTTTGTGAGTCCCTATCAACAAGCTAACGTTAGATTATCGCTGGGTTTCCAGTGATAATCTCACGTTAGGCAGTTAGCGTGAGGATTTTTATCGCTTTTGAGATAAGCGTTGCTGATAGCACGCTATCTCAGCGATAAAAATCCACGCTAGCCGGCGATAATTATCCCAGCGCTAAGTGCGCTTAGCGATAATTATTGCTGGTTGTTGTTGATATGCCCCCTGGTTTTATTAGTAGCTCCAGGGGCACAGCATACTCAGAGATAATGTGTCACTCATATGGCACAAAGCGCAGCTATGCATTATGGGGAAGCATATATGAAACCTGGATCACCAGGTTTTGTTCATGAGCTTAAAAGTAGGGAGAAGTAGAGACTGATTTTGTTAAACTGAGGAGGCCCTACAACTAGTCACTCGTACATTACATCTTCCTTTGGTTTGGATCAACAACCTATTTTTTACTCTGTAGAGATGCGCCTAATTGGTGGAAAAAGGTGGAAAAAATAACAGATTTTCTTTAGTGTATGATATTAAATGTTTTGTATAATAATTTCTCTGTCATTTTTCACATTACTTGAATTTTTGATTAATCTCTTCTGTTTTTCAGTCTCTTCTTCTAGTAACTTCTGTTGTCCTTCTTTGTCCTACCCATGTCTCTTCCTGTTTTTATTTGACAAGATGGTTCTACTTCGTTCATTAACTTACTGTGGCTTGGATAGGGTTCCTTGAGAAGCTCAGTCGGGATGTCGCTATAAACGTCGATTCACCAAAATGCCAGGGGTAACGGAAATGACATAACAAGCCATCTGACCCTTACTTTCACACAAACACATACACACATACATTCACACATGCACACACTGTCTCTGACAAAACACTTTCTCACCCCCAGCATACATACAACATAGATTTAAAAGCATTTTTTACTTTCTTCAGCTGCTAGGGAGGGTCATATTCCAGCTAAATGCACTCCATTTGTATTACACTAATAGTGAATAATAGAGTATTCACTATTAGAATATTATTCACTATTAGTGTAATAAAAAATTTAAAGAAAGTGGTATTGCAGCCAATGTCCATAAGCACGAGTTGCCCTGTGTTGCTGGCAGTAATTTTGCTAGGTCAGGGGTCGCAAAGGCAGTGCCAGCCAGGGGTTATAAGGGACAAACAAGCATTCAACGCTGTGACACCTGGTGACCCCTAAATGATATTCTTGAATGTTGCTCGTTCAACCCAGCACACTGTGAGCACGAGAGGTGCAAGAATTCTTATAATGGGTCAGCATCTGTTTATATGATAACTGCAGCACAGACGGTGTATTGCACAATCCTGGTCTCGATGCGTCATTACTTTGAGTGGTAATAATGAGTTATGTGAGCACTTCCAGAGGAGCCATGATATTCCCATCCTGCAGCCTTTAATACAGCCAGCCCACATGTCAGATTGAGTTGCCGGTTAGTCCTCTCCTACCCGCACCTCTCCCTCTGTTTGTGAGTTCCTCCTTTTCCTCTCACTTTTATTGTGGTTGCTACTCTTTGTTCTACACTTTTCCTCTCTCTTTTTGTTTCTATGTTTAGCTTAGATTGTTCTTTTAAAAAATAAAGTTAAACAGAACAACAGTTAGGAATTTCATTGCTTACTTCTCATATTTACTAAAGAAATGCAAAATGTGAAATGATGTTAACATTACATTTTCACTTATTTAATTTTCAGAACAACAAGATTTATCTTCTCCTTCTTATTTTTACAATATTTCTCTTCTGAGAGACCATTTAAAAAAACCAAAAATGGTTCCAAGATATATTAGATGGGTCCTTTCTCGGTTTTGCCTACACAGCGCTTTTGCAGTGCTTGTGAAATCTCTTGTATTTTTTTTTTCAAAAAGGGGCTCTTAACAGTTCTCAATGCTGAATTACTGTGTTCAGTCGTTTTTGTGTGGAACTTTTTTTTTATTAACTTCCCCTGGCTGCACACATTAACGATACTCTTACTAAAGCTGTTCAAACTGTTTAAGCCCCATTCACTGTCAAAATAACATCTCTTTCCACGGAAAAGGCAGACAGCTTCTAACAATATGTTGGAATGTTTGCTTTTTATTACTTAGTTGTGTAAAGCAGCTGATTTAGCATTAGGACATTTGTGGTATTTCCTATTCATGCCTCAGTACCTTTATTTAAATTTTTGTAGGCATTATCAGATTGTTTTTTTCATCTTAATCTATTTGGTCAGTATGATCAAATTCTAAATGTTGTAATAAGCTTTGCAAGTAAAAAAAAAAATTAATATACAAGAGCTACGTTATATTTTACTACTAAGCAGGCAGCCACAAGTGTAGCTACTTGCAGACAACAGGATGTTGATTTGAATGGTACAGTAGGTGCAGTAGCACCGGGCCCAAAAGTTGTCAGAACTCCCAGGCACGGCCAGTTCAGGTAAGAGGGAGGGGGACGGGAGAAGTCGATAAATGACGGAATAATATAGTTATGTATTTTATTTTCCCTATTCCATTATCTGTCAACTTCCCCCGCCTCGCCCCACTGCTCTTACCTGAACAGACCACGCCTGAGAACTCCTCTGAACACATAATTTTGCTATATTTGACCACTAAACAGGCAGTCACAATTGAAGTTACTGTGCAATTAAAAGGGTCTTGATTTGAATGGTGCAGCAGTTGCAGTGTCACCGGGGCCAAAATCTCTAGGGACCCCACGAAACACCTAAAATTGCTATATTTTACTACTAAACAGGCAATCACAAGTGCAGTTACCGTGTAGACAACAGGGTCATGATTTAAATGGTGCAGCAAAGGCGATGGCACCGGGCCAAAAAGCTGTCAGAACTCCTTTAAACACCTAAAATTGCAATATTCTACTACTAAACAGGCAGTCACAAGTGCAGTTACCTTACAGACAACAGGATCATGATTTTGATGGTGCCGCAGGTGCAGTAACACCAGGACCAAAAGCTCTAGGCACCCCACTAAACACCTAAAATTGCTATATTTTACTACTAAACAGGCAGTCACAAGTGCAGTTACCTTGTATACAACAAGGTCATGATTTGGATGGTGCAGCAAGGGCGATGGCACCAGGCCAAAAAGCTGTCAGAACTCCTCTAAACACCTAAAATTGCTATATTTTACTATTAAACAGGCAGTCACAAGTGCAGTTACCTTGCAGACAACAGGGTCATGATTTGAATGGTGCAGCAAGGGCGATGGCACCTGGCCAAAAAGCTGTCAGAACTCCTCTAAACACGTAAAATTGCTATATTTTACTACTAAACAGACAGTCTCAATAGCAGTTTTCTAGCAAGTGCTAGGTTAATGATTTAAATTGTGGAGCAGGTGCATTGGCACTAGGGCAAAAAGCTCCAGGCAGCCCACTAAACACTGATTATTGTTATATTATTTTACAACTAAACAGGCAGTCACAAGTGCAGTTAGCTTTCAGGCACTAGAGTCATGATTTGAATGGTGCAGCAGGTGCAGCAGGTGCAGTGGCACAGGGTCAAAGAGTTGTCAGAAGTTCTCTAAACACCTAATATTGCTATATTTTACTACTAAACAGACAATCACAATTGCAGTTACCTTGCAATTGAAAGGGGCTTGATTTAAATGGTGCAGCAGGTGCAGTGGAAATGGGGCTAAAAGTTGTCATAACTCCACTAAGCACCAAATAGTGCTATATTTTACTACTAAACAGGTAGTTAAAAGTGCAGTTATTTTGCAGCCAACAGGGTCATTATTTGAATGGTGCAGCAGCAGCAGTGGCACCAGGCTCAGAAGTTGCCTGGACTCATCTTAACACCTAATAATGCTATATTTTACAACTAAACAGCCAGTCATGAGTGCAGTTATCTAGCGAGGGTAATGATTTCAATAGTGCAGCAGCACCAGGACCAAAAGCTCCAGGCACCCCACTAAACACATATTATTGCTGTATTTTATTCCTAAACAGGCAACCACAAGTGCAGTTACCTTGAAGACAACAGGTTCATGATTTGAAAGGTGCAGGAGGTGCACTGGCACCATCCCAAAATTTGTCATGACCTCCCCGAAACACCTAATATTGCTATATTTTACCACTAAACAGGCAGACACAAGTGCAGTTATCTTGCAGTGAAAAGAGGCTTGATTTGAATGGTGCAGCAGGTGCAGTGGCACCGGGGTGAAAAGTAGTCATAACTTCGCTAGATACCAAATATTGCTATATTTACTACTAAACAGGCAGTCACAAATGCAGCTATCTTCCAGACACTAGGGGCATGATTTGAATGGTGTAGCAGGTGCAGTGTCACTGAGCCCAAAGGTTGTCAGAGCTCCTCTAAACACATATTATTGCAATTACATCAATTACTTATATTATTTCCTACTTTCATTTAATTTTCATAATTTTACTACTACTATTTCCACGCACTATACCACTAGTTAACAGCACAATATATTGCCTTTTTGTACATAAACAAGTCATAACACTTTAACAGACTTTCTGTAACATTTATTGTACAATTACTCAGCAAGCTACAACTTACAACAAAACACAGCTTATTATTATTATTCACATGGGCGAGACCTAATGCATTTACCAATGCTTGTTTGTGATAATCAGTTGACATGTTATGGTTTAATTGTTGGGTTGTGCATCTGTGTAGCATAAATGTATGTTCAGTTCTGGAAATCTTACCTTGTGAGTCTAATACCTGTGCCAATAATTTGGCCACACTCTTTCAGAAGTGATAACAGAATTTACTGAGAACATCCTAAAAATAACTTTACAGTGTTGGAATCTCAGTGAGACACTCCACATAAACAAAAGAAATGCCGGACCAAGCAATGGTAAAGCAGAACAATACAATAATGTGAGTTGATAAAGTTGTCTGCAGCCAGTCCTAAATTAAGTGCCACACACAACCTGTGCATTTTGTTTTATCACCATGATGCTGAAATAGAGGTAGAGCTGAAGTAGAGCTCAAGTGTGCCGCTGATGTGTTCTACATCAAGAAGCAGTCAGGGCCTGCTTCGAAATAACGGAAGGTAATGGAAGTTTACACACAGGGCCTGATTAAGATATTGGTGGACAGGGTTACTCTGTCACAAAGTGACAGATATCCCGTCCTCCATATTACGAGTCCATTATATTCTATGGAACTTGCAATACAGTGATATTCGTCACGTTTGTGACGGAGGATCCCATCCACTGAGATCATAATCAGACCCAGAGTGTATCACACTCTCACATTCAAGACCATCCAACTGGTGCCTTATTCCTGTCTGTAATCCAGTGAAGAGGGTGTTGGAGCTGATTTACATTGGCAATAATGCATGCAAGTGTACTCCACCCATAGTACTATCAAACAGTGACTCACAGAGTGTTGGGGTGCAATGGTTCAGAACTCATTGTTTTCTCCCATCACCTGCACAATCGGAAGTAGGGTACCACCAGTGATTGCTATCAGTGACACAAACACCCCGATTCAAAACAAATACTACTCCAAGTCTATAGAAACTTGTATCCTCAAAACTAACGGTTAATCCTCTTTTATCGCTGACTCCTATCTCACTTTGAGCCCCCTTTTCATTCATGGAGAGTCTTAGTTTGGAAACATATTCACAAATATATAAAATGCGTTTACCTTTATTCATTTCAGGACAAAGCACTAACTAAAAGAAAGCTTAAGGCACGTTGCTTTTGCTTCTTTCTAATGAGAATTCGAAAAACAATAAAATTAAGCTCTGCATGGATGGTAGATTTTAAATTTCTTGAAATGAGGTTTCAGTTAATAGCCAGTTGGACAGCTTGAACTTTTCCTACTAAGATATACCATCACTAATCCTCAAAATATAGAATAATGCGTTTCCAATTGGCACCCTTTTAATTAAATGCTTGGTAGAGTTTCTGCGATCACCAAAACCAGTGGAACACAACTGATTAAAAATGCGCAAAAACAAATTCAGTGCGCTTGCTCAAAATCAGACGGTACACAGGTGGATTGGGGATCAGAGCAGGAAAAACATGGCAATAGCTTTGTTTCTGTAAAATACTTATTTTGTGTGGAAACTTTTCATCCTGTATGCACAGAACAGTCACTGCTTTGAGCGTTCTAGTCAGTCAGTTGAACACAGCACTGCAAAAGAGAAGTTATAATTTTGTGGGCGTTATTTGAAATATGAAATGCATTTTGGTACATAAATATATGTACCATAGCAAAATATTTTCACAGTGTTTTGTTAATTGTTAAGTGATATGAGCTAGCAAGTTTTTTGAGCAGTGAACGGGCTTTCAAATTTTACAATATGTTGAACACAAATTGAACCATTTACAATTGTGTTGGAAGAAAATCAAAAATATATATGTGGCTTCAGCTTGTACCTTTTAGAAACAAGAGGCTTGTATTTATATTGTATTTAAAATATCTAAGTTAACCTCTTAACTAAATAGGACATCAAAATGGCACTGTCCAAAAATTATATCACAGGTTGTTTTCCCTGTGTAAAATTTGGTTCATATGATTGAAGCATTCTTAGACTGTACACAGGTGTAAAGATGCTGCATGGGTGTCCATTGATGTACGTCATGTATGGTGGTAAATAACCAATATATAAATCCAAAGGCAAATATATCAAGAGTAGACTGTTGTGGATTTCATGACAGGTATGAAGGGAAGACAATAAGAGAGTGTTGTCCTTTGATAGAGTGGAAACCACATTTTGGTTGTAGGCGTGCATTATAATAACATATAGACCACACCCGCACATAATCGTTTGTTGTATTAATGTAAAGTGTTAGAATAGTGAAGTGCATTACCTTGAAAACGTGAAATGTTTAGGCCGTTGAAAAGGAACATGGAGAATCAACGTAGAAAGTGAATGTAACTAGCAGAAAACATTAATGTGAAGAACTTGTGCTGTGCAACTGACAATTGCTAAGTAATAAAGGTGTTTATTAATTGTGTAATTTCACATGTATATGCATTGATTGAAGGTGCATTAATGTACTTTAATGTTCTGCAAATTTGTAAAGCTCATATGATGCTTCTTATGTTAGCTGAACCTCGTAGGCCTTGAATGCAGTTCCGTGGAAAACTCTTGCTTTAGAATTAACGATTGAATTTCATGAGTGCTGTAGAATCTGTTCTTTCTCATGTTTTATGTTGCAGGTGAAAGAAGAGCTCTCATTAGCTAGAATAATGTATTATTTTACTAGTCAGGCAAGGGGAGAAGAAGTTACAATCATGTTGCTTGAGTCGATAAAGGATGGTCGTTGTGCTTCACTCAGGAGGAGGCCTGAGAGCCAATGACAAAATGTATCAAGGAAAAGAACACAGTTTTTCCCACAGAAAATCACCTTCAAGTTCGTACCCAGAGCAGATGGCGTGATTTGAACTAGATTCTGGGAATGTTACCTACAAATAGTGTGTTGTTGGGAGTAGGGAAAGTGTCCACTTCTTTCTTGCCTTCGAAGAGAGAGCATCTTGGAGCAAGCTCTGTCTGGGTAGCTTTATGCTACCTGACCCATTGATTGTGGAGAGACTTCTTAGGAAGACTCCACATACCCACACCTTTTATCCTTCCTCCTGAAAATGCTGTAGTAGGGATGTCATCTTAGTACTAAAGTACGGATGGATTAAATGCTTTTTACTCACCAACCCTCCATGCAGGGAAACTTGGACTCATACTTTCTGATCTTTTGCATTTTACTTCTTGAACTAATTGAATTGCTTATGCTACATCACCTAAATTGGATACGCAGAATTGGCTTTATTCTGAGCCTGATGTATTTCTACACCCTCGTATTGAGGTATCTTTATGTTTAGCTATTTTTGGCTTTGTAATAAATCAACCCAACCGTCAGTAGCTGTCCGTGGTTAATATGTGTCCAAAAGAATTATGCATTTTTTGATTGGCCTTTTAACGGTTTTTCTCCCCTTTACGCTTTATGCTGCAAAAAAGAACCATGGAATTGTGTCTCTAGAACAGGTCAGGAACTTATGGGCCCAGCCCTTTCAGCTTCATTGAAAGATGTAGGTTCCAGTGACATCCTTACTACTTGCACTAAGCAAACTTACATAGCAAAATTATTCCCTGAGGAGCCCGTAGGAGGAGTGAAAGCTGTTGAGGTGAAATAATTGCCCTGAGTTGTAGTGAGTAAGTGAAGCAAAATAGCCAAACCTTTTCCAGGGAGGACTTGGTTGGTCAGCCAGTTTTCCCATGTCCATACATAATGTGCTGCTTCAATACAGGTTTTTCATTTTAATTCTGGGACTTGCAATCCTGTTTATGCATGCCAGAGGTCAGAGAGGCAGTGGCAGGGGTTGTGGGGGCAAACCAGTGGTTACAGCTATGACCCTTACATTTACAGGAGTAAATGTAGTTTCAAATATATTGCCAATTTGTTCTGTGTAAACTATGATTTTGGAAAATGATTCTCCAGACAAATGGTATCTTGAGTATTGTGTCTCCAAAGGATGAGATTAGCTGCGATTATCAAAAGCCCTACTGTTGATTAACAATTTACATTATTTTGCAAAAAAGTTGATAAAGTCACTCTCAATGCAGAATTATTCATTGTAGGTGTGTATTAGCAAAACAAAGCACCCTGGAATGTTCATATTATGAACTTCTTGGCACTATATGAAACTGCTGTTGAAAGCACTTCTAAAAGGAGTGACAACTTTTTAGCTTGTTTTTCAATGCTAAACGAGTATCGTTAGCGCAAGTGTTTCCAGAGAAAATGAGCGACCAACACATTTATTTATGTGTGGGTTTCCAGGCGCTTGGAATTGGACTGCAAATCACCTGCTTCTGATTTTACATCAATACACAGTATGATTAGAACTCACATGCATTTGGCATCAAGGCTTGAGTGTACAATACCAACAGTGCAGTGTTTAATTAGAAAAGGAAATATCAACAATTTCTAACAGCTTAATTGCGGAAGCGTTCAGTATTGCTTGTCACTGGGGACTGATTTTTCCTTCACTGGCTATTTTAAAGGTCGGAAGAAAAAATTCCTTTTACTTAGTAGATAAAATATAAACTTTCCTCTGAAATAGGAGGCAACGTTTAACTTTTTTTAGGTGAACTACAGCTAGAGTGAATGCAAGTTCTTGTTACAGTAACAGCCAGGGCAGGACTGGTTGTAGAGGGGACTGGGCATTTCCCCGGTGGGCTGAAAGGGTGGGGGCCAGTTTTTGACCTGTGGGGGCCATTTTTGTTACTGGGGGTCAGTATTGCACCTTTGCTGCAATATCGGCCCCCTGTAATAAAAGCAGCAGCGTTGCTTGACACTAGCGAACCCCCTGCCACCCCCCAGGCTAGATGAGTGGAATTGCCTGGGCTGGTTTCTGTTCCCAGTCTAGCCGTGGTAACAGCGCATCGCTTGCACTCCCTTGCCGCCTGTTTTAAATACCTGCATTCATCATCAGACTAGATTCGTCCTCATACCAGTTGATAGAAACCAATAAGTACTGGTGCAATCACTCTGCACTGTCCTGCTCGGGATACTGGGAGCTGGGGCAGTACAGTCTGCCGGCAAAACTCATGCTGATAAGTGCGCAGGTGCTCGCTCTCGGATCAATGCCTGTAGTTGTGCCATGTTTCAATCACTCCTTCCCCCACTAGTCACAGGGTGGGGGGGGGTCAATGAGGCATGAAGTCCCTATACCACCCTGTGCAAAGTTGCGGGAGGGTGGGATCTAATCTGGCTCCTTCACAGTTATTGACATGCAGCCCAGGCATTACCAGGATTCAACCTGAAATGCCCGGGCTGATTTTGCCTGCAACACTGCCTGGGGGAGGTTCATAAGCATGGTAGGATAGAGATTTGCCAGCCTTATGACATCACTGGCATCCGGGCTGTAAGATCATCAGCCCAGCAGACACCTATCTCAGCAGGCTGCACAAATGAAAATGGAGTTCGGTAGGGGCATTTTTTCCCTAATTGTTAACCAAAGATAAAGCAAAAAAGATATCATTAAAACAGTGTGGGTGAAGCTCCGATGCTCACCTTTAAGAGCCGCTGCTGAATAGTAGAACTTGTAGGGTGCACAATGACTGGAAACCGTTTGCCCTAGCTCAAACATTTCTCATTAGTCATTCTTTGCTGTTTCGTCGAGTAATTGGGGCTAGAGGGTTTCAACCAGTGAACACATAAAACATTAGAACCAGATAGTCTGTCAGTAATTTAGCAGTGGATAGAAGAAGGCCTAATACAAGGAAGAACATGGAGAGTATGACTCAATCACCATATGGAGAAGAAATGTCACCCTTTAATGTAAATGAATAACAAATCACACAGTGTATAATATAATGACTAGCATACTGCACAAATTCACAAAAAGTGTAAGTATGAAAGGCATAATACTTTTGCAATTTTAAATCATAACTCAACGTTTTTTAAACCTAACATTTTAAAATGTACAAGTGATAACTTACTATTGCTTAATTTGCTTACAAGGTGATGAGAAATGATTTGATGAGAAATGCCTTGTGTTTTACAAACTAGATTTTCAAGAATATCCTGTGATATGAAGTACAAGTGATTACATATTACAGACATATGATAAGGTGTTAGACAAGACCAGTGGAGGAACACTGTGATGAAAGGTCCCATAAGTTGCATGACAATTACCCTAAAAGGCTGTGCAATTCCCAACTGGTACAACACACATCCACCTCCCATAACAAATACAAAGTAGGCAGGGCCACTGGAAGATTCTGGAAAAAACTTCACTGTTTCTACACAAATTTAGAGTGAGCCTAGCAGAATAATAGAAGCAAGACTATATTGTCTTCTTTCTTCATGCTAATGTATTGCTCTTCTGCAAAGAAAAGTCACACATGAACGAGAGACAGATACAAGACCTAATAGTAAAGAAATCACCAAATTGAAGCATAGAATTGGGAAATTGCATACATCACTAGATTGGAAGTTGAGTGAGATTTGTGTCCAATAGGGGGTAATAAGATGAATGCTTATGAAGAACGGAATAAAGGAAAAAGTTGGACATGATTTGTAAAAAGGTAGCAAAACACAGAACAGTTTCAAATGGAGACCACAGTGAGGATATAGTTACAAAAGAGGAAACAAATGGAGGAAAGATGACACAGAAAATTGCCTAGCAAGACTGGCTCAGAGAAAACAGTCACAAAGCAGGAATCCAAGAGTGTGTCAGACACAACACAGAGCCACCTGGGATAATCAGGAGACAGGAGGAGGTAAAGAGGGAACAGCCATAAGGCAACGGAGAGCAGACTCAATGGATAGATGACAAATATGGGAGAATTGGAAAAATATCAGCACAAGATGGGAAAAATGAGGTCTAGTCACAAAGAAGAAAGCAAATGAGGAGCAAATTGGAAACACCCCACACAAGAGGAGGCAAAGAGGGAAGCAACCACCCAGGACGGCAGAACAAGCCATATAACAGGCTCAAATGGGTATCAATCGCACATGATAGGCTACATGGGTTTACTGCTACACATAAAGGGGAAAATAAAAACACCATGAAACGAGATAAAAGCAACCTAAATATTTGTTGTTTATTATGGAGAAATTGCTGTAATAATAATTTTGGTATGCCAAAGCCATGAGAATATACTTTACTTGTTGAAGCACATGGATGACCTTGTGCTTTTTGCAAAACAACAGATAGCTCTGTTGTCCTAGAAAATTGCTTTGATTGGACATTATCACTGCTGAAAGAGTGTGGCAAAATTATTGGGGTAGATATGTGACTCACAAGGGAAGGTTTTCAGGAATTAACATACATTTATGCTGCACAAATACACAACCCAACAATTAAAACATAACACGCCAAATGATTATCACAAAACATAACCCATATATTAAATCATGGAGCTACTTGTGTTTTAAAAAAATGGTCTATCAAAAAAGAAATATTGTAAAATTAAGAAGGAGACGTTAATAGTAGTGCAAATGTAATGTTAACATCATTTCACGTTGTCTTTTACAGACACAACTATCTGTTGGCTGCTTCTACATTCAAGCCCATTTGGCGATCATATCCTACTGTAAACCCCCATTGATGGCATGTTTCTGCCAACCCTCTCTGATGTCATTATTCTTTTGAGAAACATCTCTTGCAGCAGTATTCTACTGTCAAACCTCTGATTACATTTTTCTACATACCAACCTCTTTGATGTTAGTATTCAAAAGGTGAACCTCTATGATGCCATTATCCTTGTGCCCAATCTCTTTGGTGGCATGATTCTTCTGCCCAACGTGTCTGATGGCAAAATTCTAGAGGTGAACTTCTCTGATTGAATTATTCTACAGGTAAACCTCTCCAAAGGTATGATTCTAAAGGTGAACCTATCTTATGGCAGTATTCTACTGCCCAATGTCTCTGATGGCAATATTCTAAAGGTGAATCTCTATGAGTGCATTGTCATACTGCTCAATCTCTCTCATATCATCATTCTACTGTTAATCCTCTGACATGGCATTATTTCGCTGGCAGTCCTCTGACGTTTTTTCTACTGTCAAACAATTTCGATTGCATGATTCCACTATCAAACGTTTCAGGTTGCATTATTCTACTGAGAAATGTCACTTGTGAAATAATTCTACTGTCTTCACAATTAGTCAAGTATGTTAACTATTCTCAAAAAAATGTTTTTAACCAAAATATTCATCAGGCAGAAAAACTCAAATTCATTTTGTGACATATCTGTAAGGCAGTACATACATATGCATGTCCCCATATTTTTCTAATATGTATTTTCTATTGAACAATATATTTTAAGGGTGTATTTTAAATGTACCAATTTCAATACATTGTAGATTTTGTTTGGATAACTACCTCTCTGTAACCCTACATGCAAACTCACATTTCTTCAAGTCTCAGTTACTTACACAGCTCTGGGAAGTGCTTTTGCAGACAATGCATTGCAACATATGGAGAAAAACATATCAGAGTAAATATTTATTGTGACAGGGTTTTGTATTGCACAACATATTAAATATTCTATGTCATCCTTTTATGGATTCTGTCACAGGTGAACCAAAATGTCACGTGCTGCCACTGTTCCTCATGTGAGGTGTCACTTTACAGATGAGATCCGCTGAAATGCACCCAGAGTGCAAGATGAGAGGCAAGCGCCGCAGAGACAATTTCAGCGAACCTTTCTCTTGACATTGAAAATGTCACCATTTTTCTCCTGCATACAGATGTTGAAAGGTTGTTTATAGACAGTGTGTTTTCCCTATTCTTGTGTCGTCTGCATGTCATACTGAGCTCCAGGGTTACGTATAATAGGGGCTAAGATGACATTTGCACATACAATAGTTTTCCGAAGGAGTGCCTTCAGGGCAAGCACGTCATAGCTACAGAGTTTGAATGTTTGTGGGTAAGCCGTGGCTGAATTGAATCATTTGATTTGAATCGAGTGTCGCACTAACAACGTTTTTTTTAATAACAATTTGTGAGAAAAAATGAAGTCACAAGTGAGTGAATAGTGAAAAAGAAATGACAATAGGGTTAGTGTCATGGTTAGGATAAGGGTAAAGAAAGCAGTGAGAGCTATGTTTAGGATCATTGTGAAAGTCGGATTACGTTTTAGTTTATATTTAATGGAAAGGGTGAAGGATAGGCCTAGGGTAAAATATAAGATTAGGGATAAGGTTAGGGTAAGAAGGTGGTAAAGAGTTAGACATAAAGTTATGGTTAGGGGGTTGGGTTATGGTTAGAGTTATGGTGGAGCTAATGGTAAGATTAGGGTGAGGGTAAAGATAAGTGTTTTTTATTAATAGAAACACATTTCAAACTACTTGTGATAGAGTTGAGTTTTGGTTACATTAGGTTTAGACAATTGTGCTTATGGTTAGATTTACAGTTAGAGAAGGAACTAAGATTAGAGTAATAGTTAGTGGACCGCATTATTCAAACTTAATGCCTAGTTCAATAAAAAATAGGGCACATTTCAAACTATTTGAGGAACAACCTTTTGAAATAAATGATCTTCTCTTCAACTTATTCAAACTCTTCACATAAAATTGTTTTGGTTTTTAGCCACTACAGAAATGAAATTAAGCCATCACTAGCTTTTCTGCCACCATTGATGTGATTCTTCAACTTTCCTCAAAGGATTGCCTTTCGAACATGGAAGCTTGGGAAAATGGTCTGTAGAGAATCGGTCCATTAATCTAGAAGTGGCTGAAATATTTGAGTTTCAACTGGGTCCTAAATATTAGTTTGAATATTAGCTGCTTTTTTCATAAGGTGCTTCTTATGGCTCCATTAGTGTCTTATTCTTTTTTTTTACTATAGTGCACTAGCATCTGAGGATTTTTATTCATTTTAGATATAGCAGGATATTAACACAGGTAAAGATCCTTAAAACATATAGTTAACCGAACAATGCAACTATAATGGTTCTGAAACAGAGTCATAAGAAAAAACAGACAGACTTAATGAGAAAAGGTCAAGAAATTCAGGAAGAGGGTGAGCAAGGAGGGATTCACAGTTTAGAAGTTAACCAAGAAGTTGGCAGAATTGTGAATCTTTATGTGTTTCCTGATAAAAACAAGATAATCTTGTGAAAGAAGTTTTGAGGCAGTTTTAGAAGCACATATGATTTTACAATTTTGTATGGCTGATAATCAGAAACTGCAATTAATCCAACTGGTGTTTAGACTTCATAAGAGCTTGTAAGAACTAGAGATGGGTAGGTGAGCAGACAGATACAAGTTCAGTTCTGATGAATTGCCACCTAGTTTCACCTATTTTTTTGTTCCTTTTTTTCAGATTAACTGTATTTTTTCTCACGGAGTGTTTGGAGGGGCAAAAACATTGTGTTTCTCTGTTTCTTGGAGTCATGTAAATACAATGAATTCAAGTGCAAGTGTATTGTGGTTGGTCTCACCTTTAGGATGCTGGAACAGGATGAATATCTCCTGATGAAGGAAATTTGTTAATTGAATCACATAAAATATTTAATCTGTAATCAAAACAGTGCTCCAGTAAATAATCCATTCGTTGAACTTTAATGTTAATTCTATGATAAATACGACAGATGATCTTTTTGATTGATAGGTGCAACAACTATGTATCTTACAGTCAAAACAAGTTTGATTCCTAGGAATTTCTCAGGGCTTTTTTGGTTTCTACATTATTTTGTCAGCCTTGAGAAAGTCCTACGGATGAAACGTGTTGGCTGTAGGGTGCATGGTTTCTCAATCTAACAATCAAAATGTTATTATTCACATAAAAAACGTTTTTATTACAGCATAATTATTTTAAGTGCTCCTATTAAATTTATGGTACTATAGGCTGACATCTTACATGCAGAAAGCCATATATTTACCTTTAGGTAGCAGCATGGACTTCAATTCACCAAAATGCCTGGGGTAGCGGAAGTGACATCGCCTGCCAATGTACTAGATGAGGGTGGGAGGGGGATGAGGCTGCCAGTGCCTGTCCAGTATCTGGATGGTTATGGTGTGCTGATCAAAAACGTGTAGTTCCTATCACTACAGTAGAGCCTGGCATAGCCATGAACCATGAAACCATTCTAAAACAGGTATCTTCCTGTTCAAATACCCAGTCCTACAGTTGCACTTACTCTGCACCTGCACCTTTAATTTAACACCTCAAATCAGGATGCAGTGATGGGGCAAGGGTGCAGTGGTCAGTAGCGGCCGCTACTAACTGCGAGTTGGGGGCAGCAGGGCTGCAGGGAGAAGGAGAGGGGGAATAAAACAAATAAAAATAAACAGACTTACCTGGGTGTCGCTGGATGCTGCCGCCTCTGCACCACAACAGGAAGCTCCCAGCCTCCCATAATCTCCTGTCCAATCACAACGCTGCGTTAAGCAGCATTGTGATTGATCTGAGCACAGTGGATAGGCACTCAGACAGGGGCTTGGAGGTTTTGCATGTTTCCCACCAGGCTGTGTAATGCAGCCAGGTGGAAAAGATGCAAAGCACGCATGACGGTTTGACCGGCTCTCTTGGGTCAGTCAAACCGTCATGGGCACTTTAGAGTGTGCTTTACACTCCTCCTCTAAAACCCCACACAGGCCAGCCCAGCCCACCCTCCCTGCCCCCGAGCAGGGAGGAAAACTAAAACGATAATAACGTTATTTATTATTGTTTTCATTTTCCTTCTTACACTGCTCGCTTTAGCTGAGGAGCCGCCCCTGGCGGTGGGCCCCAATGGAAGCAATTACCCCCTTCTTTCCACCGGGTTCTCTGGTAAAAGCTGCCATAATTATGGTACGATGGACTCTCACATCAGGGGGTAACACAGGCCCCCGCAGACCCCGCATTGCGGGGTGGTCCCCCAAGCTCCAGGGGCCCCCTCAGCACAGCAATTCAGCCAGAGAGCTCCAGATTGAGTCCTCAAGTTTTATTACAACACTGTCTTACATGGGCTACAGTGCCACTCTGCCTGTTGCAATGATAGCTAGGATACATAATGCAGCATTTAAGTCCTTGATTTCCAGTGCCCGTGTTGTATGTGATGAAAACCACCATCATGTCATCTCTCTTTTAATCAGGATGTGAGGATGGGTGCTGGCCTAGTGTCATTGTTTGAAGTGAAATAACTAGCAGGCACTAAAATCTGAAATATGTCAGTGTGTCTCCTATTGAAAAGCGCAACCTCATTTAAGAACTTTAGTGCTTTTTTACATATTAAAAGTGAACATGGGCAAATCTACTTATTGAATGTATGTATGATCTCTTTAAGGTATGCTCCGCCTCACTCGCACACAAGCCACATTTCATACGGTTCAATTTTCTTCACTTCAACAGGCGGCTCTAATTTGTTTCCCATGTCTAACGATGAGATACAAAAAAATGATAATTTCAAGAAGCACCGAGGTAGACAGCAGTACGCAGTACAATTTGATTTTTTTTTTTAAATGTATTTATAACGCAGTATCCATTCTTTACAGTTCGCCTCCATGACATTTCTCATTTCTACAACACCGACGACTCATTGGTATACACAATGGATACAGTATTCCTCTTAATAGCAATTTTCTGTTTGCAAGTCTCCTCACCGCTGCCCTCTCGGGAAGCGTCTTCAGTGCGTCTCTACTTTGGTTGAGCAGGAAAAGGCCAAGGCAGCTTTCAGAAACAATACGGCTCCTTTACTGTGCGTAACGTTTTACTTTCTAGCACAGGAAATGGGAATGTTGACGGAGATGTATTAAACCAAAATGTCATTTCGCCTCAGGAGTGCAATAGAGTGTTAGAAAAACACGGCGCGTGTCAGTTTTTTTCCATCGCTCTGCACTATCAAGTACAACATTTAGCAATTAACGACTGCATTACTTCTGCTTTTCACTCAAATAAAAGACACCAGGAGGCACTGAACATGCAGCGACATAAATACACACACCTTAAAAACCATCTGGGCATTTCAAACTCAGTGGCTGGCTGATCAATCACGCATCTGTTGCATGGTCCTTTTAGGAGACAACTTGGATTGTCATGAAAATGACGCTTTGTTCATGTAAATATAAATCCATATACTCCTCAGAGCATTTAAATGTAAGCTTATGTGATAGCGCCATGTTACTCTGGACACTGTGCTTCTGTTCAGGGCTTTTCTTTGAAAGCTGCTTTTGGATGTGTGAGTTCAATTTCATCTACTGAAGTGAACCAAGATTACAAGTTTCATAATGCATTATGTTGTTACACTAACACCTAAGAGTGAAGCATAGCGTATTATCTGACAAGCAATAATCTAGCAACCTTATTAAAGTAGTAAATGGATTTTCCTAGGTACTTAGTTTTTTTAGTAAAACAAACGTCCAAACAGTGAGCTAAGAAAGCACTGTGTATTTCCAGCAGCAAAACATATGCCCAAGGTCACACATATGGAAGACTACTTAATTCTGCATGCCATTGTCCTACCAACAATGCCTAGATTTAGCTGTCACTGAATGAGGGGCATCCTAAAATGGCAGTTATGGGCCTTTTGTGTCAAATACTGAAACTGCTAACCAGTGCTAAAGTGCTTGGCTTATTCCCATTTGGCATAATTAATGTACTTATACGTCCCCAGTTAATTGGCACTACATGTGCCCAGGGCAGGTAAATTATATGCTACTAGTGGGTCTGCAGCACTCATTGTGCCACCTTCTTATGTAGCCCTTTAACTATGTCCCAGGCCTGCCACTGCAGCCTGTGCATGCACTTTTTAGAATGCCATTTGGACCTGGCAAAGTAAACCTTTTATGAGGCCCAAACGATCCTTTTTAATACAAATAAGTCACGCCTTGGGAAGACCCTGGACAGCCAAGAGGGCAGGGTGCAATGTATTTAAAAAGTAGGACATGCACTTTTTAGCTTTACATGTCCTGGTAGTAAAAACTCTTAAATTCGTTTTTCACTATGCAAGGCCTACCTCTCCCATAGGATAACATTGCAGTCACCTTATTATATTTTATAAGTGTAATTTCCACATGGAAACAGGTAACCCCTTCATGTTTGGTGTCTCTGAAATCACAATTCAAAATCCTAACTTATGGTGAAGTTGGATTTTAAATTGCAATTCTGAAAATGAAATGGCACTTTTAGAAAGGAGCACCTCATTTTGTATAATATAAGTAATGTATAATAAACGCAAAAAATGTATACATATATTCCTAACTGAGAAGATACATAAAAATAAATGCACTAAAAGCATTATTGAAAATGACTCTTGAGAACAGTTTGATCTACCTCTGTTTTGATACTATTTCTGTGGAAGTCAAGGGCTACACTTTCCCCATGGGGACCACCATTTACATATGTACTGTCCAGCAAAGGTCGCTGGATTACTGGGTTGCCCCTTTTTGTTCTAGAAAACTTTTAGAAAGTTGGCATTCTCTTGATTTAGTCATGGTTCCTGCAGCCTGTCTCTGGGTCACGTGACTGGGTGTAGCTGACAGTTCGGCTTTTTTATTCCTCGCAGACAGCCGCACACAATGGGGAGCTTAATTGTGACTGGATGGGCCATTACTGGCAGGATAGGTGGGAGGAGCTGGGCCCAGCCCCATTTACACTCTAATAAGCTCTATTCTCCACACAAAGGGCTGCATACCCCCTAAAGATAGTCTGGAGCCAGGGCTAGGAAGGTAGGGCACCTGTGCACTTCAAAGGCATGCCTCTAGAAGGTTGAACCCACTTCAAAGGCCTAACTGTTTATGAACACTGGACCCCAGACACCAACTCTTCAGTACACTTCATGACCTGTGGATACTCTGCCAGGGAGGACTGCTGTGGTGCTTCAAGGACTGACACTCTGCTGGATGCTGCTCTAAAGGAACTGCTGCTCTGCTGTGCTGACTTGCTGCCTGCTACCCTCTTGTCTGGGGGAAAAGAACTGGACCTGCAACTTCATCTTGGACACAGAACCCCAGAGTGACTCCAAGGGCAAGTCTGCTGGCCTCCTGATCTGAGACTCAGGGACTTAAAAAGGCTCCCCAGCATCCTGAACCAGCCCCCACACCCAGGTGCAGCAAGTTCCTAACCCCCAAGTTGTGTCTCTAAGGTACTGGCGTCTTGGTGTGCCTCACGGCGGATAAAATTAAGCTTTAGGGTTCGTAGAGACCGCGAGTGGACTCGTTCACACTAAGACCTTGTCGCTAGCACTGTAAATCACCACCAAGCTCCACCGGCCTGGATCTTCACACTGCAGCATCAACCGCTCAAAATCAAAAATAAGGTTAAAACAATTCAATTACTTAATCTTTATAAAAAATTGAGTTGATTAAATAATTATTAGCCTTCGTATATTTTGATTTTGCGCTTTTAAAAGTGGCATTTCTAAAATAGTCTTGTTAAATCCAATGTTACTAGTATGTAGGATTTATCAATAGGATTCCAAACATATGAAATATGAAAAAGCTCTGATCAGGAATTACAGCTTAAAAATAAAATGTACTAAGGAATTCCCAATGGGATGCCACTACAGGCAAAACAGTAAAGCACACTGACTTTCCCTATTAGTGTACACTACCCTCATGAGGCCTATCCCAGGTGAATACCCAATCCTGCAGCGTCCCCATTGCGCCATGTATAAACGTTGCAATCACACTGTAAATGGAAAAGGATACAATATAATGAGAAGGTTCAATAGCCAAAAAAATTGAGTTTAAAGTATCATGCTGCATACCCAGGGAGCAGCTCCAAATTCGAATAAGGCTCACAATGTATCAAACATGTGGGCGAGGCAAGCATTTGAAATGTAGAACAAACAGGCCACTGTGAAATTAAGATCAATGTAGCAATAATATTTATTGCCTGCACAAACAACACAAGTGAAAACGTTCTTGAGCGCACAGCCTTATGCTAACCATCTACGGCAATAACATTAAATCACTATTACCTTTTCAATGCATTAAATTGTGAGTCAACGTTAAATAAATAAGTGCGAGTTACAACAAGTACTTATAAAAGTGACACCGCAGATGCAAAAATGAAGAAAGAATAATTGGATATTATATACTTCACAAACAACTTATATTATTATTTTACACAGAAATATATGAGAAGACACCATCCTGACCTGTGATCTGTCCGCACTGAAGAAATAATTGAGTGGTATTTGCTATCGTCACAATGGATAATAAGTGAAATTGGGTGAAAAAGGTAACAAGTCTCTATAACTCACTAGAAACCACAGCCCAAAAACAAAAGTATAAAAAAAAATCATTTAATATTCACTTTATTTATTATACCACAGAACCAATCAGTCAGGACCTGAAGAGAACCCAAAAGTAATGAAGGGTTCGAAACTCGTCGCCAGCCAAACTTAAGGAGCTATTACAGCTAATGAGAAAACCTAATGTACGCATTCCTTCAAGAGACATTGGTAAACTATGCCAAGTGAGTGCTTTTTATAACCCCCATGAGATAATGTGAACAAGAAGTTAAACTCAAGACTAATACTAGAGACCTCAACACTTTGAAAATCGTAAGACTGGTGCAAGTTTTATTTTGAAGTGTGTGAAGACTGACATTGTTGGATATGTGTGCGAAATGACTAATGCATTTGATTCATGTTTTCTTTGTAATACTTGATTTTTTGTAAATGAAAAGTTTATTGAGGCAGGGCTATAAATAATGTGCCTGGTACAGATATGTTGTCTGAATGATATGTTAAGGTGTTTACGAAATGTATAAAAGTATGAAAAGGCTATAAAATCTAAATAAAATAAGTTAATTAAATTACATGATCTCATGAAAAAATATCTATTGAACAATTACAGACTGGGTATTGTGTAGGTTCTTGAAAATCACAGAGACACAACCCAGCTGAATAAAGTGCCCAATGCCCTTGTACGCAAGAAGGATTTAAATTACAAACCTTCAGATACCACACTCGACATTCCCAATTGATCCCAATTGAAAGTAAGCACTTATTGAATGTAATAAGGTAACCCAATGTTGTCCTATGCGAGAAGTAAGCCGTGTAGTAGTGAAAAACAAATTTAAGAGCTTTTCACTACCAAGATATGTAAAACCTTTGCGGTACATGTCTAGCTTTTCAAATATACTACACCCTGCCCTCTGGGCTGTTTAGCACCTACCCTAGGAGTGACTTATATGAATTATCCTGCAAGGTCGAAATGGCAGTTTAAAACAGCAGACACAGACTTCAATGGCAGGGTTCAGACATCTTTAACAGACTAATTAAGTGGGAGGCACAATCAATGCTGCAGACTCAATAGTAGCATTACATCTATAAGCCCTAGGTGCATGTAGTACCACGTAGCTAGGGTCCTACAAGTAATTTAAATGTGCCAATTTGGTGTAAGCCAAGGTTACAATGTTGTAGGGCAAGAGCACAAGCACTTTATCACTTGTACCCAATGGTAAAGTGCACAGAGCCCTAAAAGTCAACAAAAATAGGGTCAGAAAACCGAAGGGCGAAGGCAAAAGGTTTGGATGTGACCTAGGAAAAAGAGCCAAGACCATGAGGTGCTAATACACGTCCATATTAATTAGGAAATCAAACTGAACCTCCAAATTTTAATTTGAAAGTCTTGTGGAAAGTCATCTTTCACAAGGGATATGTACCCCAGATAGGGTTTATCGCTGTCTTTCAATTATGTTGCATCGTAAAACTTAAAATCTTGAAACTTGTAATTAACAGACACTTTAAATCAGTGTGGAACCATCTGGCAGCAAAGATATTCAGACTTGAATATCAAAAGAATAAAACCAATAATTACCTGCACCTAAATTCAAATCCAATTTTGTACATAGTGGCAAGGAAACTATTTCTGGCATTTTAAAATAAATAGCACAGACGATTATAACATAAATTATTGAAAATAACTTACCTCATTCAAACTGTCTGAGGGATATCTTTATTTCGGTCCCAGAAAAATGGGAAAACATCTTTTCATTTTTGCAATCTTCATTTATATATGGTATAATAATTCTATTCTAAGAATATTGCTATAGGGAAGCAAAAATTAAAAGGAAGTCCAAATTATTCTTATTATTTCTTGTGCCGTGAAGCGTTTCTCACCTTTTTCCTTGGTATTTTGTGTCCTTTTAATGAAAAGGATCAATCCATCTGCCAAGGGGATGCAATACTTGTCGACTTAGTTAGTCCGCTTGATGAAGGCAAATACAGAAATAGCAGTGTGAATGATGATGTCTTGCTCAAAATCTAAGATAACAGTATCCTAATGACAGAGTAATGTATCAATTGGGGATATTTCTGGCCATTTTGTGGGTTGCAAGCTCAAATTCTGTTGAGTGCTAGTATTAGCACAAATTATATGTGATTTCCAGAATTCATGATGCACTTCAACTACTATCTTTAAATGTATAAGGACATGCCTAGATATTTTCCTTAGGTAATAAGCAAGTGAGCTCTAGTAGTTGGATTTACCAGTTAGTATGATTCATAAGTTTAATCAAGCTGGGTTTCTTGCAGAAACCTACTGTAATAAAATGTTAAGCTTTGCTGTAGGATTAAATTGCTAATTTAAGTATTGTGAGGCACTGCTAGCCTGTTTTTCTTGCGCACAAACTGCACTGAGCTGAATCTATGTTTCGTGCAAGCATATCTGATTTTTGCAAATCTTGATTCCAATCAAATATACATTTTGTTGTGATTATCAGCATCACATTCTAAGAATGAAGAGGTGTATTAGGAACACAAACTTAAAATATGCATTAAAATAATGGGGGACAGGGCAACAGAATGTTAGTTCCTCTCTGTGCACTTTATTGCACTTGACTTTGCAGTTGGCTCACAAAATAATTTATGAGAAGTGGAAGTAGTATTACAGGAGTACTCTGTTACACATTCTTACATGCCTTTGTGAAACATCCAATTCCATATTACTAAATATGAAAAAAGAGCACAGTCCTTTCTATGTGTACCAATTGTACAGGAATATTCCCTGACTAAACATATTTTATTCAAATTGTGTTTAAGTTGGAGACAGTACACAAAGGGGTGGAAGATTATGTACAGGAGTTGTGTTATGTTATGTATATTTGTAAAGTGCACTATTACCTGCAAGGGTATCCTGGCTCTGGGCAGGTGAATGTGCCTCTTCCTGCCTATGCTCATTGGTTAAATGAACAGCCAGGTCTACAGCTTCTTGCGGAATTCAGCAAAAGAGACAAGGGTATCAAGTGTAGTTTCATGTGTATTCGGAAATTGTTCCATACTTTAGAAGCGATGTAAGAGAACACCCTTCCTCCTGATCTGGTTCTGTGTATGCCTGTGGGATGTGTGCGAGTAGGTATCCCGCGGAGCATTAGTGTTTGGGTGGTTGGTGGAAGGAGATACGACTGTTCAGGTAGGTGGGGCCTGAGTTGTGTAGTGCCTTAAATGTATGAATGTGAAGTTTACAATTAGCGTGTTTGTGTATCGGGAGCCAGTGGAGCGTCATGAGGGGACCTACTGTATGTACTGTGATGTGAGTTCTGTGTGGGAGGTTGAGGATGAGTATGGCTGATGAGTTCTGGATGTTTTCTAGTTCTCTAGTGATCTGCTTCATGATTCCAGCATAGCGGGTGTTCCCATAGTACAATGTGCTGATGCCTAAGGTGGAAGTAACAGTCTTTCTAGTGTTGCTTGGAAGCCATTTGAAGATGTTCCTCAGCATCTTCATGGTGTGGATGCAGGATGCAGTGACAAGGTTGACTTGTGCTACCATGTCCAGTTTTCTGTCAATGATTATTCTGAGGTACCAGGCTGACAGCTTGTGTTCAACGAGCTCACACAAAAGATAGTATTTTAGCTTATTGCAATCATATCTTGGCACACAACTCCAAAATATTTTTTCTTGGTCTTTATTTTCTTCTTTATAGTAGTCCAGCCAACATGTGTTTCGTCGTCTGGGCTGATAACCCACGACTTCCTCAGGGCTGTCTTGCTATGCCAGATCACTCAGCACCTCGGTGCCGGTTGTGCTTCCGTCCCGGTCAGTAGATTAGTAGAATTCCAATTCAATTTCTACAAATCTTCAGATGCTGCCACACATGAGTGTCTCCACATATGAGTAAGCCCCAAATATGGTAGAACACCCAAAGTCACCTGGCACCATGTGTTCGTAAAATACTTGCAACCTGACTCGTCAGTTTTAAACAAGAAAAAGGCACTGAATACTGCCCAAACAATATTGCCCTCCTCTGCGGGTGCCTATCTGGGTCCCGTCGGCTCTGTATCTGATACATTAAGAAGCATTAGATCCAGCAGAGAGCAGATCCTTGGATGCCAAGCGTGCGCTGGTACCTGATAAGGATTGTTGTGTGAGAATGTGTCAAATGCTGCATACAGATCCAGGAAAATGAGTCCTGCCATGTCTCCTCTCTTAAGGATCATGCACAAGTCATCTTTGGTGGCTGTTAGTGCTGTTTTTGTACTGTGGTTGGGCCTGAATACAAACTGCATGGCATCAAGGAGGTAGTGGATACTGAGGTGGTTGGTGAGGCATCAGTTGACTTAGTTTCTCAAAGACCTTTGCTGCCTACAGTAGAAGGGAGATGGGTCTGTAGTTGGTTTCTTGAGCAGGAGGCATGAGGTTGTAATTTTTCCAGGTGTCCTAGAATGTGGCTTTAATTTATAGAGGTGTTTAAGATGGCTATAAGTGCTCGCTGATCAGTAGGAGTCCTTTGGTGAAGAAGTGGTGGGAGCAAGAGTCAGATGGGGCCCCAGAGTGGATGGTCTTCATGGTAGCAATGATGTTAACGGTGGTGACAGCGGGCCACAAGATCAGGATTCATTCTTAGGCCGTGATGGGAAGTTGAGTTGCACAGTGATGGGATCTGGTTGATGGTCGAAATTGCTGCACGCAGATGATTTTGTTACAGAAGAATTGCGAGAGCTTGTTCCAGAGGTCTTGTGAGGGCGTGATGTTGATGGAGGTGGCAGGAGGTGCAGTGAAATTTTTGTTGATGGAGAAGATTTACTTGCTTCTGAAAGTGCCATCATGAATGCAATTTGCTAAAGCTCTGTGCTTGTTGTTCCGTAACTGCTGGTGGTAGTGTCTTAGGGCTGATTTGAAGATTTCAATCTGTGGTGTTTTCACTTGTTCTCCGATTGCATTCCAGTTGCTTGCTTGAACTAGCTTACATATTCCAGGATGTCTTTTGGAATAGGCCTCAGTGTGAAATGTTTGGAACTGGAGATTATGAAAGAGGTTGTAGCAAGAGAGTAGGAGTGTTGTACATCTTTTATAGCCCACATTGTTAATAAGAATACGGTATTCCCCAATCTGAAATGCCTTGATCTTACTACAATCCAGCTACCGATGTTAGTGGTATATTTCAACATTGTGGTGAAGAATATCGGACTGCAGATATCGATTCCACAATATCTACTAGCAACATTTGGTGATTGTAGGAAAATGTCTCTTTTTGCATGATCTCCCCCATTTTCTTGGACTGCTGCAGGTTTTTTGACTCTGCTAACCAGGCCCCAGTGCATGTGACCCCTAAAATGTAAAATTGATTGTACTCCTAAATGTCATGTTTAAATTATCTGTAGGTTTCCAAGATATTGTGTACCCAAGGCCTGCACCATTGTCCCAGCGAAGCACAGCCACTTGTCTGTGGTTGTTGCTTGGTGATTTTTTATGCTATTTTGTTTTGTTCCCCTTATCAAACTATTGTCGTTCTAGTGTCATTTCATTAAATAAAGTATTCCCTACTTTTATAAGTTGGAGTGGGATTTCTATTTTGTTGCGTTTTTGACTTTTTAACTATTGAGGTGCTTTAAAATTCTTTACACATTTTCTTACATTAAGCCTGTCTGCTCTGTGCCATAGCAACAAGAGTTGGGATCAGGTTTAAATTACTGTAACCTTTACTGGACCAGAAAAGAATAGTGCCCCATTACTTGTGGTTGACTACCTTGCACCCCAACTAGTAATCCACTTTTCAAAGTGATTGTAAGCATATATAGAGAAGCCTGTATTTACTATTCTTAATTCCATATTTACTTAACAATATGTTGCTAGCCAATTTTGAGGAGTCAGCATAAGTGCAGGTTTGATATTTAAAATCCCATATTATGATGACAATACTCCACAATTTAACACCACATTTATTTTTACTAGGCTAGGAGGTGCACCTCATCACAATCATGATTACTCAAGGCATCAGCCTTTCACATGCAATATTATGGCTATGAGGTCCCAATAGATCCCAATATAAATCCTGGTAATGTGTGTGGAGGACATCGAAGCTTTCGGCACACCCACAGCTGCAGTTTGTAAGCTGGTGATATGAGTACTGAGGGTGATGCTTGTGAGGTACAGTGTAATTTATCAAGACAATGGTAAAATGAGCCACAGTGGCCTATTTTAGGATAACATGTGGTGTGTCAGTGTAACGTTCCGTCTACCTCTGGAACCAACTTCTACAAATGCAGAACATTCAAAAGTTTTTCAACAGTGAAGTCGTTTTTTTCTGTGAAGAAAACAATTTGAGGCTGATATTGCATTTTGTCTTTCCTGTTATCTACTATTTCATATTTTTCCTACTATTTGACATATTGAAATTTTAATGTATACGTTGATTGTAATTAACAATTATATTTCCCTTCCATGTTGAGCCACAAGATAATGTGTAATGAGCAAATTAAGAGATGTATAGAGCACACTGATTTTGAGGAATATAGGGTTATCAAATACAAAGGGTGCATAGGGGCATATTATCAAGCTAGGCGATAAAATTATTGCCGCATTAGCGGCAGAAAACTGCCGCTAAAACGACGATAATGGGCTTTATAATATGCTCTATGGAATTCCAATTGAAGCCCATGTTAGATGTGAAGGACATCTAACATGGGCTTCAATTGGAATTCCATAGAGCATATTATCAAGCCCATTATCGTCGTTTTAGCGGCAGTTTTCTGCCGCTAAAGCGGCTATAATTTTATCGCCCGGCTTGATAATATGCCCCTAAGTCTTGATTCCAACTCATGCCTCTTTAAGCTACAGCCAGGCTCTTCCTGCCCCTCTATCTCACTCTTTCAGGTTCTGTTTCATCCCTGCTTTCTTCCTTTGTCACTGCTATTCCATCTTTCTCTTTTTCCTTCTTTCATCTTTTTGTGTTTTTATCTCTCTCTTGCTCTCGATCAAAGCCTGGTAAGGGAAAATCAATGCTGGTCCCCAAAAATGAGTGCAGTTGGGCCCAACCTGCAACCACTGGCTAAAATTAAACTCTGACAAGGTCCAAAAAATTAGCAACACTGACTTAAGTATCAAGTATAACGCTAAATTAAGTAGCAATTCACTTAGTTGACCTATACATATGATGTCTATTATATGATTTCTCAGTACAAAAGACATTTTATACTATACTCTGCAACATATTTTAACTCTTTAGCCCCTTCAATTAATGGAATAAAAACACTCTTTGGGTTCTTGTGTTTTCCCAGTCGAAAATCACAAGCTAAAACTCCTAATCCTTGCAAAGCCTCTGATGTTATTTTCAGCTAATTTTACAGAAACTGAACGCTGTTAAATTTGATGTGAACTACTTGAAATGCAACACAAATATAGTGCTCTAGCTTTTTGATTAAACCCTAAAAATCAACACAAAGATCGATGTAAATGTATTGATGGCCGGATCAAGATACTATTTAACAGTATTTTATGTGTTTACATAATCAATGTATAAAAGATATGGCAAACTAAAATAATCTCTAAAGAACATTAGAAAATTTGAATGTTGAGCGCTTCATTGAAAATAATGGGGTGCTGTGGGCTTCTAACATTCCAGTGTTTAATAAAGGCCTCATGGAGCCCGTTGTGATTTCAGCCCCTTTAGGCTCTGTGTGGCCTTTGTTTTACAAATTAGAACATTCTGCCCTCTAGGGGCAGAATGTCCTCATAGACTTAGAGCCCTCCATATTGGGCTCTACAGGCCATTAAAGCCCTGCTCCCTTGTTAAAGGCCCTGGCCTTTGGCTCAGGCCTTTAATGGCTGGTAGAGTCCGCTACGACAGGCTCTAAAGATATATGAAGGACACTTTTTTAAAGTGCCTTCAAATATTTTAGTAGAGTGCGACACTGATGACCCATCTAAAATTAGAGCAATTAAGCCACACGGCTGCAGAATTATGCGGTCCTCTGCCACTGTCTGAATTTATTAAATGGTGCTACCCAATGGGATCTGCCAAATGATTCCCGGTATGGTAGTTCTCATCAATGCAGCACGTGCAGTTGCGCCAGGTCCCAGGGTGTGAGGGTTCTATCGCGACCCCCTGTTATGGCTATTTTTACTACAAAAGCAGAAGTTTTGGGGTCTTTTTGCCCTTCCCTGTACTCATGCCAATTGCACTCTTGCTAGTCACTGATTCTCCCCTTTTTTTCACACCTCAGAAGAGGGGCGCCTCTTTCTCTCAGTTTGTGGTCGGCTAAGCTTAGGAGGGTTTATTTTGTGTACTTTTCCTGGTTCTTTTCAGTCCTACCACTGAGTCATTAGGCCGGCACCCATGTTCTATTTCTCCAATAATCGTCGCCATTATCTTCTAAAAAAAACGTGACGCACGTAGCTATTTTTAATGCACCTAAGATTTTTTTCTAAGGCGCTATCTTCAATGATAAGATATTGTGCTGTTTCGTGCAAGTTTCCTGATTGAAATCCACTGTATGTTTTTCTGAATGCCGTTTTCATAATCTCCATAATAAAATGCTGTTTGCTCAGGAGATGAATTCGTACCAGCGACAACAATGGGCGATTTCAGACATTGCTCCGAAGCGTGAAGACTGGAAATGGCGGTATCTGCGAATCAATTAGCAAACAAAGTTTACAGAGTTCTAATATAACCAAAGATATAATTGGCAAAGCTCTGCAAACACGGATGAAGAACACTCGGTGTGATTGTAATTCCAAAGTCCATGCTGAAATAGGAAATAGATTGTTCTGCTTTTCCCTGCTGCTTTAATTTTCTAGTGCCTCTTGATTACATGAAAATATGATTTGAAATTCATATGACGGTGCTCTTAAAAGTGCATGCATACCAAAGTCCAGGAAGGATCTCAATATGTACATCTGACATATGGTGCAAAAATAAAATACAAATATTCCATGTATCTGTTCCCATCGCATGTCATTCTTTTCAGTTACTTAATTACCTGCTGAGCTTAGGGCAGGCGTCAGAATATTCACTTCTTTACCCAACTTTTCAATACCCAATTTGTGAAATTAATCGACTTCTAGATGCGTAATTTGACATTTAATTTGTGGCCAGATGTTTAGTTTGGCTCAGAGTGAATGATAATTTAACTGTCCTCATCATCTATACTTTTACAGTCCCTAGAATCCCACTGCAGGGATGGCTATTAAAAGCCGTGCTCCAATTTTTGGGCGTTTGTGGGTAGATGTTATTTATAAATTCTGACATACATCTTAGGGAAATAGGATGCATTCACTTTTAATAGTTGCATAGCAGTTGCTTTCAGTACCTAGGTATCTTCCTTCTGCTCAGACGCTCCCTCACTCCAGTTCCTCCCACATGATCATAATGTCCTACAATAATTAGTCATAGGGGCTTGGTTAAAGAGCGGATGATCTAGACTGCAGCGAAAGCGCAGCCATTCACGTGGTGTTTTGGATTTGCTGTTCACCGTAGAATCCAGATGACTTAATACCTGCCCGATTTTCAGGAAGGTCACTACATGTTTGAGTTTCTACCAGATTAATTCCATTTACATTTATTTCATGTTGATGTTCTGGGAATCTGCAATGCATAAGCCAACCTGGAACTACTTTGGGGCATATCAACAACAGCCGGCGATAATTATCGCTAAGCGCACTTAGCGCTAGGATAATTATAGCCGGCTATTGCTGAATTTTATCGCAGAGATAGCGCGCTATCAACAACGCTTATCTCCAATGCGATATACATTCAAGCGATGGCGGCGAAATGTGCAATAATAGCTGGAAATCCAGCGATAATCGCACAGCGATAGGCAAAACCTTGTTGATAGGGCTGGGTGGTCTCAGCCTTATAATCCACCACCCATAGGCTAATATGGCTTAGTCAAATGAAAAGCAGGCATAAGGAAACCTGCGATAAGCGCGGTTAGCGCTACTTTTATCGTTGCTGTATAGGTTAGCGTGCAGATTAATAATAGGAGTAATGTTGCTTAGCGACATTTTCCTGGTAATTTCTGTGTGTTACTCCCATTTTGCATCTCATTAGCGATGCAAAGCTGGGCGTTGAGGAAACGGGCGCAGAGGCATGAAAACACGCGATAGCGTGTCTTTTCTGATAGGTCGATAAAATTAATATGTCCTTGGGTAAATATAACTGGTGCTCATGTAAAGTGCTCCAATACCTTTGGATATAGTTGCACTATATAAAACTGCAAAAATGAAAAAACTACATTGAATAACAGATCAAATGTACTTTTTGAACCCGCAAAAAGCTGAGTTAACATAATGCAACATATAACATACCATAGTCTAGAATATAACATAACATAAAGCAGAATAATGATACCTTAAATCATAAAAAGACAAAACATTTTAACATAGTACCATAATATATTTCAACAAAACATAACATGACACAGCATTACATCCAAGGCCTCAGCGATAAACAGTGCCTGCAAGAACACCTTGCACATTGTGGACACTCGGTCATAGACAAAATATTGAATAGTAAGAAAACTCAGGTGAAAAGTAGTTAAATATTCAGTTTACTGTTACAATGGTGGGCTTGATTCACAAAGGGCCTCCACACTAATGGCGGAGGCCCCACAGTCTTAGGGGAGACTCCGCACTCAGGTAGAATCTCTGCAATGAGAATTCACATTTGGGTCAAAACTGCGCTATAGAAAACTGCAAAAAAAGAAATATTCAAGTGTTTTCCACACTTCTTTCATTGGGCTATACTTTGGCTACCTTTGAGTGATATTTGAGTGAGATTTCCTCATTTACTGTAGGATCCTCAGTAGAAAAATGCTTTCAGTTTTCTACTTCGATTCCATTAAGATGGTTTTCAGATGTTCCATGTTTTTGGTAAAAATTCAGAATGTTAACACTCTAGTTGATCATTAGAATACTGTAGTAAAGCTGCTGATCGCCAGGGAGTTAACTGTCAGTCTGCTGCAGGTGTTGAGAGTGCTTGCTTCAGTCTGCATGACAGAATGTTTTAATGAATTATAAGAGGAGGATATTTGAGAACTCACTCAAAATGTGTCCTAATTTTTCTTTCTACAGCACTAACCATAATTTCTATGACAAAATGAACCCCCTCATTTAATTCCTTTCCAAATAAAATGTTTCACGTTTTACCAGTTTGATTCAATCAAGTTAGCTTCAGGTGTGCCATACTTTTGTCATAGGTAAGACTGTTAGCACTCTAGTTGTTCTTTAGAACACTTTGGCAGGCTGCAGTGGAACACAAGGAAATCAACTGACAGGTGTTTGTAGTTTGTGTATACCTATTTGTGCTACTTCATTATTATGTCATATTATTTGTAATGCATGGTTAAAATGTTTTTATAAACCCACAAACCTGTTTTTAAACTTGACCACAAAGGATTATCTGGGTATGACTTGAATCGAGGCATCTATATATTAATGGGTTCTTCTACGATTGCTTCAGTGGCATGTCCCAGGATTGTCCATTAAACTGACAGTTAGCTAAGTGGTGAATATATTGTCCCTTTAAGGAACATGGCTGCTGGCTTCATTGCAGCACATTGGGGTCTCTTCTTCTGTTCTGACTTTTCAGCCACCACCCACTTGAAGCTTAGAGATTTGGACTACAGAGTCATGTAGAGCACTGGCTACCAAACTGGGTGCCTAGCCATTTTAGAAATCAAAGAGAATAAAATAATGGAATTCACTTGGCTGAAAGACATTTCCAAAACTTCCTGAGGCCTTATTGTAGGTAAAGTGTGTGCAGGTAAGCCTATGGAAAATTAATTATAAATATATATAAGGCTTAAGAATATACTTAATCAATAGGATTGGCCTATTTCGATTAAATATTGAGGTGGATTTATTGAAGACTGTATTAGGTTTGGCAAAATAAAATATATAGAGATGCCCTCTGAAGTGAGAATACTTGATTCCATTAATCCTAAGACCTTCCAGGAAGATCTGCTACTTGGAATCAACCAGACATTTCTATGACTGTTGTTCATCCCGTATACAGCTCTTTGTTTACAGTGCTTTGGCTGTCCCCTCTGTGATGCCCATGGGCATAGAGCCCAGTGCGTCTCTCTATGGGTGATGACAGCCTGGAAACGGAGCCAGAAACTTGCATGAATATTGAGGCAAAGAGCTATGTGGTTATACTGCCCACTCTGACAATTGTGAATAGGAGGGTCGTTTACCTCTATGTTCGGTCTGTTGCAAATGCTAAGAAGCTCTGTTTATATGTGAATATAAATCCTGGATCCAGTTTCAAAGGTGTTATGCATCGATGGAGGCAATATGCTACTGATTGGTCTCCCAAAGTATTCTTTAAAACAATCAAACACGTTATTCCTGCAGAATCAAGACTTATTTCCAACCAAAGAAACCTTGTACGCATCTCCCCTCGCAGGAATTACTGCATTTCCTTCTTCCCCCTGCCGCAATCAACTTCAAAGTTTGTTTTGTTATATGTAGAACACAGAAATAGAAAAAGGTGATGGACTATCCAGGCTGCACCTCACTTATTAGTCACTCATAGTGTAGATGGCCTGTGCACAACTCCTCTGGCACTTGTCGCCCTTAAGTGCGACTGACAGATTGCAAAGTTGTTGTAAACAAGGAGGTGCGCTAGGAAAACAAATCCAATCTCATAAGGTTTGTAAAGACATCCTTTATTTTATCAATCTTCAAAATTCTTTTTATAAGAAGTGCAATCCAGCCAACGCGTTTCATTCCAAAAACCCTCCTGGAACTCCTCAGGACTTTATATTTAAATCAGACCAATAATCATTCATAATATCCAATAGTCCAGCAATGTTTGTCAGTTTGTATCGGCATTCCCAAGCCCCCGGTCTGCCACCATGATAAGGGCGCCTTCTCGTGTGACTGCTGTCGGAACTCAGACCGCAGCCACACAAGAAGGTGCACTTATCATGGTGGTGGTCATGGGGCTTTGTTTTGTTATATGAACAGCACTCCATTGGTCCAAATCTGACCATCTTGACTCTAAACCTAATGTCCCCAGAGACACATTCACTAATAAGAGCCAATCTTTGGCCAGCCTATGACTCCAAAAGAATCAACAATAATGTGCCCACATTAGGTTTTCTCAGCATAGGAATATGATCTCTCCATGATCTTCCTACCAGCCTGGACCAGTTTTTCTCCCTCCTTCCCTCACTCTTTGTATTGTTTTGTACAACTGTATTGTCAGGAGCTCTTATTGTAAATACACCTGCATGTTCCTCTTTCTTTGTGTTACATATGCATGTGCTGCCTACATCCCTCTACTGACCTCTGGGCATAGGTTTGCACTTTATATACACACCATCAATAAAATAACATTCTAAAATCTGTGATCTAGAGAGTGGAGCGTCAATCAACTTTACCCAATTGGCAACATCTACTGAGTATGTTAATAGTAAAAGAATCTGCATCCTTCGACCACACACTTCTAGATGTGTGAAAAACGCATTGAACAGCAACATAAGTTGCATCCCACTTGATTTATTTTTATACCATAACAGGCATATGTCCAAATGTACCATGCTTCACTGATCCTAACCTTCCTCTGAGACTATCTGAGTTTGCTTCTGGCTCAGTCTTGCCTGTGTCTGGTTCCCTCCAAATGTTCCACAAGCGCAAGAGAACTTCGTAAATTTTCTGATATTTTGCCAGCATTGCCGATTGGTTTTCGTTTTAACAACTGGCCTGGTGACTTTCATTGGGAGTATTTGAAAAAAAAAATCATATTGCAATCCACACTCTTCACCTTCATATCAATCACTCAAATTTAGAGAAAAATGTTACAGAACTTCCATACACCTCCGCACATACACCACCACAGAGTGGCACTGCTAGTTGCCACAGCTATTGAGGCAAAACAAGTGGTGCCTCAGAGTACCAGTAAGGAAAAGACAGTCCATGAGGTTTTGCTTCCACTTTCTAAAAGAATAGGTTCAGAAATGGCTCTGGCTGTGACAGACTGTGTGCAAAAGAATGCCTTACCTCTCTCTTTGCCCATTCTGAATTTTGACATATGGCAGGAATTAAACTCTCATGCAAGTGAGCAAAGTGGGTCAAAACCCATTCATAACAGGTGCCCAGAAATAAAAGGGGGCACATATGCAGGATTATAGACAAGACCATGTAAAGCAAATGTTATGTATTGCCCTTTGCACACAGATCACCTTTGTTAGTAATGAGTTCAAACACGGTGGGCCTGATTTAAAACAAAATGTCGCAGTGCGGCGACGCAAGCCATGTTGCTGCAACGAGCTGCATCATAATAAAAGCACAGGACGGCATCGTATTTACAACAATATGGTACATCCCTGTCCTTTCCCCTGCACAGGCGCACAGTAGGTTGCCTAGCACCAACGTAGGCACCCTTGTGCCAAGGTGAAAGGCTTTCTGCACTGTAGGGGTGATTGTTTTGTGAAAGATGGGACACCTTCCTGCACAAAAACAATCATTCCTCTTTCTATCCATTGCTGAAGAATGCAGCGTGCATAATAAGAGATAAAAACGAGGAGAAATAAAAGTATTTCCCAGGTTTACAAAACGATGTAAATGTGGGAATGCGGCAGAATACATGGGTGTTGCATGGGAACAACCATGGCATGCCCCTTTCATGCAAAGTGATGCATGAAAAGGGGCCATATTTACAAGGCCACGGAAAGTCACGCTTTGCGTGGCCTTGTAAATATGGGCCAGCACACTGAGCCGCAGGTGTGTCAAAAAAAGTGACGCACCCGCGGTGCCAGAGTCTTGTAAATAAGCCCCTGTGTGTTTAAGCAGTCATTTGAGGCTGAAATTATGTCTCTGTATGAAATCTCTGTGAAGGAGCGCTTTGAAGAATGTTGACTCTGGGGTCAATCCATCACGGCCACTGAAAATTGTGGATAAAATGTGCGTCAAGAGTAGCTTCTTTTGCTGTGTTTTTGAGTCAGGGCCAAATTGGGTGGGAGACCTATAGGTCGAACCACGCAACACTGGTAAATTGGCTAGAGGTGTATCCATCCGAGGTACTCGTTTGCATTATAATAGGTGCTGAACTACTTTCAATGATTACATACAATCTGAATGCGTTTGCCTTTAGCTAACTTCTTTTCCTTTTTTATCCTAACCCGCCACCTCTGCTTCTTACAGATCCTAATGAGGCCTAATAGGTCCCAAAGTTGCTTCAGGGCTTCTTTAAATATTCCACTCCAGATTCCCACGAGAGACTCCCAGATCTATAGGCCGCCGAGCCTGCGTGATCAACACGAAAATGCCTCGCAGTGCTTCCAGGGTGACGAGGGATCGAAGCCTAGCAGGGGATGAAAGGCAGACAGGTTGGATAAAACATAATAACGCCACGTTCAGAAAATGTTATCTAAGAAATATTTCACCTTGCTTATGAGGGAAATGTCAGCAAGACAGATGTTTCCAAAATGTCACTTTAGCTGCGGTACTTGAGAACACATGCTGACGGGAAACATTTTCAAAATTGCTAATTTTTCAAGATGCGAAGAGGCGTTCTACGTACACTCACAAGGATGCATTTTGCCAGATGCCAGTGCTCCAAAATATGTGTCAGGAATCGAAGGCCCAATCCAAGTGGTAATGGTTTAAGGGAAATCTAAATTTTACGTTCATTTGTCAATAAATATAGGGGCATATCAACAACAACCGGCGATCGGATAATTGTCGCTGGCTAGCGCCGATTTTTATCGCTGAGATAGCGTGCTATTAGCAACGCTTATCTCATCAGCGATAAAAATCCTAGCGCTAACTGGCTAACGTGAGATTATCGCTGGAAACCCAGCGATAATATCACGTTAGCTTGTTGATAGGGACTCGCAAACTTAGCCATGATATCCTCCTTCCATAGGATATCATGGCTAGTTCAGTCCTGAAGCAGGTGTTAGGAAAGTAGCGATAACAGGTGTTATCGCTAGGTTTCCTGACGCTATGCTTCGCAGCGTGGGGCTTGATGATAGGAGAAATGTCACTTAGCGACATTTCTCCTATCATGTCAGGTCAGGAACACCCACTTTGCATCTCATTAGAGATGCAAAGCTGGGCACGCGTTAGCGTGACCTTGCTAATATAGCGACAAAATTATCGCCGCTTTTCGGACCAAAACGGCCGCTAAAGCGGCGATAATTTTTTATCGCCTCGTTGTAAATATGCCCCATAACTTTTAATAAGAGAAGTAGTTTAGAGCTAAATAGACTTCCAGAAGGGTCCTATGAGATTTTTGGTATTCTGGATCGCCTGCTTGTCCTAATCTGATAATGTAAATTTTTAATTACTCTTTTTTTTTTGCGAGGGGGATTTTATATAGTGAGGGTCGACTCCCCTAGCAGTTAGGCCACATCCATTTTCCACACTTATATAGTGCACACAACACAAAGGACTCAAGGCACTGTTAAAATAAGGTAACTTCTACAGTTGTAAACCCTTTTCTTGTACAGTATGTGATGCTTATGGCCCCATGATGTAACATTGGCTATTATAATGCATGAAGGCATATATGTTTTAAGTGAAAATATCATGCAAAATTGCTCCCCAAAACTTGACAGTTCGCTGCCATCACATGGATGGTGGCCTGCTAGGGTCATGTGATTGCTGCTAAATAAAGTTATTATTTTAACACAGCCTTTTTTCCTCAAAGGAAAATGGGATGTGTTTAAAAGCCAAAGAAAATGCTCCAAAAACATTTTTTGAGTGATTCCAGGGACCACTGCCTATGCCTAAACATATGTTTTACTAATTTAAAAAAAGTTTAATTAAAGATTTTACATCTAGCTATATTTACAATAAGGAGATCCCCATCTACGCTGTTGAGTCTCCCTATGGTAAACTCAAAAAATAGTAAAATATTTGTATGTTATATATGATTGTAAAAGAATTGTATATATTTATTTTAAATGTAGAAAGCAAGGAAAACACATGCTACAGTACTAGTATCTTACTTTTGGACTACATCTTTAATTAATTTGAGCATATAAAATAAAATTTCTTGTTCTAAAGTTTAAATTAAAAAAACACATTCAAACCTAAAATAAGAAATTTGCATTTTTAAGTATTTCCTACAGAATTTAATTTTAAGTCCTTAGCTTAATTGTTTTCTGTAGAAATGAGTCACCACCACCAAACTTTGGAACAGTCTCCCGCAACATATCAAGACAAGCCCTTCCTTACTTACATTTAGGAAGCAAATAAAGACCTGACTCTTTAACCAATAGTCACTTGTTTTCCTGCAGGCTCAGTCTACAGCGCCTAGACACCTATGGCTAGTTGTGCGCTCTATAAATTGTATAAATAAAATAAATAAATATAGAACAGTGTTCCAGTGATTAGTCATGTGTGGTGCTGGACGTACTTCAGCTCTGAGTAGCAGTGATTTACTACTGGTTTGGGCCCCTTTTGCCTGAAAGTGCAGTTTGTGAATAGCATTGGGCTAGCTCGTTTGTGGTGGGGTGCACACCCCTTCTAAACCCCTCTCTAACTTTCACTAAGCCCATCCTTGCTCATCCCTAAACCCTGCCACTTTAGTAGTAAATAGGCCCATTTCTCCAGTCACACTACCTGGTCCTTCCCATTTACTCTTAAATAGCAAAATTAAGTGTGAGAATCTCCCCATAGACAAGATAGCCGCTGTTGAGGTGGAGATTTTCACGACAAGGTTTGTGAATAGCATTTTTGTGCTATTTTAGCAATACTATTGAAGTAACACTAAATGTTGTACAAAATGCTGTTTGTGAATAGACCACTAAATTGGTGATGTACTTTTGTAATCATACAAAGCAAGTCATGATAGGTGGGTTTGCAATTTTTAGGCACAAGAAACATGCATATGACAAATTGTCTCTCTCTGAATGTCACTCTTAGGCCCTAATTATGATGTCGGGCGAATCCCCACCGACAGGCCATCGGTGGCAGTCCATCCAACATCCAGGCCATCGGTCGGACCGCCGATTTACATAGCCTTGAGCCCATGAGGGCGGCGGTCAGACTCTAATCCCTACACTGAAGGTGGTGCCTGCGCAGGAAATGCGGTAGGGATTTGGATATCCCTTTCCGATTGCCATGAATAGACAGGTGGAAAGAGATGTTAGGGGCCCCAAGCAGGGCCCCCGTCCCCCGTGGCCCACTGCTTAGTGGCCTGGGGGCACATGCAGTGCCCCCAACACATCCATGCACCATGTGCCAGGCACCACATGCTGCCTGCAACACAGTGTATGGATGAGCACAAAATGCTTTTTTGTAGTGGGGTTTGTGCTGCGGTCCTCTTCCTGGGCCATAGCACAAGCCCCACGAGAAAACAGCATTTTATGACCAACTGCACGGCAGTCATAGCCTAATAGGCCAGGCTGGACCGCAAAACTCATTGTTGGACAGTTCCTTACGGCAGTGATGGCAGTCGGACGATCGCCATCGCAATGAGGCCCTAATCTCAATTTGGGCAAATCAGGCCCTGTTCCCAGTTATTATAACATGTAATCTCCAAAGTGTTGATGAAAAACAGTGCATTAAGAGGAGCACCACGGGGTAGATCAGACCACAGACCATTCTTGTACTTTATTTTTCATTACATGGCGAAAACGTGCCTTCAGACCCAGAATCCTACCCAAAACATGCACAAATGGTATTTCCACAGAAAAACCTTTGTAATTTGCCAAAAATTGACAAATTACAATTTTAATATGATATCATTGACAATATAATACATTTTCCATACTTAACTAGCGTTCAGCTTGTACAGGTGTAAAAGCTGTAGATGCAAACTCAGAAAGCCATTTTTATCTTGAAATACAGGACATATGTATTGTTGCTCAGACTATCACTTTTACCTTTTGATCAGGTGAAATTCAGTATAAATGATTGGTTGTTTTACATTTAGGTTCTTTATAACCAGCCTATTGTGGAGATTGGGTCTTATCAGGTCATGCTATGCCTGACTCATTGTTGAATGACTAAGTACATGTTTGTGTGATTACTTTTAGGACACCACTGCTGGTGATGCTGAATGCCAGTCCTGCCAATTCATCTATCATCTGTCAGCTCTGTTTCACTCTTGGTTTTTCCCTTTATAACTTTTACCCTATCTTTATCTTTATCTTTTTCTGCCTTTTCTGCCTTTCTCTCACCAGTCCTGGATCAAATTCAGTTGATGAAAAAGACTTCCCCCTCTCCAAATATGTGCGCTCATTCCCAACAGCTGCAACTACAGCACAGCTGCAACCACAGCACTGATTAGGCACTGCATGCATTAGTAACTTACCTGTCACCTATTGTCTCAGTTGTCTTATCTAACACTAGCCTGACATTGTATATGTTATTTGTCCGTGTGAAGATTAACCAGATTTTCTCATCTAGATGTGACAAAATGGAAGACAGTTAATGTTATGTTTGATGACTTAACAGTGCGTGATGATTTGATCCTGTGTATGGATCACACTGGAGGTTAGTGCTTAGCTTAAGTATGGTGGACTAGGGCAGGTGAAAAATATTAAAATTTAGTAGGCTTCACATTGCGTTCGTCATGGCAAGTTTCAAGCGGATCCATTAAACTGGTGTAATAAACAAGGGAGCTCTTTCTTTTAATTCCAATAAAATCCTTTGCTCTCTGAAACAGAAACATCAACAACCTGAATTACATCAAACGTTCCCTAAATGTGGAACTTTTCTCAAGAAAGTGTCTTAGCTTCATTCTTCATTAGATGTAACTTTGTTCATTTGTATTTGAGAAATTAAAATTTAATAAAATTGGTGAGCACACAGGTGTAAAGTTATAGAGACATCTGGACTGTTAATCTGCAGAGTTCTACAAACTGGGTTTCACAGACCTGTATGTACTAAAATTTTTAAAAAAATCCTCAAATCTGATTGGACCAAGAGGTCCTCAACGCAATTTCTGGTCTGTTGAACTGAAATGCTCGGATTGGCAAGCCACAACCTCAGGATCACAGAACGTGAGAACTCAGTCCCCATATACTGAAAAAAATGAATGCGCACATACAAAACTAGGATGAATACACCCTGAACACCAAGCCCACAGCTATGAATAAATAATTTTAAAAATATATTTTGCTGTGCTTTTTGCAGACCCCAGTACTAGGCCCTTGGACCCCAGTGCAATGCCTTGGATTTGCGAATACTGACTAGTATTTGAGAACCTGCTGCAAGCTGGAAAGGTGACAAAAGTGATCCTCAGGACAAGCTTTATGAACCTATGCTGGTCATTTCACAGGTCCTGTGAATCTGAAGTGAAGTCTGTGACATACAGGAGACCCAACATAGGCCAAGTAAGTTTTCCACTGTATCATAGACCATGGCTAGAAATTTTCAACAGGTTTGTGAATGGAACAATAGAGCTTGCAAACCCTGAGAAAATTAGGAAATACAAAACAGGACCTGGCTGAAGGTTGTGTGAGCGGGGGTTGACTATTCACCGGATTGGCCATCCATGACATGTTGGGTGCAGGCCCTCAGCAAAGGCCAGGTGCTATGGCCATCCCACACACAGCACTATATTCAAGCTGATGCACAGCGGGTATTGCACAGAGTGTAGGCCAAACCATGCAACCAATCCCTGCTGCAAATAATCAGTGCCTGTGCACAGCAGGGGTTGCCTGCCTGTGGCAGGTTGGAAAACCTTTCGATGCTGTTAGGGTGATTATCTCCATTCAGGTTATTATAGACACTTTTCCAACTCTTTAACTTTTGCATCACAGCCAAATGCAGCTGAGTGTTGCAGTCTTCTTTTGCTTTGACTGAACTAATTAGAATAACACCCCGGAAATCAATGATTTATGAAAGAAAGGTTCAAAACTGGAGACCTTTTCTGTAATGATAAATGCTCCAATGCAATGTTTATGAACTTACAATGTTTATAAAAATGAATAACGACAAATGAAAGCACAATGCAATTTATAACAACATAGACTGCTAGAAATAAATACCAGTCACCACTGGGTAGTTGAAAGTGAGTCAGAGTTTCCATAAAAAGAGTGTTTTTTGTTTTACTAATAAGTTTGATGCTGTTTGACGAATCTTCACAAAACTTTAACAAAAAAAAAAGTTTATCCAACTCAGCTCTACCCGGAAAGTTTTGGGGTGATGTGTCAAAAGAGGTCTGATAAAATGCGAGGTCTCAAAATGTGAATCCATAGGGAAAAATTAAACAATGATATAGAGAAAACGCTTCCACAGATTTATAGCAAGTTTGGCAGAAAGGTAGGTCATTATCTAGAAATTGTGCTTTTGTGATTTGGTGTAAATATGTTCAGCACTGTTTGACTAATTAAGGTTCATATTGTATAAATATATTGACAGCTGGGCCAGTGGAGTACATTGGGACCACAAATAAAACAAATATAGCAATCTAATTGGTCATAAGTACTTTTTTACCCATCGGCCAGCATGCTCCCATGGGACTCATAGCCGTCTGAGAGCAGCAATCTGATTGGCTGGCTGCAACATAAATGAAATGTGAAAAAATAACTTGCACTGCTGTGATGCACTGCTTATGACCTTACATATTACATCACTGATGACCTCTGAAACCTATAGCAGTGCAAGTTATACTTATGTCAGTTGTATATAACTGACAAAATCTCAATGTTTTCTGGATTTTAAAGGGTAGTGCTTTTTCAGTACATTTCTAAGATATTTTTAATGTACTACTTTCCTCACGTATCACCCCACTTTAACCTTTTGACATGCACTGCTTAAGACCTCACATATTGCTTCATTCATTATATGTCCTATGACATCACATGAATAACATCTATGCAACTTCTGAAATGGCATTGATGGCAATACGGTGCATGGTGGGGACACAAGTTGTACGTACTTCAGTTAACTATAATTTTTGAATTTCAGTGTTTTTTTAAGTTTCAAATGTTTTAACTGACATTTTCACTTAACTGTAATGACACATTAACCTTAAGTTTCTTCAGTAAATTTCTGAGAGTTATATATATATTTATATATATACATTTCCAACAACAATGCTCCAATAGGAACATAAATATATACATCTCACACAGTAGTTGGCGTGCAAATAAATTCTGGACTTTATTGATATACCAAACCTTATTTCAGCATAAGCCTGCCAATCCTTAATGTAATTGCACACTGTTCTGAGGAGTGAATCTATTTTACGAAAGCACATAGGATTACATAAACGGTGCACTGTGCTACATGATCTGTACAGCACATGAAAATATAAAAGATGTGAAATGTCTTCCATTCCTTAAATTAGTATGTCTTTTTCCTAGAGGGGCAAATTACTACAACCGTAAAAAGAAAATCTAAAGTAGAGGTTCGGAGAGAGCAAAGATAGCCACCCTTGGCAATTTAAAGAAGAAAACAGACATTTAGTATGGTAACTGCATTAGAAATTTGCGATTTCTGTGCACTGTGCCAACAGCATGGTGACTTAAGCATCCTGGCTCATTATGGCCAGGTCCGGCGGCTGGGGTAGGTCAAGGAACATTTGCGTCTACCGACGCAGGACCCACTCTGGAGTCCTTTTCCCGCCAGGCTCTGTTGCAAGATTACCTTGCTAGTACGATAGGTTACTCCCAAGCACCTGTCAGGTTACTTCTTAAGCACCTGTTAGGTATGTGGATAGTTGTACTTACCTTTGTTGTAGATAGTTTATTTTTCCGATCCTGAGGAAGTGCCATGACCAATTTCTGGCTACCAAGGCACGAAACATGTTGATCGTCTTGAGTGTAGGTCATACACAACTAGCTACCTAATTACTAGTGCCTATACCCACCTCAATCTCTATTATTTTTAATTAGGCTGTTTACCACTTCAATAAACTTCACCTGTGGACTAACAGTACCTATTTTACACACACACTTTACATCTACACTCTCTAGGGCCCCTTACCCCCACGGCACCCTTCGGCAGGAACAAAAGATCCCCGCCAAAGAGCCCCATTTTTGGGAGCCCGTCAGGAATTGCAGCGCCGACCTGACGAGGGGCAGGCTCAAATGATGAAGCATGACACCTAGCTTGCTGGGTGTGTGAGAGCCCTAGTTCTAATAAGGGTTTCCCCCCTTCCCTGAGACATGACAGTCTAACTTTCTTTCTTCTTTCTCTACTAGAGGAACTTTGTACTTTTTTGTATTACAGACTCATTCAACCTCAGTATGAACAAGCACAATTGTGAGTCAGTTAATTAAATGTGGTTTATCTGCAAGAAGCGAAGGTGGCCATGAGGTTTGCCAGTTTCATCAGTCACCTGCTTTGGTTGGCACAATTTGAGCTTGCAGGTGTCCTCCACATCTGACTAAAGATCATCTGAGCTGGGTGGGTGACATCTGGCTGCAGTCTATGGACCTGGCATACACTTGTGGTGGGGGTTGCACCAAAGCAAGCACCCAGAGCTGCCTGCACTGATGCGGTCCCAAGCAGTCAACCTGGCTCGTAGGCCTACTACACACCCCATCCCTTACCTCGTCTTATTACTCTATGCGCTTGATTGGGATTTGAAATGGGAGCGTGTTATTCGCTTTTGTTTGTCTTTTGTGCCATATTTATTGCTGGATTAAAAGACTGAATGAAATAGAGTTGAATGCCGCACATTTGAGTCTAGTCATACATATAGGCTGCATGTGTAACCCTGGAATGGAAGACTCTTTAATTCTGTTTCTTAATTTTTTTAATTATAGATTGGTACACATGACGTGGACAGGGCTCATATTTTCTAGGGAACCGGTGTGAATAGAACCACGCACAAGAGACAGAAAATGTGTTAACAAGAAGCACATTTACTGACACCACCTAGTGCAGTGAGAATGTGTTATCTCCTTAATGCATTTAGCTTGTATGCTCACAAAAGAGTCCAGCAGTCCAGAGATCCAGTCAAGGACCTCTGCGGCCTTGATAATTCTATTCCTGGGAGGGGTTGTGTCCATTTCACAGAACTGCAATTTTTCATGAGCAATTTATGGAAACCTGTTAGCCTCCTAATAGGAGCTTGACACCTTCCCGATGTAAGACATCTCTTTTTGAAAAGGACACCGCACATTCATGCACTGGTCACTTTGTATAATACATCATCTGCCACCGGAAACGGCTTGGCTTGCAGTTCCTCCGCCCGCGCGCCTGGTCTTCAGCAGGCAGGCACCTTCCTCTGCAGACCCACGTCCCTGCCTGCCTTCCTGCCTCTTTCTTTTTCACCTCATTAGCACTACCACTTTCTTGTTGTTGTTTTTTTTTTCTTTGCCAGCAGAATGTCAAGTGGAAACACTAATTGATCTCTTGCTGCTTTGTTAGCCTCAATTAGAATCTTAGGGCACCGGTGATGTATTGCAGGTAATAGATTTTCATACTAGGGGCTGCAGCTCTTTCAGTACACGGCATTTCTTCATTTCAAGAAAAGTATTTCACTGCAGAAAGGCCCCATAACATATAATGCGGGTGAGAGGAACAGTTGCCATTACAAATGAAACGTAATCAATTCCTAACAAGTAGTTTCTGGGCATGTCTTTCTTCGACACAAGGGGGCAGATTTACAAGCCCCTTGCATCACTTTTGCGCTGTTGTTGTGTCACCTTTGTGACGCATCGGCAGCGTAAAAGTTGCGGCCCATTTACAACGTGACGCATCTAGGGAGATGCGTCACGTTGTAAAGCCCCGCATGACATTATACCTGCGTCAGGTGTAATGTATGCAGGGTAGGCGTTCCCACGCAGGAAAGCCTCGTAAAAGTGATGCAGTGAAATCTTCAAGGTTTCACTGCGTGACTTTTAGGACGCCACTGTGTCAAAACTTACGCCTGCTTCAAGCAGGCGTAAGGAGTGACGCAGTGCATTGGGAATAGGCCGCAACACGCATTACTGGAGTTGCACCGTGCTTGCGACACAACTCCAGCAATGCGTGACTTTTCCATCAACAGATGCGTCAAAATTTCTGACGCATATGTCAATCTTTGCGCCATGGTGCGCCGTATTGTAAATACGGCGCATCCATGATGACGCGAGGGTTTTGCATGGTGGCGCATGGAAAGTGATGCATCTCTACAGATGCGTCACTTTCTTGTAAATCTGCCCCAAAATGTATATTGGCTTTGTTACTGTATTTTTGCACTTTCAATTTAGATATTCATTAGGAATAGCATTTAAATGCTTTCAGGATAAAATGCACTTGAAAATGTGCTTAATTGATCATATTTCTACAGAAACTCCTTGAGGCTTGACACAGGACAATACAACATGGCTGGAAGGCAGGCACTTTTTGGCCCATCAGAAGGCACAACCAACCTTCACCACTTTCCTCACTGCACTAGAAGAAGGCCCTGCACGGCTCTCTCCAACCAAAGCTTTTCAATCCAGAGCAAATCATGAAGAGGGAATTGTAAGACCTCATAATGTGACACCCGGCTTCTGTAAAGTAGCTGACTCATCTGAAAACCCATGAGTCATTGTTCTTAGGCATGTACTGGGCATCTCTTTCGAATGGAAATACCCCGTTGCAGCTGTAGTACACCATGCCAAACTTTACCACTATTAAATGAAGAAACAAATATGGATTTACCACCTCCTACCTGGATTGTTTGTGAACATGAGTGAAATAAGCAAATCAAGAACTGCTGTACATAATTGTAGATTCAAGTACATTTCTTTGTATGAGTCAGACCTCTTCGAACATTTGTGTGGGGCTTTGAGCATGATAATACGTTATTTTGCATGGGTCATTTGATGTGAGTGCAGGGTTCTAATGCAAGGAAGGAAATGGGACCTGCTGCCTGTGGTTTACTGATAAAAGACATCCCTAAATGGGACAGTGGTTTCCTCACGCCCCAGGCCCCTGTGCCACTGCACGTTCTGCACCATCAATAGCTTTACCCCTACCAACACATGCCATCTGGTGTAAATATTTTGAATATTACAAAATGTGTCACATTGGTTACCCATTGCTGTGCTTCTTATGACTAATGGGTGGAGCCAAACAAATATTTAATCTGCTCCTGATGTTATTTAACATCATACCACAGTCAGTAAAGCGAAACAAACTCCTTACTTTCCCCTAATCATTCTACTGCTGTGGGAAAAAAGGTTCTAAAGCCATAAAAATCAAGTGGAAACTTAATTTAAGAAAGCTCACTAACTACAAAACCTGGCCTCGTGATTCTTTAAAAGTTCTCTTGAGAACTAGACAATAAGGACAATACATGAGCACTAATAAGGGGCAGATATCTGCAGTTATTTGATTGAATTAAATGTGCTCACTTTAGGAAAGTAGTGGAAGAAATATACTACGAATGTGTAGTTTTGTCTGTTAGTTAATGTATGATAAGGTCATTTCCTGTTGATGACCCTTCTTGAGGGAGGGTAGAGGCCAGGACTCAGGGTAAATGGATCATCAATCACATGTGTAATGATGCCCCTTAGATTCCTCTGCCATGATAATAAATAACATATTACACTGGTGGCTCTGCATATATGGCTTATGCCGTGTTGGCTTTTTTTCATGCCCAAAACTTTTCATCAAAAGTATTTAACCAGAACCAGCACACAAGGTATTAAATCCAAGCAGGGAGACAACATTGTATTAAATAGCCCTAGTAATATAGACCCAATGGTTTTAATGTGAAACTCTGCATTTTGCAAAATCCCAAGAGGCATATTATCAACAGGCAGCGATAATTATTGCTAAACGCGCTTAGCGCGATTTTCAATATCGCCGGCTATCGCTGGATTACATCGCCGAGTTAGCGCGTTATCATCAACGCTTAACTCCAAAGCGATAAAAAATACAGCGAAAGCGGCGAAATGCCTGAATATCGCTGGAAATCCAGCGATAGGGAAATCATTTATAATATGTTATGTTATGTTAAAAATGTTGTTATGTTAAAATTATTTCTAAAGCGCACGTACACCCAGAGGTTTCATGGCGCTATGGCAAAGGTGTACTAGGTCAGGAGGTTACTGGTAAGCTTGGACAAAAAGAAAGGTCTTGAGGAGAGATCTGAAATGCGGCAGGGAGGTTTCAAGTCTGAGGTCCGAAGGAAGGGAGTTCCACATCTGCGGTGCCAGAAAAGAAAAAGAAAGTCCGCCGTGTTTTTTCCTCTTGAAACGAGAGGGGGTGAGAAAGTTGGAGTGTAACGATCGGAGTGCACGGGTGGGGGAGTAGCGAGAAATTAGAGAAGAAATGAAAGCAGGCGCCTTGCAGGTAAGGGTTTTGAAGATAGTGCAACCTAGTTTAAACAGACAACGTTTGTCAACCGGGAGCCAATGAAGACGTTTCAGCAGAGGACGGACGTGTTGGGTACGTGGTTGGTGAGTGATGAGGCGGGCAGCCTGATTCTGGACCAACTGGAGTCGGTGAAGTTGATAGAGGGGGATGCCAACATAAAGGGAGTTGGCATAGTCTAACCGTGAGATGACCAGGGCCAAGAGAACTACAGTAAGGGCCTCAGAGGTAAGAAATCTGGCAATCTTACGGATTCTGCGTAAGTGAAAGAAGCATGCAGATGTAACTGCTCCAATCTGGGGCTTCATGGACAGATCGCAGCTGATAATCACTCCAAGGCTTTTGACCGATTTAGAAGGTACAGGGGGATTTCCTAGCGTGGGGTGCCAGAAATTGTTGTTCCAGGGATTTGAGGGGCCGGTCAAAACAAGCTCGGTCTTATCAGGGTTGAGCTTGAGTTGGCTGATATTCATCCAATCCCTGATAAAGCATAGAGTAGCTTGAAAGCTGGAAATGGAAGCAGTAGAGGAGTTAATATTGAAGACCAGTTGAAGGTCGTCTGCATAGTTGAAGCAAACCACTTCAAAATTGCGGAGCGAGTGGATAAGAGGGACCATGTATAGGTTAAAAAGTAGGGGTGAGAGAGCCGAGCCCTGTGGGACACCACAGGTTAAAGGGGTCTTCATGGCAGAAAAGGTGGCCAAACGAACAGCCTGCGAACGGTCTCCTAAAAAGGAAGAAATCCATTTTAGGGCCGTGCCCTGAATGCCAGCGTCACGGACACGGTCGATCAGAAGGTTATGATCGACCGTGTCAAAGGCGGCCGATAGATCTAAAAGAACAAGGGCTTGGGAGAGATTGTGGTCCGCACCCCTACGGAGCTCGTTCATCACGGCAAGTATGACCTGCTCGGTGGAATGTGCAGGCCTGAATCCGGCCTGATGGGGATCAAGAAAGAATGACCGTTCGATGAAGGAACTGAGGCATTGTGTGACATGAGCCTCCAAAATCTTACTCAGGTAGGGGAGGAGAGAAATGGGGCGATAATTACTTAAGTTGGTAGGGTCTGCCTGAGGCTTCTTCAGAATGGGTAAGACCTCTGCTACTTTAAAAGAGGCAGGGACAACCCCTGTTTCTAAAGAGTTATTGAGAAATGCAAGCGGAAGGTCAGGGCAAGAGAGAAACGCTTCTCGAAGAAAAGAAGGGGGACAGGGGTCCAGAGGGGAGCCCGAGCTGACCTTTTTTAACAATGAGAAAAAATTTTCCTTGGAAATCGGAGGGATTAGATTGAGAGACTGAGTGTTTTTGGGTGAGAACCCCAAAACCGAACGAACGGGGGTTAGAGGAATGCTTTGCTTAATAGTGATAATTTTCTGGGTAAAGAAATTATTAAGGGCATCGCAAAGGGCCTGGGTAGGTGCTGGTTTAAGGGTCACCCTGTCAGGTAAGGATAGTTCGTTGACAATAGAGAAAATGTCTTTGGTTTTTGTTGATGAGTTAGTGATTTTATTTGAGAAGTAGTCAGATTTAGCTGCGAAGATGGCTTTTTTATAGTCAGCTAGCAGCTTAGTGAAAGTATCTTTGGTGGTAGAAGAATAGTTACGTCTCCACCTGCGTTCTGCCTGTCTGAGAGAGAGTTTCTTAGATTTCAGATCTTCTGTAAACCACCGCTGAGCGTCATGAGGACGCTTAGCTATGGAGAACTTGCAGGGGGCGACGATATTGCTGGCAGCGCAAAGCCAGTTATGAATAGCAGTTTCTTGGTCCTTGAGACAGTCCGTCACCTTAGGCAGGGAGGTAGAAAGTAAGGAACAGAACTTCTCTTTGTTAACACGACTCCAGTTCCTGGTTAAAATTTTATCCGGGGTGGAGGATTTGGCTAAACAAGGCAAATCTAAGGAGAATTGGATGGAATAATGGTCCGACCAGGGACAGGGGGAGATAGCTAGGGAGAAAATGGGTATATTGACTGTCCATAACTGGTCGAGGAGGTGTCCTTTGATATGAGTAGCAGTGTGGATGTGCTGGGTACAGTTGAGGCCCCCGAGCCATGGTGGACTTATCCTGACAATCCACCTCCCATTGACAAGATGGCTAAGTCAGGTTTCAATCAGGCATTCAAAAACCAGCGATATTCACGGTTAGCGCTACTTTTATTATCGCTGTGCAGGTCCGGGGACGGATTGATAATAGAGGGAAGTTGCATTTTTTTATGGTATTTTAGTGAGTAACGCCTACTTTGCATATTATTAGCGATAAATATCGCTAACATGCAGAGCAGCAGGATAGACGGCAGCTATCACAAGGATACTAGCGCTAACACATGTTAGCGAGTCCTTGGTGATAGTGCGATAGGAAAATTGCCGCTTTCCCAGCGATATGTGCCGGGAAAAGCGGCAAAACTTTCCTTGATAATATGCCCCCTAATCTTGATCTGGATATGTTACGTTACTTATGACACTAAAGGTGCAAAAAAGTGTATGAAGTACAGGTTTTGAGGTGTGTGGCCACAAAAGAAGGTTAATTCTCTTTCTCTGAGACCTTTAGTATTAAAATTATCCATTATGCAGCAACAGTTTGAGTTTGTCTTGCAATACAGCTGTCATATGCAAATGTAACCTACATCTAAAACAAATAATGTATACAATGTTGCCAATATGTCTTCCAGGTTTTCACGGTTGCATGTTCTGTTTTCTGGCAGTGCAGTGAGTTCAAGTGGATACTGACATTTTCGAATTGCTAGTGTTTTGGTACTGTCACAGTCCAGTGACAAAGAGTACGCTTTACTAGTGCGAGTGAATGCACACCTAGTCATTAGCTTAATGTTAAAATAGGAAAACAGAAAAGGATGCATGCCACTATGCTATAGGTGAAGACTTCTCTAAAATAGCAAAAGATGAATTTCTCAATTTTGATATCGAAACCTGAACCATGGGTTCAAAACGATGGGTAAATCTTTAAGATTCCGTCCAGTGTGAACATTTTGATAACAAAACACCTCCACAAGAGTTTGATGGCAGGTTGGGCTCCCTTTTGGTGGTTGCCGCCATATAAAAATAAGGCAAATTCCTCTAATATGTAATTATCATTTCTCTTTTTGCAGGTATACATAGCATTATCACCTGAATACCCTCTGTGTTTGCCATATGCGTGGATTTGCAGTGATCAAGCTCAAAACTAGTTGCGAGCACGTGTTTGGCTCTCGGGCACAACACATCAAGGGAGTTTTGTCATGGATTTTTACATATCTGCTTACATTGAGCAAATAGTTTCTTGATCATCCTATACAATGTCCAAGAACCAAAATGTTGTAGAACATCGTGAGATGTTAATAATGCACGTGGTGTCCCTCTAGACATGATAACTCTACTTGTGTGATGAAAAATTGTGTTTTTTGATTTTTTGAATCCCTTTCATCATTCTATAAAGATAGTTGCTTCCAAGTCTCTAATTTCTAACAGGAAAGTAAACCGAAAAATGTAACAATGTTCAATTAAGGTTTCTACCTTTAGGCGCTGCTGAGTATAGACTACAGCTCAACACCCTCTTGCCCATTCTAAATCAAAGCTACTAGCAAATTCTCTAAAAGAGTGGGAGCAATATAATCTTATCATAACCTGTCAATACATTGTCAAACGTTCTCTCTGAGTTACTCATTTAAAAGCAGCAAATATATCACAAGCCAAGGATTATCTGATGGTATTTTTGTAACAGTTGATGACACTTTTCCTGCTGATGACATCACAACTACTGATGACAGTCACAGTACTAGTCTATGACAGTTTGAATTCTCCTGCCATAGCCCACTTGTTTTAATCCTGGCCTCTGGATGTCCTATTAAAGTTTGTGTCGACATACCAGCAAGTTAGTTTTAGCTCACTTTCACTTCCCTTTACCCTCCCTCCACGCCCGGCACATCTCAAGGTTTTAGAATAACTCTTTGCCACACTAAAAAACAAACCTGAGCTCCTCCCTCACAGTGAGGGGGTTGTAGCCCGCACTGTGGCTAGGTTTGCAGTGTGAGGAGGTTACCCAATGATGAAGCATGCCACCTTCGGGTGGGTGAGGGAAACCGCCCTTTAAAAGGGACTCTACCGCACTCCATTTTCCCTTTAGACCCAGGGGTGCACTTTTGTGTTGCTTGATTGTATCAGAGGGGAGTCGCCTCCTGCTGGTCTCAAAGCCTCCTCATGCCTCAATTGTGTGTACTCCATTACTAGAATAGTCATGTGAAGGTTATATTGGTCAGTAGTTAGTGCATGTACCTATTATTGAACCTATTCTATGCTAGATGAGAAATGCAGCAATTTGTTATCAGTTTTTTGCGATTAACTTTTTTCACTGACATTGGCGACCCAACACACAAAATTGGTGTATGAGTGGCTTTAGCTTGTGGTGCTGGGTTTATTAATGAATGTCAGATGTAAGGCAGGGGTACTATTGGCTTACTCCTGGATTAGTCCTGGAGTCCAGGATTATCACAGGGGTTTGTCACAGCAAAATGTTAGTGAATAAAATCTCTGGTTTTCATGGGGTGAGAAAAATCAACTTCAACAGTCTTGACACAGCGACAGCTTGGTCTTCCCATCAGCTTCTCTGACAATTATAGGTTTTGTTCCAAAGAGCTGGTCGAAGATCTTTCCATGTGTAGTGAAGGTAATATTACTGTCATTGTTACAATTGCTGTTATTAATAATAGCAACAGAAACAAAAGCAGTGGGGCAAGTGGTTTCACTATTGTTATAGTGACATTAATAAGATTGATTGCATGATGCAATCATTAATCATGAGTTAATACAAATAAAGTAAGGTATATCAACACCTCAACAGAGCATGAGTTCACAGGAAAAAAAAATCCACAATGATAGAATTCTGAATGTCTTTCTTCAGTATTTGAATACATTTCCTTTATTATTTGCAGGAATTCCTCTTTAATTCTAACCACTTTCAGTTTCTGAACTTTAGTTAGAATCGAGGTCCAATGAAAATCAAGTTGCCTTTCGCATACCTATAAGGCTTTACATCCAACATTTTCAGACTCGGGCAACGTTTCTAAAAACGATCACGTCCAAATGCAGAATTTCCTTATATTGCTGTTTGACTAAAGTGGGAAAAGCCTTTCATCACATGAGCAAAATGTAGCAATTTACGAGAATACCAAAATACCATTGTGAGCTTGTTATGACCTGGACTAGCGTCTTTCACCCTTACTGACCCCCTAGGTCCTGCCGCGGGTTCGGTTCCAACCATAGCAGGCTACCAGAGCGGGACTAGAATCACAGAGATGGCTCGCAGATTTACGCAACACGCATTTAGCACGTGTGTGAGGGGGGCTGGGAACAGCTTCAGAAAAGTGGGTCAAGTGCAGAGACGCCTCCTTCATTTGAATAATAAAAAGAGGGGCAGCCACCATGAAGTGCACCATGGATTCAGCACTGCCGTTTTGCATGAAACGAGACCAGAAAAGATGTAATAAATATAAAGGCAGAGCTCTGCTGCTCGCAATGTTATCCCTACCTTTAGCATCCATGTTCTTTAATGGCATTACACATTGATAAACAAATCAGAAATGACAGCTTAACCTTTTACGTTTAAAGAACCCAGGGGCCTGAATTAGCCCAGTAGAATGTTTCTTTATTGTAAACGAAGAACAGAGAAGGCAAGGAAGAGGCAGCGTTTGGGAGCGATGCCTCCTTAAACGGAACTATTTTTCGGATGATTGATGCTCATGTCGAGGCCTTCAGTATTTAATGAGCAGGGGGGCTTTGACTGACTGTCTATATCTTACATGCGCAGATATTTGAGAGGGTCCCTAATGCTCATTCCAAGTTTGCAATACATGTGTTGCACCAATGCTTTTCCGCGTGACCACGCAGCAGTTAATTATTAGGAAAGAAGAATGCATGCACTGCCATATATGAGAGAGAGAGGTTTATTTCGGACAATGGGGCACATGCTTCAAGTCATTTTGCGATCGCAAACAGTGCGATTCGCAAAAATCGGCCGTTTGCGATCGCAAAATGGCTTTTTCTGATGCATGTAACTTTAAGGCAATTCGCATTTTAGGTAATCACAATTTTTTGAGATTCCCTAATTAGCGAATGCAAATAGGGAATCACAATTTGCGATTCCCTAGTGGAGATGCAAGAAGCCTTTCCTAAATGCGAACTGTGCATTTAGGAAAAGCTAATTACCATCAACTTCAAGTTGATGGTAATATGTGCATACTTTGAAAAATGCCCAAAAATGCATTTATCAAAGTGCCATGTAGCGCACACATGCCTTGGGCATGTGTCTGCTTTACATGTGCACACTTGCATTTTTCTCGGGGTGCTTCAGGTGGGCCTTCGGCTTTGGCTTTGCATTCGCTATTTTACGATTACCAATTTGGTAATCGCAATAAGCAAATGCAATTCCATTCATTCCTATGGGCCTTTAGGCCCATAGGAATGAACGGAGGCACATTACCTAATAGCGATTGGCTATTTACTGAATTGGTATTAGGTAATGTTAAGGAATCACAATTTATTTTTTGCGATTCCTACATGCATAGCATTTTGAGGTTCCCAAATAGTCAATCGGTAAAATGCAGGCTTCATGCATGTGCCCAATATGTTTTAAAAGCACACCTTACATAAAATATTTGAGTTAATTACATACAATCAACATCATAAAAGTTAAACCCAACAATACATTTTAAATTCATCCAGATACAGAATACCATCTAAAATAATAATCATTAAAAAATTCTAAAATATATACAATCGCTTTATTGTGCGCCATCAAATTGTGTTACACTGCAAGACAGAAATTTCATTCTCATTACCCACAGAGAAGTTAAGAATTTCACTACATTATAGATAATTATACCTTCTGTACTAGTTCTTAAAATTCTCAGTGCCGTTACGTATTGTCTGACCCCTATATTGTGATATACTAGTAATATCCATGTCTTGCGAGGTATCTCATAAGCTGTGCAGAAAAAGAGCAGATGGTGCACCATTTCAATCTCTGTTCTTCATGCCGGATATCTATCGCAACAACATTTCCCTGCCCACAATGTAGAGAAAGTATTAGATGCCAAATTCTCATATCTAAATTTGATCTATAGCTGCTTAGCCATCAGACATATAATATTATCTAAAAACGGTTCGAATACTGGCATAGATTTATGATCCTAGAATCTGCCCATCAAGCTGCCTGGTGCACATTGGCGCAGCTCTTCTTCCCACACAAAAGACTTGAGTTTTTCTTTGATTATGATCGTAAACACTCAGTGAGCCTTGGCAGGAGTCTCCCGGAGGGTGAATAGGTCAAGGCTATTAAGCATGTCTTTAATGTACTGGAGCCAGGGAATTCTCATATGGCCTTTTAAATGGAATAGTTCCTCGTGTCGTAGCATATATATATATATATATATATATATATATAATTTTAGATTTTTGATTTTAAGGGACGGAGAGATTAAGGGGTAGATGTAAGACCGTTTTTTGCGGTTGCAAATGGGAATTCGGCCCGTTTGCGACAGAAAAAAACTGGTCAGCCCCATGTACAAGCCATATTTTGCGACTCGCTAAACTATTAGCGACCCGCAAAATATGGTTTGCGACTCGCTACTAGGAAGGGGCGTGCCAAGGGCGTCCCTTCCTAACAGGTAGTATGACTGCAATGTATGATTGATTTGCGACCGCATTTGCGGTCGCAAAACACTTGCAGTTTACCACCCTTTTCAAAAGGTGGTCAGTCACTCACGAATGGGGACCCCATCCCATTTGGGAATGGGTGCGAAAATATTTTTTAAGAGCAGGTAGTGGTCCCAGGGACCACTGCCTGCCCTTAATAAATGAAACTGAAAAGTTTCATTTTTCTTTTTTAAATGCATCCCGTTTTCCTTTAAGGAAAACGGGATGCATTTAAAAAAAAAAAATGCTTTATTGAAAAAGCAGTCACAGACATGGTGGTCTGTTGACCCCAGCAGGCCACCATTCCTGTGAGTGCTAGCCATTCCCAATATGGTCGCAAATTGAGCTTGCCTCATGAATATTGAAGAGGCATGCAATTTGTGACCCCATTGGGAAACGCCAACAGTGTCTGAGATACTGTTGTACATTCCATTGTGCGAGTCGCAAAATGCAAGCGCTGTACATCTGGCCCTAAGTGATTTGCCAAGAATCACAGGATGCTTGAGCCTACTGCCAGACTCGAACCTGGCTCCGCAGCTTCAAAGTCGGCCGCTCTAGCCCTGAAACATTCTCATAGATATAGCCCCTCAGTTTGCCACAATCTATGCCAATATAAAAGTGGTCTTAGATTGACTATGTTGGTAATCGATTTTAGTCATTGCACTGCTCTCGTGACGCTTTATGTTCCAGAATGTTTTATTGTTCCCCTGCTCTAACTGTGGCCTCTAAATCATGCCATACTTCTTTCTCCCATTTGGACCTTGTTTTGCTTAAAGCATGCATATAATTTCACCTAGTAAGTTTTATTTGCTCCCAGTCTCTAGCTTTAATGGAAGTTAGCGGGTCAGAGTGCTGCACTGCTTATTGTACCATGAATCGTTAGAACCCTTTTTTGCTGGTGCCTTTCTCTCTCTCTCTAGTAAATACTTTTGTTAAGTAGTTAAACATGGCTTCATAAACCATCAGCATATTGCTAACTAATTTCCCTGTTTCCCCCTTAGTACCCATTTGCTCTAATGCATCTGTATCTTTGTTGTAAATTTGAGACATTTAATGTGGTTGACCTTTCACATAAGAACATTTTAGCGCCCACTTGTTATTTGTAAGACTCAGTTCACCAGAATGAGTGGGGCTAGAATCAATGAATTGGATAGCCAAAGGCCTTCCATTTTAAGATGGAGGGCCTTATGGTCACTATTGTGTCTCTCAAGAATCATCATGTCCACCATGTGTGGCCACAGTAGAAGATCTAGTATGAAATAATCTATCCTACTGGACTGATTTAATCTCTTAAAAGTATGTGCACCTATTGTATCTGAAAGGGCCATTGCATGATCTAAGACCTAAATTAATTGTCAACGGCAATGGCTAAGTTAAAAGGGCCGACCACCTTCTCACTGGTGCAAGATCAATTTGCAGGATTCTCCACTAAACATCTACCTCTGTGATAGCCGACTCTGACTTGTCAAGAGGCTCAAAAGTAATGTTAAAATCGTCCTGCTACTATTATCTCCCAGCAGGTATCCCTTTTTCATGTGAAAGAGCCTCGATATAATGGTTTGAGAAACCAGATCTATACACCCTGCCCATATACCAGGTCTCCTGGAATTAACAAATATCAAAAGAGTCTATGAAATCCCCCAAGTAGGATCCGTCAATTTTAATTTAAGGCCTGCAATGTTCCGTGAGAGTAAGTTCCAATTTTTGAAAGTTTTTACTGAAATCAAAAGGGGCTGGCATTGACTTCCCTGTACATTGAGTCAGTCCTCCTTCTCTCTACTACTGGATGCAGTTTCACTGAGAGCTCTTGGGAATTTGCAATATTTTAAAACCAGCTTACTGTAGTCAGAAATCAAAATACATTGTCAGTATTGGACTGTCCTTTTGGCTATCTGGCTATCTGGCACTGCATGAAGAGCCATCTTGAAAGGCCCAGTCTATGGGGCTTTTTTTTGGTCCCATGGGCCGTGATGGGACCAAAAAAACATCTAACCCAGTGGCCCTTTCAAGCTGTCCATCTGGCCGTTCTAGACTACCTGTCTGCCTGAAAAGTCAGTCCAGGACTTTATTAAACCCTATGGGCCTGATTTGCAAAGGTAAACTGCGATGAAAATCTAACTTTATGACTTTTGGTATTCACAAAAGGCATTTACGAGTAGCATAGTTAGACTTTTGTCTCAGTTAAACTTAAGTTTAGGTCTTAAGTTTAACTGAGACCAAAACTGAGACAAAAGTCTAACTTTACTACTCGTAAATGCCCTTTGTGAATACGAAAAGTCGTAAAGTTAGACTTTCATCTCAGTTTACCTTTGTGAATCGGGCCCCATGTCCCTATATTTCTGGGGTAAAACAAGGTGCAAAAAATGCATAGGAAATGACTGTTTACAGACAGTGGGCCTCAATGCAGCATGGTGCAGCAAGCTGCGTCATTTAAACAGCAAAGTGATGCATCATATTAACAACAATAATACACATCTGTGTGCTTTCCCCTGTGCTGGCTCACAATTGGCTGCCATACACTAGTGCTAGGCATCCTTGCGTCATAATGCAAGGGTGCCTGCATTGCGGGGATGATTGGTTTTGTGCAGGAATGGACACCTTTGATGGCCATTGATGGCATTTTCCTCTTTCTATGTGTGCTGCAGAATACAGCACACATAGAAAGAGGAAAAAATCAGGAGAAATAAAAATATTTCTCCTCGGTGTGCCACTCCTACACCTCCCCCTGGGAGGCGTTGGATTTTGATGCATTTCCAGCTTTATAAAACTTTGTAAATCTGGGAATGTGTCAGGTTCCATGGAAGGTGGGAACACCCACAGCAACACCCATGGAACACCCCTTTTGATGAAGAGTAATGTGTGAAAGGTGCCCATATTTACAAGGCCATGAAAAGTCACGCAGGTTGACTGTACGTGGCCTTGTAAATATGGACTAACACACTGTGCCGCCGGTGCATCAAAAAAAGTGATGCACCTGCGGCACAATGGCCTTGTAAATGAGGCCCAGTAGTGGGTTAGTTTTTGTGCCTGGTTTTGAGTTTTCCCTATGGAATGGAGAATGTGGAAATGCTAATCGTAATAATTTTACTGACCAGTTTTTTCCTTTATGCACTGTTCGTTCTACATAACTACTGCAGGTGCTGCCTGGGGGGATGTATATAGGCAGAACGTGCCAGTAACTTCTATAAGAAGGGCCCACCCACTACTGAGACATGAGAACACAGTTGGACTTAAAGGCTGCTGCCTTTATCTGCCTGTGGAAAAGACTGAGGCCCTGGAACCTACTTTCCCTATACAAAAGCATTGCAATAGTTTCTCTAAGGGCAGACCAACTGGCCTCCTGTGGTCCAACGAACATAAAAGACTTGAATGGCATCTTCAAGGAACAATCAACTAGCAATTGAACTAGACTTTCATTGTTCTCTGACTAAATAGGGCGAATTAGCTTATCTCCTATTGCTTTCGGGGCCCTAAAACCCTGAGGTTCTCCCTTGCAGTGCAGGAGCTTGAAATTTGATAAGGAGGAACGAGGTCAGCAATCAGAATAGTTGGGGGCTTAGAAAACATTTTACTTTTGGAGTACTGGGATGAGATGCCACAGCCAGCTGGAGGTAAACCAACCCTAGTGTGCACGATTTACCAGTCTCTTCCACCCACAGCTTCCAACTGTGAAGTTTCAAGCTTCAGCAGGACAGTGGAATACAGATATATGACCACCAGTGCTCTGCATGTTCAAGTTGGGCTAGAGAATTTAGACTTCTGAAAAAAATAACAAAATCCTAACAATTGGAGCTTGAGCAGGCAAAGGTCATAAAGGTGGTAAAGGTAAATCAGAAGAGAGAGGGCTTCAGCCGCTACTTCTTTTATGTTTGCCTCATTCAAAGCATTTGACGCCAGCAGATCCCTATGGAGCTTTTTTAAGAAGCAGCACCTTGATTATTCACCCCTGATGGCTTTTGAGTGGCAGCAAAATTACCAAACAACAATGTAAGAAAAGCTGGCAAGATGTTCCCAGCAGTGAAGCAACTTCTGCAACTCCAATCTTAAGCTGATACCACTATGAGCTTTCTGCACCATAACTGATGGGGTTAGCAAGATTTCAACTTTGGATCTGGCCTCATGGAGCCTTCATTGGCCACAGTGTCTTGCATTGCTCTTCTGGAGGATTTTGACTTCCATTTGGAAAACTCATTATGTGAGTCCCAGGTATTCTGACCCACCAGCCCTAGGGTTACCTTATCATCGGCAGTGCGTAGTTTGCCACAGTACTGAATGTTTGGGATATTTCATCCACAGACATTACTGCTGGATGTTGATTTTGACTATAATTGGAGGTTTTTTGTTCTTGTCATTTTTTTACTTTGACCTTCAAACTTTGTTAATTCCTCATCCCCGTATCTGAGTTCTAGCAATTTGTTGTCATTGTACGTATTGCACTTGTCTTCTAATAGCTGAATTGGTTAGGATTTGTTTTTCTTTATTTAACAGCTTTACTGTTGTTAGGCGCTTCTTCAACTACATGGCATGCACTTTTCTATGCGAAATGGCTGTTATTTTGGGCCAGAGCTGTCAAGGGTACGGCAAGGAGTCTCAATGTTGCACTCTTTACTTAACAAGCCCTAAATTATTACTTTGGTATGTGTTCAAAACCTCGTGTCCCCAACTTCACCATAATAATTAATGATCAAGCACAATGCACTTGGTCTCTCATGTTTAGATTTGTATCCTTGTAACAAAGAAATTTATTTTTGGGATATGATTAGAGGAAAGTGGGGGTCATGTCTCAATGGTCATGTTATTTTCTTATTCTAATTGGAATACTTAATATGCCTTAAAAATGGCAGCCCTGCTCTTGCTGTAAAAGTGAAAAAGAACTTGACATATTTTGTTGAAATACTACATTTATACAAAAAGTAACAGTATTAAACATATTTTTTTGTAATTAGATTATTGTTTCATAATTAGATGATAGAAGGTTAGAACATTGGAAAAAATGCAATCTATGCCGGACACCTGGCTTCAGAAGCTTTTAGGAAAAATATTTTTTTTTTCCTGTTGCCTACAATGTTTCGCTTCTCAATCTTCAGCCATTTTTCAAATACATATTCTTTGAACAGGCAACGTGACTTCAAAGAATTGCATGTTTGTGAAATTGTTTCTAGTTCCTATGCGCACGATACCATGTGAAGTAAGGTGTGGCTACTGGGGCATTCACACACTAAGAACTTTAGGAATAACGTTTATTTGAAGCTCGTAGGACAGAATAGTTTATTATTTCTAAAGGGTTAATACTATGAAAGCGATGGCCCTCAGCCAGAACTTGTACTACAGTTTAACCTCACTGTGGGAGTAAGGTTCTGCTTCTATACATTTGTGTTGACGACTAATGGGAGCTAATATTTATTTAAATGTTCCCCAAATACTACTTGAGCTTAGAGCCTTGAGCTTAGAGCTTTGAGCTTAGAGAATACAATAGTCAATGTGTTACATCTATTTGGTTGTCTTGTTTTTGCATCCCCTTCTCCCTAGGTATCCTGATTAATTTAGGAGATTCCTGATAGTACTCTGGTAGCATTAAAATGCCAAGCAGTCCCATGTTGCCATTCCGCTCTAAATGTACCTATCGTGGTGGACCCAAGCCAAAGTAAGTTGCATCTCTGACTGCAGCATCCCAAAAGTTCTTTCCAAAAATATAAAAACTCAATGACAAGCCTGTTTTGATTCATTGTGCTACTTTCACAAAAGAAAGTGTAGCCAGAGTTGTGTTTCCTGTCATTTATGCGTCTTGGCATAGACTACCACTTATGGAGAGATACTTTTATTACTTTTTCCTGAGGATCACAATGTACGAGTTTTTAATATTTGATCCTCTCTGCAGCTCCTTGAATCCCTTACCTGCTTAACTCCAACATCTTGGTAAGACTGGAATAGGAGAAACACATGTGCAAAATGTTATTTGCCCAATGCCAAGTCTAATTCTGACCATGGGGCTGATTCACAGAACTAATCTGAGATAAAATCCTAAACTTACTACTTCTGGTATTCACAGAAGGCATTTAGTAGTAGTAAAGTTAGGACTCCTAACTTTACTACTACTAAACTGAGATAAAATCTTAACTTTACGACTTTCGGTATTCACAAAAGGCATTTAGTAGTAGTAAAGTTAGGAGTCCTAACTTTACTACTACTAAATGCCTTCTGTGAATACCTAAAGTAGTAAGTTTTTATTTTATCTCAGATTAGTTCTGTGAATCGGCCCCTTGTTATTTCATTACAAGAGTTATGCATCTGGTAAGTATGTGAGCACTGCTCAAATACCCATGCAGCAGAACCACTGTCACAGGTAGAAACGGTTACCTTATTCTGTTAACCTGCAGAAGCCAGGGCACAAGAAAAAAAGAAAATGTCTAGATGTTGGGAGCTACATAATCGTTGTCCATATTTAGAAGAATTCCAGAACAACATTCCACGTAAGCAAGAAATCTTTAGCACATATGCATTCTGAGGTCGATCCATCCTGGATTTTGGGATGTGAGAAATGTTACAAAATGTAAATATTGAATAAAGGTAACCACTAAGTTGGTTCAAGGCCTATGTACCTTCAAGGGGAGCCTCAAAAACAATGTGGGCAGAGTAGAACTTTGTTATAATATATAAGACCAAAATAACTTTATTTAATAGCACTAAACTCTGTAGCTAGTTAGTAACAATCTGTTCTCTTCTCATCATACCCATGCTTCACCCCTCCCCGTATTGACTTAATCACATATTGGTTTACTGGTTGTTTTATGTTTGATTTTGCTTTGGATAATGTTGAATTATTCGATAAAGGGCCTCATTATGGCAGGAATTACCTAAGAAATCAGGTTTACACATTTTGTGGGTCATTCAGTTTCCCTTGGGCTTTGCAACTGCTTGAAGCAACCAAACTCTTGTGGTGAAAAACTGGCCAGGAGTGAGAAATAACACAGGGAATCTGATACTTTAAATTAAATGCTGCTTATTATTCCCCATTCCTAAGTGGACCCTCAATTGAGTCAACCTGAAGTGGTTGGAGAAATATTCCCTAAAACATTACTGATTGAAATAGATAGTGAATTATTCAAGAAAGAACCTTTTTTAATCCGTTACAAGAAGTTGCATCTTTCTGTAAAAATTGTGCTGTGTGTTGATAGATGGGTGGACAGACAAGTGGATAATTAGAGGTACATACTTACAGAAATAAAGTACAATGAGCAGTGTTGGCTAGAGTCCATCCTGCTGTAAGCCTTCCCCCACAATTAATTTGTTTAGGATGTTGCTTTTAGGTGAAATTGGGTTCTGGAATGGGTTGTCCTAATTACTGAAGAGTGTAATCAAGTGTGCAGAACACAGTGTCCATCATTTAAGGACAACTGAGCGATAACAGGAAGCTAGTCTGGAACCATGTCTGGAAAAAATTTGCTGTATATATTGTAAATAATGGAACACTGTTTTGCATTCCCTCACTATAAATAAAGTACAAACAAATGTAATTGCATGATTTCCTCATACATAGTCAAATCCAATTACATTTACATATTTTTCCGAAACGAGGATATCCCAGTAGAGTATTTTTGGCATAGAAAATAGGAGCCAAATGTTGATTTTAAACAAATGCCTTAAGGTTAATCTGTATTTCTCCAGCTCCAGTTTTCAAACTGCAAAACACAATATACAGTATAAATAGTTATTAGCTTACAGCATGTGTATAACTAGCTGGATGACAATGAAAAGGGGAATTTAATTTTGACGTTGATATTGTGATTTTATGTATGTATTTATTGTGTTTCTCAAGCGTGTCCTTAAGCTAGGTGGAACCTCAGAGTGCTTAAGGTTTTAAACAGATGTGATTGCAGGAAAAATAGTAATTATTGCAGAATAACATGGAAGCCTGTGGCCACCAGAATGATTGTGATCCTGAAGCAGATGTGAAGTATATGATTGAAAAGTGTTGGTGTGGGTGAATGTTCGATCTGGCCTTATGCGTGATCCCAGATTGAGGTGCAAGGTCAATTAAAGAGTATACTTAAAAAGTTTGTCACAAGGTTGAGGTTTTAGGGCTTCATATAAATGTTGGTGAATTCAGAACATCCGCTAAGAATGGATAAACTGTTGGCCAACCCTGCCGCTCTCCCGCACCAGTAGGAAAATCTCATAAACGTCCCCATATGCAATGGAAAGTTACCTCCACGTCAGCGCCATTGTTTTGTTCTTTTACATGCAATTCGGCATTGGGAGATAGTGTAAAACAAAAAAATGAACGCTGAACTGTCACAAAATACATGGCATACACTCATCTGAGGCCCAGAAGGCACTTAGATGCCAAACAGGCAGGCATGCATCTGTAATCATAGAGGTCAGTCCTTTGCCAGGGGAATGGAGCCCTCAAATGACCTGAAAAACTGGCAGTCCAGACACTTAAACCTAAATTAGACTTTGGTCACAGGTTAAGCAGATGATTTTGTGCTTGCAGGCATCTCCAGAACTTCATGAAATCTGTCTCGAGTCTTACACCGGCATGAAGGTAGTGCCACAGTAAGGATCCCTCTGCATTCTTTGAATCATTTGTATCTACAAAATAGTTACGATTGGCTGAGTACAGGCTCCTGCAGGGTTGGCATAGCTTCAAATTTCTCTCCAATGCTCAATACTTCATTTTTGTACAGAGATATGCAACAAGGATGGAGTGACCTTTTGGTAAAAGCATTTTTCAAATTGTGTAGCTACAGTTGGGGAAATTAGCAAAAATAAATTATTTAAATCTCTAATTTCTTTCTACCATAAACGTACAGATGTAAGTATGTCTGATTTGTGATAGATATCCCTATGCGGTATATTTACCAGTTGTTGTCTATGTGTCACTGTGCATGCATGGGCATGTCCGAGTGCCCATCCATGCACGGATGCTATTTGAATGAATCCAAATCCATTACTGTTTGTATATTTATGAAGGTAGATTGAAGTTATCCAAGGTGTTATTGCCCCATCTCCATTTTAGACGCAACAGCAACAATTGTGGGCAGAATTCTGCTGGCACGATTGGTAGTTTGGGCTATGCAAAATTCCCTCTTATCAGACGTACAATATGGATTTCGCCAAGGTCTTTGAAGAGTTGACCAGTGTCTAAATTCATACTTATTGATGAGTAAATACACAGTGGTAAAGAATGAAGTGGTCCACCTCACATTTTTAGAACAGAATAGTGTTAGTTGTTCAGAACTCTGGTCCATTATGTCATCAATGGAGGTGGAGGAGCCTATAGTCTGTTTGTTGCAACAGACTAATTTGGCAGTATCGGCCAAGGTACGCTCTGGCCAAATTGTAGGCGCACCTTATTGTTCAAAAGTAACAGGGCAGTATTCAAAGGCCTTGTTTTGGTGCCATTTTTATTTATTTTTTATATTAATGATTGGGAGAGTTTTTATTGTCAAGGGGGCTGGCTATGTCACAGATAGGGCACACCCAATACTGTTGCAGACGATGCAGTGCCGAATGCTAGAACACAAAATGAGTTACAAAAACTACTTGATGCCTTCTTTCTTTTTATGGATTGCCTGGATCTGAATTTTTTTTAAAATATATATCAAGGTCTGTGGGCCTAAATCTGTGAGAAGTTGACACCATAACATGAGTGCTGCATTAGCACAGTGGTGGGGAGTGTCCAAACCTTTACATATCTGGGGATACCCCTGGATTCATCGTTACACTGGAGGCATTTAAACACCATGAGATGGCAACATTTTGATAGAGCAATAGAGAAGTTTTTCAGTTTTGCAGCTAGACGTGGCACAACATTCATCCAGGTTGAAATGCTCACAGTATATAAGAGCAAGCCCCTTTCTGTGGCAACTTATGGTGCTGGTGTTTTGGTTTATTCAGATACAGCTAGTTTCCAAAATATTTTTTAAGAAGACCGTTGGCTGCCTCATATTATTGTGCATCCGATATCTGTCATTCCAAACTGGGGATTCCTTATTTAGAGGATTGTATCAAACTATGACCATTTCTTTAATGGCTTTCAATGTGGTTGATGCCAGAGGCCAGATTTACAAGGCCAAAAGTAAGAGAGTGTTTAACTCTGAACAATGCACAAAGGACCCCATGGTTATCCCAAATCAAAATGGGTTGCTCCCAATTGGGAGTTAATGAATAATTCAGCAATCCCAATTTGATTAATGCCTCTAACAAAGCTTTTGTAAAGGACTTGTTTTTAAAAAATATTGTTAGAATATTGTGGAAACGAGGGCCCATTTTGAGAACTCTTGCCATTATATTGACCCCAGGGGCTATGGAGCCCTGTATTTCGCTTGTAACTAATTCACAATATTCAATTTCACCTCACTCATTTTAGATTGAACACTACACATTTCGTAGTGCCTTTTCCTAAGTGCAGCCCTTGCTTCGGACAACTTCTGTGTTGTCCCTGCAACAACCAGTCTTTCCAGAGTACACTGCACTTAATTTTTTGCTGCAAATTTTACATGGCTTCTAGGAAATAGTGTTCGCTATTAATATTGCACAATTTAAAAATTAGGCACTGTAGACATGCACATAAATTCTATAGCTTTTTATTTGATACGATGTGATAAGCTGAAATTAATTAAGTTGAGGTGATTATAGATTACCGATATGCAGATGAGCTTTCGTAACTATGATCTATAATGAATTAATTTTAAATGTGCAAATATTTAACTGTGTTTTTATTAGTTGATTTTTTAAGTATGATGTTGTTAATTTGGTGTACATTTTATGGCTTGGCTAAGCCGAATAAACATAATGATTGCTTTATTTATTTTAATAGTATAAATAATTGATGCAAATTGTAAGCATAATTTGAGATATAACAGAGCATTCAATATGGAATATGCCTCAAACAATCTTCCAACTATGTCTGACATTTGAAGAAAACTGTACTGTTCCTTTTTCCCCAAATAACTAAATGAGTGATATAAGACTTGTTACTGTCGGAACGAGTGGCGTTCCTTCTATAAATAGTTTATTCTAATACAAATGTTGGCAATTGTGCAGGTCAGATGCAATAGAAATACAACCAATGGTCCCACAGCAGGAGATGATCATTCACTGTTACATGATCTCCAATAGTGCCCTGTGCACTCTATAGAAAGTCCTCTCTATATGATCTCTTAAGCATATAATATTCACAATAATTTTTAACTCCATCTGAACCATCTGATTCCTTGCCTGAAAGAGTGGGCTATAATGTTGCTCATGAAAACAGAGTTACCAGTGAAAGAGATGGAGCCAAGTTTTATTATTATGGTTCTGAAACTTTAATCATTACATTTTTTTTAAGCAAACATCTGCCCAAATCTCAAAGATTCTATTTTGACAATTTATTTTTATAGGCTTCCTTATTTTTTTGTGAATTTCAACTTTGAATAAATTAAGTTTCTGGTGTTGTCTCCATTCTTAATTATGTGGGATTTTAATCATTGATTTGGTGATCCTGCAGAAAGGAGCACTTTCAGATTTTCTGAGCATGGTTCCAGTATTGAATATCCTGATCATGTTAATGAATGTACTCATAACAAGGATAGTCCACTAGATTTGCTAATCTTTTATACACAGCAGCTGATTGGCAATTCAGTTGTCGTGCTAGCCCAGTCTGACTGCTTGTAGTGTTTTTCAATACTATATTCTTTGCTTACAGTAGTATCCAAGCTAAGACCAGAAGAGTGCTCTTGACAGCTGGCGTAAACTAACTGCAGACATGTTTCTCTCTTCTGCTCAAAGATCTGAGGTCTTATTGTGCTGGTGATTTTTCCAATTATATTTTCTATTATCACAATGCATACTTTAAAATCATCATACGTAATTTGGCATAGAAAAGGTAACTAATAACAGTTCCATAAATGATAACGCAGAAGCAAAATATTTCTACTAAGAACATTATGTATGGCATTCAAATCAATGTTATGCATTATTTTGTAGAACACATCACCACTAAGTGTGACTATAAATTGTTATCCTGGAACACTCTGTTGCCCTATTTTGGTTGAATGAATTTGCTATTCCTATGGTGTCTAGAGTTGACATGAAGGATATTCCTTCACATGTGAGCAAAGGATTATTGAAGCCTATTGTAAATTATGCTCTTGACTTATTTTCTTACTATGAAACATTGTTTCAACAGTATTAGTACTTTTCATCCCAAGATCATTTAATCACAATAATTGGCTGATATGCGAGTTCTAAAATGGATTACTGTGATGCAAGTTATCACAGTGCTGTCTCCATCAGTTGCTTGCCTGGGTCCATTATGAGCTTAGGTTACAATAAAGGTAAGCAGGATATCCCTTGTCTCCAATGCTTCAACGTTTGTATTGGCTGTTATTCCAGATTTGGATTATTGTAAAGGTTCTGTTAGAAAGTGGATTTCTGGTTAACAGAGGTATGAACCCTGTCCAAGCAGGGACCAACATCCTAGTCTGAGTAAGTCGCAACTCACCTTAAGTTAAACTGTGCTCTCCCTCTGGTAGCTTGGCACAGTCAGGCTAAATTTAAGAGGCAATGTGTGAAGTATTTGTGCCACACCTCAAAAAGTAACACAGTGAAAACACCACAACAAGACTCCACACCAGGCTAGACAAATAGAGCTTAATGTAATAAATAAAACAAGACCAAAACAACAAAAATCCAATAGGTCGAATTTAGGAGAGAAGTTTGTAAAGAATAAACTGTATATTGCTTTTAGAAGCAATAAGCATCTATTTGGAATATCTGGCAAAGTCAAAAGTTCATGCTGACCACAATGGAGCAGGATGGATGGAAGTCTTTTATGTCCATTAGACTTCAAATCAGGTGTCAACCAGTAAGCCCTTGGAGTTACTCTGGGTTCAAGTGATGCAGTTCCAGTCCTTCTCACACAGGCAGGGGGACAGCAGGCAGCAGGACAGCACAGAAAAGCGGGAATCCAGCAAAGCAGCAGCCCAGCAGAGTCCAGTCCTTCAGCAGTGCAGCAGTCCTTCTATCTGGCAAAGTCTTCACAGGTCCAGATGTGTACCGAAGTCATTGTGTCAGAGATCCAGTACATATACCCAGCTGTGTCTTTAAAGTGGAGAAGACTTCAAAGTAGGGTCTTTGAAGTGCACTGAGTCCTCCCTTCCTGCCTTGGCTCCAGACTCACTACAGGGTATACAGCCCTATGTGTGTGGACAGGCCACAGCTTAAGCAGGTGCAAGTGTGTGGCTCTGCCCAGCTCCTCACTCTCATCTCCCAATATTTCCCATCAAGTCACACCTAAGCTCCCTTTGTGTGTGGCTGTGTAGAGGGAATACACAAAGTCCAGCTGTCACCCACACCTGCATGAACAGAGACAGGCAGCAGGCACCAAATGGCTAAAGTAAGAAAATGACAACTCTTTAAAAATGTAATTTTCAGTCTTGAAATTTAAAATCCGACTTTACCATAAGTTGTGATTTTAAATTGTGAGTCCAGAGACACCAAATGTGAAAAGTCTATCTCTTCACAATTGGGAATTACACTTAAAAGATATAATAAGGTAATTCCAGTATTATACTGTGGAGAGATAGGCCTTGCAATAGTGAAAAACAAACTTGGGAGTTTCCCACTAATATGGCATGTAAAACTTAAAAGTACATACCCTCCCTTTTAGATACACTGCACCCTTCCCTCTGGTTTGCCCAGGACCTACCTTTGGGGTGACGTATATGTATAAAAAGGAAAGGTTTAGGCCTGGCAAGAGGTTTATGTTGCCAGGTTGAAATGGCAGTGCAAACTTTAGACAGGCTCTGCAATGGCAGGCCTGAGCCATGGTTAGAAGGCTACTTAAGTGGGTGACACAATCAGTTCTGCAGGCCCACTAGTAGCATTTAATTTACGTGCCTTGGACACATAAAGTGCACTTTACTAGGGACTCATAGGTAAATTTAATATCCCAATTGGGAATGAGCCAATATTCCCATGCTTAGGGGAGAGAGCACAAGCACTTTAGCACTGGTTAGCAGTGGTAAAGTGCCCACAATACCATAGCCAGCAAAATAAAATCAGAAATAGTGGAGGAGGTAGGCAAAAAGATGGGGGGCAGACCACCCTAATGCTGTCAGGTCTAACAGGTTCTATCATGTATTCTTCTGGTGATGTATGCTATAGCACCTGATTATGCTAAATACCACATTAAGGTCAAACCACCTGCTACATTTGAAGATAAGGTAATACTCACCTTTTTCTAAGCTGCCCATCATTGGCTCTGACCTCTAAAAGAAAATAAAAAGACTGAGTAGAACTTTCAGTTTTGAAAGCTAGTAACATTACATTAATTTAGGCAATCTTCCCTTTTATGATCTGATAATTTGTTGAGATCTTCAGTGGTCATATTTTGATCTGCTTTGCTATGTAACACAATTGTCTAATCATTCACCCTATCGTCTTTCCTAAAGGTATAATAATGACACTGGGCATCATTAGTATTCAATCTTTTCTTCAAAATATGTTCCTTCTACATATACATCAACCTGTTTATTGTAAGTCTACACATTCAATATAAGTAATCTTCAATTAAACCTTTAGTGAAATATAACCAAGTTTACCCCGAAATTTGGGTGTAGATTTACAAATGTTTTAAATTCATAAAGTTTTCCAAAACTACTCACAGAGAGCTGCAATAGTCACAGATTTGCAAGAGTGCACCTGAAAAGTGCTTGTGATTTGTGATGTATTTCCATTCAAAGGCATGTGTAATTGTGCATATTTAGACTTGCACATGCAAAAGGTCTTGTATCTGTCCAATTGAGCTTGGTAACTTTATTCAGTTATTCTCCATGGGGAAATAGTTTCCCTTTGGAAAAATCCTAACCCCTATAGCCCCACACATTTTAGTGTTCCCCCTTCCCATTCCTTCTGCGGAAATTAATTTTTATCGGCCCTTCCCATGAATAAATGTGATGTTTTGCAGGATGGGAACTGGCCAAAATAAGTTAATGAATACCAACACACATATGTTTCTGAATGAGCATTAACATTACAGGGCATCCCTGCCATAGAATGATGTATCCCTTGCAATGGAAGCAGAATTACTTCATACCCCATACTTATGGTATCACATCTGAGTACGTAGAGTCACAAGAGCAAATTTACATTTTATATACATTGAATCTTAATTTATCAAGCTACTTGAAAGTGTAAATTGCATTTAAATGTAAAAATGATATTGTAAATTTGGCCTAATCAGTTTCTAGGTATGACAGAACAAGAGATCCACTATATGTAGTGTCATTTTTCAAGGATAATTGCCATAAAGCCCCTAAGGTCCAACTCCATTTTAGGTAGGCCCAATTCCATCTTAGGTAATCGAGGTCTCTAATGTCTCAAGTCACCATCTTTCCCAGTTTCTGCAAAATCATTGTCATGCCTGCCATTTGATGCAGATGTCTCCTAGCCTTTTCTTATTAGGAACTGTGGAAGTTTCAAGTCATTTGGCTAAATGACATAGATATAACAACTTGTGCAACATTAGTCTGGGACATGTGTGTACTTATAAGTGTCGTCTTATCACCCAGTCAAAGTAAAAAAAAACAAGAACAGACATATGACCCAAATAATGTAGTCTGAATTGACATTCTGTTTCCTTATATGTTCATAAGGAGACGTATGGGACACACATCTAGATGCACATAATCAAACTCAGACATCCTGAACCTATGTCAGAAAACCCAATCGCTGATAAGATTTAGTTTATAAGGACTGCCCCTTGACCACTTGCGAGGAAAGGTTCTTCCTCCAGATTATCGCACAAGATTCTGCCAGAGACAGCCACAATTACTGCCAGCACACTTCTAAGATGCAACATTCCGTCCAGGGCTGATAAAGACAAGTACCGAAGGAAAGCCGCTACCGCAGTGCATGTTTGCCCTTCGCAGTGAACCCTGCCTTCAAGCCTCCGCTGATAATGACAGCTCTTTATGTCAACAAGGTATGCAGTGCAACCCTTCTCCCAAAGAAACTCTGGACCGCAAGCTGATCTACTTTCCATGCCCTCTTAATGTAGCACATAGAAGCAGGTTTTAGAATGTTAGTTTTTTTAGATGACATTTTAACCATGTTAGAAATGTTCATTTTATTCTCAATATGTACAACATGCCTTCTTGCTGATTTATGATTGTTAGATTTGGCATCTTTTGGCGTGTTTTGCTCTCTGACCTCCCGGTTTTGGCTCTGTTTTTGCAGGTGTAATCATTCTGCACACTTTTCTCACTGCTGGCCAGTGGTAAAGTGCAAGTGCTTCTGTAGTAAAATGTGTTATGGAGTGATGTTTCCATTATTGGCTTATTTGATTTATGTGTCAGTCCCTAGTAAAGTGCACTGCGCGTGCCAGGGCCCATAAAATCAAATGCTGTTGGTGGGCTGCAGCACTGGATTGTGCCACCCATGCAAACAGCCCCTAAAGTGTAACTCTGGCCTGCCATTGCAGAGCCTGTGTGCAGTCTGGGACTGCCATGTCGACTTGGCAAGTGCACCCACTAGCCAGTCCCTAAACCTTCCCTTTTCTACATGTTAGTCACCCCTAAGGTAGGCCAATGGTACCCCTGTGGGCAAGGTGCATTGTATGTGAAAGGTAGGAAATGCCCTGGTGTGTGTGACATGTCCTGATAGTGAATTACAGCCAATTTAGTGTTTCACTATTGCAAGGCTGCCTGTTCCCATAGGCCAAATGGGAAGTTTGATTATAACATCTTATAATCCTTACTGACCCAGGGACCATGGTAGAAAAACAAATTAAGTATGCCTGAAATCAGAATGATAAAATACATCTTTAGTGAAGCTGGTTTTAATAATCTGTGTTTGAAAATACCACTTTTTGAAAGTAGGTATTTTCTTGCCTAACCATCCAGCCTGCCTCTGCTAGGTTGTGTACTGCATGTCTGGTTTGTGAGTGACAGGGGCTGGGGTGGCTCCAGGAGACAGGGTGAGTCAGCACAAGGCTGAATAGACCTATCTGCATGTGGAGTGGTGGGAGGAGTAGCACCTGGACCTAAATAGGGCTGTGCCTGCCTTCCACAATGCTGGCTCCACCTCCTGTGGTGCGTCTGATGACCCTGGCCCACACTGACAAAGGAAGAAGTTGTGCACTGGCAGAATGCACCCAGAACTGGTTTAGACTAGGTACAGACACCCAAACCCCAGAACTTTAGAACTCTTTTGGATCAAGAAGACTGCCAAGAAGAAGAGCTGGAGAAGCTGTGAGGAGGAAATACCACTCTGCTGTGTGCTTTGCTGTGTTGGCCTGCAGTGGCTGCTTCTGTCTTGGGCAGTGAAATCTACTTTTGTGAGTTTCTCCAAGGGCTTGAGGTAGAGCTTGCCCCCTGTTCATGGAACAGCAAAGACTTCAAGCTCTTCTGCCTTCAGCACTGGGGACAGTGTGTTTTGTGCTACAACAGAAGAAAAGCAACTCGACGACCGCAACCCCGGTCTCACTGATGACACCTGCTGATGCTGCCACCGAGCCGCTGCTCGCACCGTGACCTGTGGGCACCGCACTCCGCACTGCCTCGCTTCACGATGATGCCTTGGCATCCCCGATGACACCGCTCCACGCCGGAATCAACGCCACTGCACTGTGGTTCGAGGGCACTGCTTGTAAAGTTACACGACGCACCGCCCTTATCCCGCACCGCAGCCTTGGCCTAACGACGCCGATGACATCGACTCCAGTTCGTCACCTGATGACAGGGCTTCAGCAACCACAACGCCGCTGCTTGCACCGTGACCTGCCAGCACTGCGACGAGCATCGCCTTCATCTCGCACCAAGACCCTGGTCTCACCGATGATGCCATCTGACGCCGCCACCGAGCCGCTGCTCACACCGCGACCTGAGGTCACCGCATGGCTGCACTTTGCACCACAGCACAGGACGCCTGCCGACGCCAGCGCTCCTGACTCCATCAGAGAGGAGATCGACCTGCAACGCGTGTGACTTCGAGGGACCGGACGTCTCCTGCTCCGACCTCCAGAACCGACGCCTGCGGACGCCGTGTTTTCGGAAGCTCCACAAGAGGGCATCGGTGCCCAGGATTTCTAAAAGGTACTGTTTGCGGGTCTTCCCGACACCGTAGCTGGCCCGGGACACCACGGTCAGCCAGAACTGTTTGGATTTGTTTGCTCGCGATGCCGTGGTAGCCCCGGACGGAGCTGTCGACATCAATGAACTGTTTCTCAAGGTTATTTTGATAACTAAAGATTTTTAAGTACTGTATTTTGGATTTTTATCGTTCTGGTCTTGTCTTAAGTATATACAAATATTGGATATTTTTCTAAACTGGTGTGGTGTCCTTTTGTAGTGCTTACACTGTATTACTGTTGGTTATGTGCAAATGCTTTACACACTGCCTCTAATATAAGCCTGACTGCTTGTGCAAAGCTACCAAGGGGGTGAGCAGGGGTTATTTTAGGACCCTTATCCTGACTAGGAAGAAGGATCCCTATTTGGACAACGGCGCAAGCCCTTGCCAACTAGAGACCCCCATTTCTAACAATGATATTCTGTGTAGTTTTTCTAGCTGCACTAAGAAACAGGCTCATTGTGTTGAAATACATGTTTTTTGTTAAAAGTGCCTATTCTTCTTAGTGCAGTGTGTGTGATACTGTGAATAACAAAATAGGCTTGTTTCTATTACCACGGTGTCTCTGATCCCGTTACAGGAATTGTTGGTAACTCAAAAGCAATAACTCTAATTCAACAATGTATTGGGTGGGGTTCTGTGGCACAACAATAACCTGTCTTTCACATTCAACATCGGAGTATTCAACTAAGTTCACTTGTGTAACCCGTGGGTGGCAAAGCAAACCTTGTAGAACTATGTCAAAGTCATAATTTGTGCAACAATGTAAAGAGTAAAGAGTCCTTATTTCATTCATACCTTGGTGAATATGGAGGATGTTTATTGTAGAATCTTCAACTACATTTTACATTAACTGTGTGCTGCTAAATTTATTTCATGAAATCAAAAGTTGTACCCGGTAAAGTCCCTTTCAACTTTTCTCGATGTTTCAGCATGTTGTTAAGCAGCATCTCATATATTGTTTGATATTCTTTTGTTGTTTATTCTCAGTTCAAATAGTTTATGTTTCTGGAAATCTTAATATTGAAAGCAGCTGAAAATGTGATTAAAACCTGAATATAATTGCAATAACTTTCATATTTAATGCCAATTATGCAAATAAGATAAATAGTCTCTGTACGTTATCTATTGAAAGGAACTCAAAATGTAATTCTTATTTAGTAGTCTAAGGAACAACGCAGCAGAATCCAATCAATCAAATCATGGATATAATTAGCCACTAACCACAAAAAAAACTATAGAAAACGGCATACCTTTCATGCACTATTCCCTGAATCATGTGGGTATTTTGTGGCATCTACAAGGTCACACAGAGTTTGAGACATGGAAATCAGTTCATGATTTCAAGGAAACCTAATACTAATCACTGTAGCATGCTTTTTTTGCTAGACATGTAAAGACCATCTTCAAAATGGTTTGTATCTCTTCAATAATATGAATAAGAAATGTATGGGATAAAGTACCAGCTGTCATACATTATAAGGTTATTGAAAGTCACCGAGAAGTTGATATAGACAAAAGCAGTCTAAGGCTGAGTTCCTTTATAAGGGCATAGAACTCTGAAGTGACTTGCAATATCCTTGTAATCTATGGCAGTGGGAATTGTACCCCTTGTAAGACATGATCACACCATCACGCTTCTTCCAAACTGCCTAATTCCTTGGTGCCTTGATGTAATGTCAAAACTTAACTGTAATAACATATTACTGTTAAGCAACTACATTATTTTTTTAATTCCTGTTTACTGGAGATGTCACAACCTCACTGTTATAAGGAAATTAGTGGGTGGCTCTTATACTGCTATTAATGTGGCAGTTGTATTTATTAACAAGATCTTTTCTTGAAACCCACTTTTGTTGAACAATTACATTTTTCAAATAAGAACATATTTTATAAACAATGTTATTACAACATTTGATGCAAAGAAAGCATACCCACTTGCAGCATGAAAATGAAGGGGATTAGATTAGTAGCATTTCTTGGAAATGTAACTTGAGAAATGTGGCTCCTTCAAGAGGCAATTTTCAGTCTCATGCACGATCGAAGCATCCCCATCTATTCTTTGACTTTTAATGCATACATTATTAGAAATACAAAATATAAAGAGAAATGTAATTCACATCTTCATTGTAATTAAAGTTGAATTGAAATCTCACTAGGCAATTGGAACATAAATTGATCTATATTCAGCATCCCTTCTATATGCAGGACACAAACAACTATACTGCGCTACTTTGAACCAGAGCTCCTGAGAACTTTACCAGTGGCAGTAATTTATCAATTTTTCTCAACACCCAATTAGAGAAAACAGCATATTTCCAGAATGACTCAGTTTGTTTAGTCTCATAATATATTATAAATAATAGGCTGTTTTTCTAAACAGTGCCTCATACTACGGCTTGCTGTTTTTAAACCCTGTACTTAATAAATACAACTGTCATGTAATTTATGGAGCAACATTTGCTGATCTCAGAAGGGTGTAACGCCTTGACAGAATTTAAGCAAATTATCTTTATGTACCTTTGCAACTCAGATTTGACAAATTGAATCATCATACAGAAACTTATTTGTTGCTGAATCAGAAATAGAATTGTGACATGTGACCTAAAATTAGGCCACCAAAAAGGTTAGTAGATGATTGAGTAGCTAAAGCTTTTTGTTTGAAAACAAATCAATTCAATCAACTCCTCCTCTGCCACTGAGCGAATAGGACAAGGAATTTTGTCTAGCTCTTGTATTCTTCCACTAGTTGACAACATGCTCATTTTGCATTTCCAATAATGTTAAATACATGGGGGCAGATTTACAAGCCCCTTGTGCTTCTTTTACGCCGGCGTTGCGTCACTTTTGTGATGCAGTGGCGGCGCAAAGCCAGCACCATGGTGCGGGGTACTTACAACGTGAAGCATCTGGGAGATGCGTCACGTTGTAAAGCCCTGCACCACATGTAGGCGTTCCGGCGCAGGGGGGGAGGGCGTTCCAGCGCAGGAACTCCTCCTAAAAGTGGCTGAGTGAAATCTACAAGATTTCACTCAGCCACTTTTAAGGCCATGCTGCGTCAAAACCCTGCGCCTGCTTGAAGCAGGGGTAAGGATTGATGCAGCATTTTAAAGATAGGCACCCCCGAGCCTTGCTGGAGCTGCGTCGCGCTTGCGACGCAACTCCAACAATGCGCCGCCTTTACGGCAGCAGATGCGTCATGCATCTGTCTATTTTTGCCCCATGGTGCGCTGCATTGTAAATGCGGTGCATCCATGGTGGCGGAGCCGTGACGCACAATAACTGGCGCATCCCTGCTGATATGCAGGGATGCGCCAGTTATTGTAAATCTGCCCCCTGGACTCTAAAGGGACAATAAAGTTAACTTTAATCATGTACCTGTTTCAGAATCTTTTGTAACAGGTCATCATCACAGTCCAAAGTGTAAAATGAGAAATTGGAGGGAGGATTGAATTCTAAAGTACGGATTGGGCTGGCAATTTGTTATTTCTTAGGGGAATCTCAGTGTAGTCACAATTTACTCTTTAAATTATTGGTACACCAGAAACAGGTAACTTTTTTAGGCAGGTACAAAGGGGTTGGCTCGAGGGACCTCATAACGAAGCCCTAAGGTTTAAACATTTGTAATAAAAAACAAGCCTTATCTCTATCTATATCTAATGAAATACTGCATAGCATTATAGCCGCTGCCCAGGGATATAACAGTTAATATAGTCTTTGAGCCCAAGTTCAGTTCAAGCCTCTAACAAGGGTGAGGGTCTGTAAGAAACCGAATTGCACGCACTGAGGGTAGAATGCTCTATATTAAAAAGGAAGAAACTGAAAAATAAACATTGAAATGTCATAGCAGATGGTCTATACCAGCCATTATACTTATGATCTATACTCCATTGTCTTCACTGAAGCTTTCAGCCTTCAAGTGTTCTAATGCCTGCTACTGCCATATAATATTTAGAGGTTTTCCCAGCTACTCATCATAACTGGCGTGTGCTATAGAAAGGAAGACCCTAGTGCCTGGCATTGGTGTTCCAGGGCAACCAAGGGTTAAATTGATGCATTGGGCAGCATGCCTTACCTTCCTATTTTTGAAAATGTTTTTGGGATGCAAGTGGGGGATGAGATTTATAAATCTTGCTTCTGAAGTGCAATTATTATAGTATGGAGAGCATTTTGATTACCAAAGTACTTATTTTTATTGACGACCAGTTTGCATAACTTGTGACAACAATAGGTTAAGAATACTCGTCACATCTTGTGACTTGCAGACTTCAGTTACTTACTGATGAACCAGATGCATTGAAAATAAAGGCTAAGAATGTGGACCTGACATGATGTAATATCAAGTACATATGGCAGAGCATAGGAAAACGTTCATATTTAAATGCTGTACAGCAAGCATGTTTGATGACAACCGGCCTTGCAGATAATCCCGCTTATTGAGCTGAAGTAAGACAGTCACTAAGAAACAATTCAGTGCATCATGTCACCCTCACTCTATCCCTGACTTTATTCCTTTAAAAGCATGATCATTAAAAAGGGAGGGCACGTGACTATCACTGTTGTTAATGATGTTGATTCCTGTATCTTGGCATTACCATAGCCTTTCATCTCTTTGCAGTCTTCCTTCTCAGTAAACTGGCCAATAGGGAACTATACTCCAGCTAATAAGATGTGTTTAGCTCCTTGTTTCCAGTCTTGCAGGTTCCATATTTTCCTCTTACATCATCCTCTAGGGTTTAGGGACCACCATTCCTTAGCCACATAATTGGCTTAGCTCATAAATGGACATGTCAACCAGACTTTTGGTGCATCACGCTCAATAAGGCTGAACACGCACATTTGTGCACCATAGGCTCACCTCTAGGTGTGTATTCACAGTTCTAATCCCAGTGGGGTGACCAATAAGGTGTTGTTTTTCATAGAGACAGCTGAATGTGGTAATATGTTGCTATAAATATATCCTGCCCAAATGCAATAGGTTAGACTCACCTTTGTTGCCCATGCTTAGAAATAGCTGTAAATAGACTTGCACCATCATTCACTTGGGCAGAGAATGATACGTGTATTTTCTTAAAACTGAAATTACAGAAAAGCAATGGTGATAACAGACTGCCATTATTAGTGCACATGGCGATACAATGAAGTATATAATGTGTTTGGTTGAGGGCAGGGATTGACAAGATAGTACGAACTCCCAATGAAAAGGGACATGGTGTCACTGCACATCAAGAGGGCTGCTTAAGTACTCCATTTCAGCCCAGGGAAGATCAAATCACACATTTAGTCCTCCTCCCGGCCCTGCTTGATTTGTCTTGATGCGTTGCACTTCTGACAGTCGTGTCCACTGCTGTTGACATGTGTATTCAGCTCACACACAGCCAATTAGGGGGCTTACGTCTGCAAGCATGAGTGGTCCGCAGCCCAGATTGCATGGTGCGAGCAGTGCTGTGTTGGTATGCAGGTCCTGCATGTGCCAGGTCCGTTCCGCAGGACACTGCTGAAACTCCTCCCACCTGCTCATGTATTGCAGTTTCAAGGCCCAATCTTACTGGATGGCATTGCCACTCGGGGGCCTCATGTTTCACTCACGTGTCAGAGGGCCTCAACCCAGTATGTAGTTAATAAATGTTTTGCTTCTTGCTGGTCTGCAACCCGCCCTGTGTATGGTGATGGTATTGAGAAGAGACACCACTAGACACAAGAAACACATGCACGGTATTAGACCAAATGCCTGCCAGTCAGTGAAACTTAAGAGGCCGAAGAGGGTGTGGCAGAAAATGCCTGTTAGCAATATTAGTTTCTGTTTCATTTCTGCTGCCTGAGACTAGTGCGGAGTACGGCTTTCTGGAGGCATTGTAACACTGTTTTTGGGCAAACATGGGCAAAGCAGGTCTGAAGCAAGGCAAATAATCCTTTGAGCAGAAAAGTACCAGAGATGGACCAGATGATCTAGGTCCTGAACCAGCTGGCTCACAGGTTGCAGATGGGGAAGTCAAACTTTTACTCCTCGATTTAAAGTCAAGCCAAAAAGCAATCAGGGGAAAATTGGACTTGATGACAAGTAGGATTGATCATTTGACTGAACGCCCAGATCAAATGTGTGCCTTGATGATGTAGCTCGCACAGTGTCAGGTCTTGAAAACTAAAGCACTAATCATGAGAACAAGTTGCTTGTGATGGAAAAGGCACTGATGGTGGTAAAAGCAAAAGATTAACATCATAATAACAACATCAGAATTGCGGGGCTGGTGGAGTCAACCCACATGTTGAAATCTGAGGTCTATGCTGTCTGACATGCTTGGGCTGAACAATTTTACAGCTTTCTTTGTGATTGGTCATGCTCACCACCCGCTGGCACTGAAACCTGTGCTTGGGATGCTGTGATGTCCAATCATTGTTCACATACTAAATTACCATGATAGGGATGCTGAGTTGCAGCTTGCAAGGGAGAATGGTCCATTGCAATACCAAGGGTCTGATACTGACATATACCCTGACTTTACTACTTTGAAACAAGTTGTCAGATGAAAGTTCATGGAAACCAAAAAGCTCCTACATGTGAAAGGTATTTGCTACTCTATGTCGTATTCGGCTGACCTGTGTGTCAAGGCTGGTGGTAAATGGAGGATCATTACGAATCCTAAAGCTACACTGAAATTTGTAAAGCAGTTTCTACAGATGGGAGGCAAGATGGCCTGGCATGACTCCACTCTGGATGGCAGAGATAGAGTGCAGACCAAAAATGCAATGAATAACGTGAAGTGATGCCTCAGCCTGACGGCTAAGGAGATTGACACCGGACATTTCAACACACCTTGGCTGATCATGTGAAGTAGATGTTTATATATGTTATTGAGTCATGTTTTGATACTTGTATGTCAGGGATGATATATTAAGACTACCGAGGTATCAATCCCCCAGGAGGAAGTGGCCTTCCATGCCCACACGCGAGCATCTCGGTGATTTTTTAGGTTTATTTTTTAGATAAGTTAGAAATGTTGTTTGTATCCACAGACAGTTGGGGTAATCAGTGTGGTTGGGATACTGGAAGTAAGGGTTTTTGTGAGGGGTGTATTGGTTGGGGAAGGATTGAATTGGTGGTAGTAATAAGTTATGCATCTGTTGTTGGTAAAGTATGATATCTATTGGCACTCCCTCAGACCTCTCCTTCTCCACATACATGAAAAGACCCTGGTATAATGACAACTGACAAAGTAATAAAGCTGTGTAGCCACACTCTCACTAGACTCATTAAATGGAAACTCAAAGGGTTAAATGACACTATAAAAATAGACTGGAACAGGCCTATCTGGACAGCCATGAGGTTTCAATAGTGCTGCTGCAGGAAACACATTCACAGTAAACTGACCTCAGTTTGTTGTCCCATAAATGGGGAGATAAATGTTATTTCAGGTCATACAGTTCCTACTCGAGGTGGCTGGCTATTCTAATATGGTGATCTGTTGATTACAAACATCACAATATCTTTCACGACCCTGAGGACTGATTTGTTTTGGTAATGGGCCTGTTAAATGACTTTCCAATAATCATTATCAAAGTATATAGCTCTAATACCAGGGGACTTGCTGCGTTTCATTACATTGTGGATATTTGACCAGTGAGGTCATTCGTTGTATTTATCTGTTCACCATCACTAGGTGATGGAATAGCAATTTCACTGTAATCATTATGAGAATATTGAAATTCACTGAGTAGGTCCATGGCTATTTAGAAGAAAGGGGCTGAAAGAGATAAAATTCGGTAATGACTTGCAATTTCCTTTTAATGTAGGGCAGAGGGTATTGTATTGCTTATATTACATGGTCACACCATCACCCCTCTATGTACCACTTAAATCCAATCTATTGGTCTTTCATGTTTATTGTAGGCAAGAAGTCTAAAAGAAGAGTATATGCTGCAAAATTAAACATATCAAAAACAATTAGTAATTTTTGCAAAACGATATCACAGCCAATTTAAGATATGCCAGGTGACAAAAAATGTTGTGGCTCAGATTGTGTAGAAACATGCAGAGATGACCTATAGGATGGAAAAACATGTTCCCATAAATACCTCATATTTGCTGATCACTTTTTCTTTTAGGGACATATTCCAGGAAAATGAATAGCTTCATGACCTGCCTTTTACCCTGGCTCCTGGCTGTGGCTGCAGGGATAGTGACATCAGACGTCAATCATAATAACTTCTTACAGTTGAACCACTAGGTCCTTTCCTTATTACTAAAGACATCTCAAGTCAAGGAAATTTGGGGCGATCTTTTTTACAGGGATTGCAGGATCCAATGTATTATGATCTATTACAGATGAGGTGTGACATCAGAATGCTTTCAGCCTGAGCTTGCAAACAATGTTAAAGGCAGGTCATGGAGCATAATTACAATTGTTGTTTAAACACTTATAGGGTAAATTAACTGCACAGCTCTTCTGAATTATGTTTCCACGAAACGAAGATTAGCAGAAAAAGTGGCTATTATTGCAGAATGTTTATTTTTGCTTGCCTAGAGTACATTGCTGCAAAACAGGATTGTCTATGCATGTTACAATATGTTCTAAAGTGCAATGATTTTCAGTCAACTGGTCATGATGTGTTTTTGAAAGACATTACTACCTGTGTATAGGTAAAATTGATTTTGTATGTATTTATTCCACACATTTGCAACCATACTATCTGTTTCATAGGAAAAAAAGCAAACAAACTATGAAGTAAGCTGCATGGAGAAGGTGATGGACTGACCATGTTTAATAAGGAACTGATTACTTTCTGTAATATGTTCAACTGATATTGGAGGTCACCTCAGATTTCTGGAAAAGAAAAACGTAACTCGACCTCCACTTTGTGCCTCAATATGGTCACGAAACCCCATATATACCTGCAATATCCTTACAATGTACAGCATAGTACCATTCATGCAATTTATAGCCACCATTATAAGTTATTTCTGGCTCTGTCATCATTACCGTCCAACAGTTTGTACTATGGGAATATAGATGAATAATTATAATAGTTAAATAGCAAAGAAACATCTTTTGTTTTGAGGATACATGAGTTCATTAATCTAGTAGATACTGGATAAGCTGTAATTGTGTGGCCTGCAATTCCTGCATTTTATCTTACCTTACCCCTAAACAACCCTTCCAAATTTCAATCCTTTATCTAAAAACATGATCACTCTTGAAGCAATCCGTGATCATGTTCTTGTATAAGTGAGGGGATGGCTTTAGGATTTATGCGTGATGCGTGAGATATTGCAAGCACTCCAGCCCATGTATATTAACCCTTAATGTATGTGTTAGTATATCTTTACACAAAGGCATACACAATTGCAACATGCTTCTCGCTCCCTTAACATTCATATAACTATAATTTTTATTTTAGAAGTTGGGTCTTTTTCATTGAATAGCACTATCAGTGCATGTTTTAATAATAATTACAATTGCTGTTTGAGTGCATGAAATTAGAACTCATTATTCTACAATTAAAAGTGCATGTGTGATCATCGTTAAATGGGTCTGAATTAATTGCCTTATTTAATGATAATGGTAGTTATGTATTAATTTTTTAAATAAAACTAGCCTGTGACTTGGAGTCACTTTGTCAAGCTCGTTAGATGTCAAAAATTCAGCAGAGCGTCCCATTATTCTAGACACATGGAAATTGAGGGAGCTTGCCAGATGGGCCCAGGCTATCTGTAGCTACATTTTGGCTTGGTTGGGCTGTGTAACAGGGCCCTGTCTCTCACAAGGGAGAGGGTATTTCAAAGGCAGATGGACAAAAGAAAGCCTCATCTTCAGCTTCTTATTTCAAGGAAGTCAGGTTTGGCTTGCTTCTTAGGTTTATGTGCACCTAGTTCCGGTCCAGAGTTTGGTGCCCATAACCCAGATGCACCTGATTTTTCAGGGTGAATCTTGATCGTCTGCATGACCTTAAACGTTTATTGGGGCTGTTGTGCTGAATGAATATTTACAGGTAGCTATGGATTAGACATGCTCAGTTTGAATACTGAGTAAAGAAGCTTGAATTCAATTATTTGAATTATTAGTAACTAAAGCAGTTCTTTGAGTGCTGGATTAATACACATTGGTTATTTTCAGGTTTTGTCATAGCCTAGCTTTGCTAATTTGTAGAGGCTGAAGTTTTGTATCTTTTTTTTTCTTCTGAGTTTTATATAGCGCGGACTAGACCCGAGATATCGGGTATCAGAGCGCTTAACACAAGCATCAGTTTCGTTACAGGACACATTCATTTTTGTTAGGCATGGAGAGATTAAGTTATTTGCAGAGAATCACAGGATGTTGAGTGTCGCTGCCGAGAATCGAACCCGGTTCCCCAGCTCCGAGGTCGACCGCTCTAGCCGTGAGGCTAAATCCTCTCCCAATCCTCTCTCCATCTGTTCCTTGGAGTTCCAGCATAGATAACATTCCAATTGTTTGAACCTGCCAACATAAGGGCCCTTGTGAGCTCAATATGTTTTTTCAAGTAAAGGAGAGAAAGGTTTTGTAAGAAAGTGAAGTATTAACTGGGGCGGATAAGAGTCTACCATAAGGAATAATGACACTAGCTTGTTAAGGTAAAACACAGTTTCAATAATTTCAACGTGGGCTCAAACCCGATAGCTATAGCACAGATCAGACATGCTTAACTTAGGAAAATGGGAAAAGTATTTCATAGAAACAAACAGTTAAAAAGTCAAAACACAAGACAATCAAAATCCCAGACCCAATTTAGAAGAATAGTGAAAAGTTTAATTAGTAAACTGTCACCAAAGTGATACAACTCCAATAAGGGAAATAAGAGATATGAATTTCTAAAGCTTTAAGGCAAAAAGTGCTAATACAAAGTAAAGCACCATCCAGCACTCAATGTTCATTGTTGACCAGGACGACGATTTGAGGCTGACGACGAAGGAGAGCTAATTGGTTGCACCACTGGGTTGATCCTGCTAGACAAGGTCCCACTGAAGCCATCTGTTTTTGTCAGAAAATTTCCAGGCAGGAGAAATTCAAATTTTGCTGTACTGAAATCATTGCATCCGGAAGATGTTTTTCACACCATCACCCAGTCAAGGTTCTACCTTAAGTTCTACCTTAAGAGTTAGTCTTTTTTTGGAGCTCAAAATTCTTCAGGGTGCAAGCATGAAGCTGCATCCAACAAAATTCCTTTTGAAATCAGATATCTTTGCTGCGAGATCGCATAGACTCCTCGGAAGTCCTGGTAGTCCAAAAAATGTTCTGATTCCCAACTTTTCAGAGCTCCTGGAGCATATCCTCATGGTCACTTCTAAGTCTCCCAGGACCTCAGAAATAGCATTTAGGGGCCGGGACTCGTTCCATCAGAGGTCTCCAGTTTCTAATCATCCGCTGGGTATTTCAGGCTTCTTGGAATCTTAGAGGTGCCTGTAGCCACACAGAAGGTCGGTCAGCTGACCTGTTGAGTCCACTTCTTAGTTTTGGGTACATACATGACCATATCAAGCCCTTCGAGTCTCCACAGAAGTATTAAACAACAGGCCCAGTCCCCTTCTGTAGTCTGTACATTTACAAATCCAGAATATGTTCCGATGAACTGTGAGTGAAGTGCAAGCTTTGACGGTTTCACTAGGCAGTATGTGGAGCTGACTCCAGGACACCCCCTAACTAATTAGGAAAACTTTCCCAGGGGAACCTTCCTTGGGGCAAATTCTGTTTGCCTTACTACACACTATCCCACAGTTCAATATTCTGAGGTAAATCAAAGGTGGCTGAACTATTCTGCCCTTGGAGGGAGTTTGTGTGCCAGACGGGGTGCAGTTAGGGCAATCAGAAGCTCAATTTTCTTTCAGCTATACGAAACTGGGTTTGGGAACAGCTCCCATCCCATTAGACTGGTGCCAAGCTGGTGACAGATGGCCTAAGGAGCAAAAGGTCTAGCTTCTTCAGGTCTCGCATTAAATTTAACTATAAACGGGTATTCCTTACACTGGTCCATTTCAAATTAATGAAGTTCCTGACCCTCCCCAGCTGTCTTTCCTGGGCTGAAAGGAGTTACACAGATCACTTTGAGGTATTTCTGTTAGGAGACATAAGCCTTTGTTCTATTGTGGAAGCAGTTTTTACACCTCGTTAAGGGGATGAACCGGCAGGCCACAGTTTCTGGCTAATGTTAATTAACCTAATGAAGGTTCAGGCAGGTAAAGTGTAACTTTTTAAAAGACACCTTTTCTAAATATTTACCAAAAATCTGACTTCACCAATGAATTGAATTACTAATACATTTAAAAAATAGTATTTTTATCACCTCTATTGCGTATGCCAATTCAAAGTTAGAAGTTTTAATATAGCTAAACGTTAGTGCTTCTCATGGGACAACTAAGTCCCTAGCACTGAAAATAGCTTTTCAGGGCTGGTCATTGTAGAAACGTGCAAATATTAAATCCTTAAATATTCCACTTTGTAATACCAGTCTTCTGAACTATAATGTCTACTTAATGGATACTTACTTTAAAAGTAGGGCTGCATACTGTCCTGGAGCTCAGTTTTCTTTGTCAGCCTGTGGTTGGCAAAACATGGGCTGCAGTCCTCAGATTACATTTAACTTTATATGCCATCTGTGCATGTTACTACAAAATGTACTGTAGACTCACTGGAAAGCTAAATATGCCAATAAGGATTTATTCAATTTTGTGTTGTGTTAGGGGTCAGAGTGCATACACTGGGGACTGGAAAACAGTACCCAAAAGTGTTAAAGTAAAAAAACAGGAGCATCAGTCCACAAAAAAGTGGGCAACCATGGAAAAGGTGGCCCTTTTTCACAGGACTCTTCTTTGCATAACAATTGTGCAAATCATGTTTGTAATATTGTTTTTAATGTGATATGTAAATCAAAGATTACATTCAAACAATACCCCAAGATGTTCCTGTTTTGGCAGTGCTTGTAGGAGATTTTAGTTCCTCAGTCACCTTAAATGGAAAGCAGTTAACTGGGGAATTCCCAACCATGATAATAACCTATGTCTTCACTCCATTTGGTTGAAGGAAGATTTCCTTTATAAAGTAATAGATATGCATCAATAATTGTGTTATGTATCTCTGTTTCTTTGAATCTTTGAATGTGGCAATGCATAATCATTGTCAGGGTCTCATGTTGATATTGATTAAAAGTGGCAATAGTGCTGATCTCTAAGAAACACAATAGAAAATGTATTTCTGTTAAAGAGGTGTGAGGATGCCTCTTTACCCCTTATTGGAAATTAGTTGTACTGTTCATTGCCTTTCTGGATATCCCAACCCACTTTTACGAATGTTCCCGGAAACGTTTATTGCTAAAACCACTAATATGTCAAGAAGGATACTAATTTGTTCTGTGACAAAATCAAGAAAGAAGAGTAATTATTCTATTATATCACCATTTCAGTTTCCTTTCCAGGACTGATACTTGTTTTCCTATTGTATAAGACATTGTTTAACTCCTCAATGTGTCTAGGTTGAAAAAGTACCTCTCTTTTCATTAATTTGGTTATGGTGGGGAGTTTTGGAAAGGTCAATAGTTTGTGAGCTTTGGTGCATTGGCTGTGGATTTCTTTAGAAGCAGGATAATAATTGCTTGTTCTTTTTCTTGGGGAAATTCCCTTGTTGAAGAGGTTAAATTTACATTGTTTTGACTGACCACAAGTTAGGAATTGTGCTAATACCTGAAGTGACATTTTACAGAAAACCTCTTGGTTGGCTAGCAGAAAAAACCAAGTGAAGTGCATTTTTTTATTTTGATGTTTGGCATGCTACAACCATAGGTATTTTGAAGTTATTATTTGCTAAATATGTAACCAATATAGATTGAATAGTACATCACAATAGTATTATTATGTCGAGAATATCCTTGTCAATTCAAATCATATATATAATTTGTAAGCTAAAATGTTCTCATCAAATGTCTTTATTAGATTACAATGAGGTTGTTACATATGGAACCCACTCGAATAATTACCTTACGCAAGCAGGCTTCCATGCATTATCATACATTTTAACTGCAAATAAGCAAGAAATGTTTCTCAAGTGTTTGTCTATCTTCATTTGTTGTATATGAAAGGGTCAGCAGGACTAAATGTAATTCAGACTGTATTATCTGCAGAAGCACTCTTGTATATGATGCAACATTCTGACAGGCAATAGGATGCTGTACATCAGAAAGTACAGCTGTATTATTCAGGATGATGAAACCTCCATATGACTTATCCTTCAAATTTCGATTTGGAGTGTGATTAATTGGATATGTCCCACTAGGTCTTCAAGGTATGATCAACAAGAAAGCCAATGATGTTTCAGTGCTGCCCTTATTAAACAAGCCAAAACTGCAGATCCACCGAACAAGCCAGCTGGTACCCAACAGAACTCATTAAAATGAAATTCAGATGCAAACAATGGGAGCGAAGATGGTGCACCAGCAGAGACGCTACAGACAAAGGCAGTTTCAAGTCAGCCCACAATAAATACCATCAATGACTCACAGACATGAAAAAGGACACCCTTGCAGACCGCATCAAGACAAGCACCAACTACACCAGGGAACTCTTCACAATCATCAGTGAGTTCTCTTGCCCTGCAGCCACCGAGAACACGATTTCTCCTTCGCAGGAACTCTGCAATGCCCTAGGAAGCCCCTTCCACAACAAGACATCCACAATCGATGGGAACTTCGATCCCCAACCCACCGACCTCCTGAGCCTCCTCACTGCAATGGAAGTCACCCCGGACCAGCATCCCACCACATGGGAACAACTCACCATATTGAACAGCACAGCCATCATGAAGTCCATCTACTCGAGAGCCACCACGGGTCCCTGCCCCCATCGCCTGTTCAACCTAGGATGCAACTAGATCGGCACCAACTCACTACCATACTCAACACATCCATAACCACAGCAACCTTTCACGATGCATGGAAACATGCAGAGGTCAGATCTCTCCTCTAGAAACCCTATGTCAACTGAAGTGAACTCTAGAACTACTTACCAATCTTGCGGATCCCTTTCCCTGCCAAAGTCCTGGAGAAAGTCATCAACTGGCACACATTCATCAAGAGCCTGCACCAGATCAGGATCAAGGGAGACACACTCAGATCATTCCTCACGGGACAAATGCAGACCTCCTTTCACCTCAGAACCCACCTCTTCAACACCATTGTCAGAGCCCAATATCTCAACATTATATGCTACACTGACAATACCCAGTTCATCCTCTTGCTCTCAGCAGACCCCACCACCACTCAAACCAACTTCCACAACTGCACGAAGAACGTTACAGGCTCGATGAAGGACAATGGTTTGAAACTCAAGACTGGCAAGACCGAAGGGCTGATCTTTGGCAACCACACCTCCCTGTGGAATGATACCTGGTGGTTCGCCATACTCTCATCCACTCCCACACCAAATGACGAAGCCTGTAACGTCTGCATCATCCTGGATAGCATACTCACCAATAATCATGAGATCAACAGAGTCTCCTTCACCTGCTTCCACACTCTCCACGTGCTCTGAAGAATCCTCAAATGGCTCTCCATCAGCATGTGGGAAACAGTCACTCAAGCCTTAATCACCAGCTGGTTGGACTATGGCCGCACACTGTACACAGGAGCCACCATCAAATTCTTGAAAAGGCACCAGACAATACAGAACTCAGCGGCCAGACTGATCCTCGACCTGCCGAAATGGACCCACATCACCCAACACCTGAGGAACCTCCACTGGCTCCACGTCCAGAAAAGATACCAATTCAAGTTAATGACACCCGCCTACAAAGCCCTGCATGACCAAAGACCAGCATACATGAACCACCGCCTAATCTTCCACCAACCATTCAGAAACATTCTCTCAAGCCTCCCTCACCCGTGCGCATCTGCTGTAGCCACAGCAGAGGCCGCTCCTTCTACCACCTCGCTGCCACGTCCTGGAAAGCCCTCTCCCTGTAAATCCGAACATCACCTTCACTGACGAATTTCAGGAAGAGACTCAAGCCCAGCAACCTAGCACCTGGTTTTTATTTGTATTTTGTATTTCATAGATTTATATAGTGCTTGAATCACCCCCCAAGGGGTATCTCAGCGCTGTGGACTCTGCGAATAGACAGACTGACGGCAAATGTTAAAAAAGAGCGGTCTTGAGGAGTTTCCTGAAGCGCACATAGTCGGAGCATTGTCTAAGGTGAATGGGGAGCTGGTTCCAGTGGAGGGGAGCGAGGTAGGAAAAAAGATATCCCACCTAGCCTAGTTTTTCTAATCCGGGGTACAAAGAGGCGTGCTTTATTTCCTGACCTAAGGGTCCTGGAAGGAGCGTAAGGCTTGAGTTTCGAAGAGATGTAAAACAGGCCTTAGTTATGCAAAGCCTTGTGTATGATACAGCAAATTTTGAAGATCACACGTTTGTGGACAGTAAGCCAATGAAGACGTTGAAGAAGGGGGAGGGAGGCAGTTCTCGGAGGGGCATTCATGACGAGGCATGCTGCAGTGTTCTGGACCACCTGCAATCTGCTCAATGAGGACTCATTGGCTGAAACTAGGAGAGCATTGCAGCAGTCCAGCTGACTCATAGCCATAGCTTGAATAAGGGTTTTGCGAGTGGAATACGGGAGGAGGGGAAAAACTCATCGTAATAGGACCAGCATATAGAAAGCAGGACCCGGCTGTGTGAGCCGCATGCTCCTTCAAGGACAGGGTGCAATCAAGGTGGATGCCCAGGTTTTTAACAAGGTCTTTCTGGCCAGGGGGAGTGCCAAGAGAAGCCGGCCACCAATCTGGTGACCACAACGAAGGTGGTTCTCCGAATAGCATAATCTCTGTCTTTCCCGCGTTCAGCTGGAGAAAATTGCTCTTCATCCAATTCGCGATGGCTGTCATTCCCGTAGAGAATGTGGACTGAACCGATGAATCTGATTTATTAAATGAAAAGAGGAGCTGGGTGACATCAGCATATGAAATTGGCATAAAGCCACAGGATCTGAGGAGGTTGGCCAAAGGAGCAATGTAAATATTAAACAGAGTGGGGCTCAAACATGAGCCCTGGGGGACTCCCTTTGTCAGTTCCATCGGTTTCAACCAAAAAGGGCACAGATTGACAGTCTGGGAACGGGACCTGTGGTGATAAGTCACACTTTACAAGTATTGAGTGATAGATACAGATGAAGGGAATAAACATAACTTGGATTTATATAGGGGTTCTCTCTGCACTTCTACCAATTCTAATTGCTGTGAACTGTAGGTACCACTATTACTCAGTTAAATAGTACTTAATATACTGACCTCAGCATGGTGGAGGGCTGATATTGGAACTTCCGCCCTTCTAATTTACACATTTCCGTATTGGGTGTTCAAGGCACCAAACCATCTTGTCTGCTTAAGATACATAACCAAATTGCACAGACATTCAGTTTTAAGAGGAAAATGTGGCAACAATTAAGACACAAATCCACAAGTCCCGAATAAAACTTCGTTAATGACATTGAGAAGGTAGATAATATTGTCCTGAAATAAGAAAAGATCAGTGGAAGGATGATTGTTCAGTGGTATTTCACTTTTGTTATAAAAATAGGCCAAAAAGGTAACTAATTGTTCACGCAGGAAGTAGGCTGTAGGTACCCAAATCTCTAGCACTGAAGCAAGACATGGCACATTCATAGTTGGCATATTAATGCCCGCCTTTCGTTAAAGCAAAATAAAACCAGCTATAATTTTTCAAATGTTAGTACTTATTCCACAGGTTACTAATGAGAGCATGAAAGCAATTACCTCTCAGCGAGACTGTGTGTTTGTGTAGATGTAAGCAATCTGTGTGTTTCTGTATCGATTAATTACAGAGCAGAAAGAGCTCGGAGATGCCATGTTATGACGTGTTCCGTGCCTTGTTTGACTATTGTACAATTCGAGGCTGCCAACTCCTTCTATGTTGCAGCAAGTACAAAACAATTATAACCACCCACATCCTCCGCACTTCCTTTCCAAATGTCTCTGAATGCAGTGGAAGCACTTGTTGACATGGGAAATGAAAGGCGCAATGCTTGCAGGGTATCTTATTTATTTCAGACATAGTTGTCTGGGCACCATTTTTTACACTATCCAAATGAAGCTGGAAATCGCATGTTAAAAGTAAAATAGAACCCCCAAAACATGTGCAAGCTGCACCTCACTTTACTTTCACATTATGGCTCAAAGTCTTCAAAGTTTTTATTACATTTTCTAATATAATTAAACATTTTCCGCCGTCAGATATATATTTTTGGGTTCATAAAAGTCTCACTTTTGAGGAAAATAATGTTTTATATTAAAGAGTATGCACCAAAACCAAATTGGATTAGTCTGTAGAAACATACACTACCTAGCTTCATTATTAGTGAATCATGTTTTAGTTCATTGTCTTGAACTTTTTCAAAATAGTTGGTGTGTGTTTTCTATTCGCATTATATGCTTTCCTGACATTTTATTAATGGATTCCTCAAATATTGAATATTTATTTCAGTTATTTCGAAGGAGCCATTGTGTATACATAACCATCTAAATTAAAGGCTACACAAAATAGGGGGTTTACTTTATTCATCAGTACTACCATCAAAAGCAGCAAGGCATTTGTCTCCTGTTCCTTGGCTCAAAAAAGTCCATCTTCATCCCATCCTCTTTTTCCCATTTTAGAGCCTTCGCATAACCTAACTGCGCCACTAGGCTATCTTGTGCTATGCCTCATGCATAATAAATACACAACCATTGCCTTTCCAAACTTTGTGCTAAGCTGTTCAGGTGCTTCAGTCCATGGCCTCCTTTCTGGGCAGGAAAGTCCTTCCTCCTTGTCAGACCAACCCCAGCCCTGCTTCTAACAATGTCCCTTGTTTCTCACAGGTGCTGTGACTCTTCCAGAGAAAGGCGAGTCACTGTATTTGCTCACAGGAAGTAGTACTACATGAATAATCTATTATGTACTCTTACATGCCTTTGTTAATTCGAACCAAAACAAGCTACTATCAATAAAATTGCAAAGAGGACACAATCATTTCTCTTTGTAAGAATTGCGTATGATAATTCCTTGAACAGTCCCATTTTATTCCCATTTTAGAGGCTGTGAGACCAATTCACAATGGCAAGTAAGAGTAGATAAAATATTACTACAGGAGAAATACGTTCTACACTTCTAAATGCCTTTGAGAATAGGCCCCCACTATAATTTACTAACTCTTTAATTTTGCAATCTATTCATTAATGTTACGTAGAGTTTTACTGTATATGATCATATATAATTGTGCATATTTTCACATGATAATTTGTGCCATTCAGCTACTACAGTATTATATATATATATATATATATATATAATGTATTGATTTATATGTGTATTCACTAAAAACAGCAAAGGTTAAAGTGATGTTATAGGTAGGAATTGTAATATTATGTTACTTTACATTTAGAAAAGATTAGAAATTCACTAAAAAATGCAAAGGGTAAATGTTAGGTGAAACTGTCAGTTAAAACATGAAGTTATGGGGGCGTGGCTTGGCGCCCGCAGACATGGCAGCGTCCGTGTGAGGCTCCCAGGCTAACCTCGGAGAAGCCGCGTTTTCAGACGCTCTTCGTGCAGCTTGTGGGCTCACATGGCTTTTTAAAGGTATGCGGTCAGGGATGCGCGCTTCATTATCTCCGTTCGTACGTTCAAAAAGAAGCATTTCCTCGCCTCATATTTTCTTCACTAAGTAACGCTCTGTAGCAGCCGCCATTTTCTGCCGCGTACGGAGCTCTTGGACAATGCAACCTGCTCTTACTTGCCGACTGCTCTGCTATGCCAATTAATGGAGATTTTGGCTCTTTTCCCAAACTCTTGCTACATTTGCCCTAGCTGCACGTTATTTTATTTGCATGAACTCCTTTTATTACGAAAAGGATTTCCTGGCAGCCATTTTGTGGTGTTTCATTCTGAGTATTGCAAACATCATTTTGCTTTTCGTTGGCGCTTTATCATAACCTTCCTCATGTTTTTTCACTACCATTTTCGTGTACCATTGATCCCTGTATAAATTGCTCAAAGGGAGATACAGACATACTGATTTTCTCTCTCATGTTGTTTAATTGCATGAACTCCCCTTAATCGTGGAAGAGAACTACCAGCAGCCACTTCTTGGTGCATATTAATGTGGAGTATTCCAATATACTTTGTGCTTCCTGGTGTCTTGTATTCGGCAACCATCTGGTGCATTTGCTCAACCACTTATCACTTTCCTCATGTTTTTTGAGTACCATTAGCTTCTATGCACCTTTAATTCCTACACACAGGAGGATATAAACGTATTGGTCATTTTTGAGATTTTATTTCTCTGGTCACACCTCAAACGCCGTTTCCCTGGTCTTTCATCTCATATTTTTTAATTTTTGCTATCTTTGATGGGCAGAACAAGACTTCTTCAAAATTGCAGCATATTTTTGTCAAAAAATTCAAGAATCTTTACAGAATTTTCCAATCTCGAGGATTCTTTATTGTCTATGCCGCAATCTTCTGAGCCCATAATGGATCCTCCCTCTGTAGCTTCAGGAAAATCCACCACAAAGCGACTGAAGAAGGACCCCCCTTCCCCACCCAAATCTGTCTCACCACTCTCCATGGAGCTCCTGTTAGAAGAAATTAGAGCACTCCGACCCTTTATGGAGGAGACTAATGTTAAACTGCAAGTCCTCACGGATAATTGGTCCCAGTTAGAAACCAGAGTTTCGACAGTCGAGCAAAGTGTCTCCTCACTCAAGGTTTCGTGTGCAAGCGTCTCACAACTTCATTCCCAAGTTTCTACGCTCCAGCGCCAAGTCGAGGACCTTGAAAACCGCAATGGGCGAAATAACCTTCGCATTTACGGCTTGGCAGAGGGAGTTGAAGGATCAGATGCTAACTCCTTTTTCAGGTCTTTCCTTCGTACGTTGCTTCACTTGCAAGAGAGTACTGCACTTAATATTCAACGAGCACATAGATTGGGCCGAGTTGTTTCCAACCCTTCACTATCGCAATGACCAAGAAGCATAATGCTGTACTTTCTGGAATACACGGATTTGCTCAAAGTTTTATCAGCGGCTTAATCCATTCCGAAAATAACATGGTCTGGTTCTACTTTATTTTTTGCCCAGGACTATGCTAAAGCATTCCTTAATATGAGATCCGATCTTCGCTCACTGGGGACTCGATATGGACTTTTTCATTCTTGTCTCTTCAAGGTCACCTACAGCAACAAAACTACTACCTATGAAGACCCGACGAGACTGCAGAGCTTCATTAACTCTTGTAGGCTGATCAACATGGATTCCTCCGCCTCTTCTTCGTCATTTAACACTTAATGTTTTGTTACTGCTTAATGTTTTATTCCTAACTTCAAGGTTCTGCATAAATTTTAAATTCTCCTGATATAGCTTATTTCCATTACAATGACTGTTTGTTGGTTTAAATCAGTTATTGCTCTGTACTGGTTCAGGACGTGTGTTTTGTCTTGGTTTTTCTTTATTTAATTGCTGTTCTTTGCTTCCACAGATCTCCTTTCCTCACGGCATTGTTCCTCCCCGGTTTCCTATGTGTCCATGCTCGGATGTTTCGTCTGCCCATGTGGTCTCACCTCCCCCTCCTTCACATCCTCCCTTCATGGGTATGTTTTTTGTTTTGTTCTTTATTTTCTGTGTCCTATTTTTCATGTTGTTCAGTTTGTTCCACATTTTGTATGCACTTTCTTCTTTGATATCTTTACTACGTTCTCTTATTATTCTTACTTTTACTCCTTTTCTAAAACCGTTCTTGCATGTCTGCTTCTCACCATTCTCCTTCACTCTTTTTCTTTTTTAGTTACAATAATCACCTTTTTTAATGTTACTATATTATATCCATTTCTTAATCTGCTACCTTTCTCTTAGCTCCTGTTATATAGCTTTCATGTCCTTTTCTTCTTTGTAACTGAATTAATTGCAACTTTGCTTTTTTCCCACATTTTATATTTTTATTTTTATGAATTGGGTTCCTCTTTTATATCTTTAGGACAATCAGTTTTCATTAATCCATGTCGTCAAATTTGATAACCTGGAATGTAAGGGGTTTGAATTCTCCCATTAAAAGACAACAGGTTTTGACCCACTTAGCCAAATTGAATGCTGACATTGCCTTTCTACAAGAAACTCACCTCACAGAGGTCGAATCCCGAAAGTTAAAGAAGGGCTGGGTGGGAGAGGTTTTCTTTTCTCCAGGCGATGGCAAACGTAATGGAGTAATAATACTTTGTCGCAAATCCCTCTCACTCTCACTCTTATCCCAAGAGTCAGACACTTATGGCAGATGGTTGAATGTTAAGTTATTTTTAAAGGGTGTTCCAGTCTCTCTTCTAAATGTTTATGCCCCTACCTGTGGATCTACCACTTCTGTGTGCGCTTTGACATCTTTTTCCCTTTAGCACCGGAAATCCGATTAGAATGACTGTTTTCAGAACCCTCCTCCCCCGCCTTTTTTATTTTGGGGTTACATAGAGTAACAAATAAACATAAATCACTCGCAAACTAGTACATAGGTTCTGTAAACGAGGCACTTTCTTCTGAAAACTTTATCCATTAAATAACATCGTCTCCCCGAACATCATTGCATGTACTCTTGCACTTCCAGTTCATCCCGGGTAATGTCAGCGGAGGTATCCCGGCAACTCACACAACATCATTGGCAGAAGATTTACACTTCCGGTTCATCCCGGGAAGTGTAAGCGTAGTTATCTCGGCAACTCACGTACCGACATACAGGCACTGTCATAACTTTTAGTAAATTACAATTTCAATAACACTCGCCTCATATAAACTTCAATATTGGAATTTTATCCAATATTTGCACTATTGCCCGCACCTCGAGACTTCCGCTTCCGGTTTAACAGAGGCAGAGTCAGCGCGAACCCCTTTCACTCAGGCGGCCACACACAGGTGCAGCCCAGGCTTTCGTGCCACCGTAATTGAGGCGGCAACTCCAATTAGCGACCATATTTAAACTGAACCTTGAACATGATTCAGTTATCCAGCGGAGCTGTCCGGGGAGGTTGCACGAAGCAGGGCATTGTCCCAGGAGTCTTAAGTATGGCATAGCCGATAGGAGTCTCACGTTTACAAGGATGAGTCCATGAACTACCGATCAATCCTCTCAGGTAAAAACATGTTTTCCTCTTTTAGATAGCCTATCAGGCACTCCCTCCACCTGTTCAAAGGCTCATGGTGCTTTAACCTTACAAACTTCAAGTAGGTTGATTTCTGATGTCCTACCACATACTAAGCGCTACAATATAGATTTATGAATTCTACGGGCTCATCAACTGAGGTCCGTTTTTTATAGAGTGTGTGCTTCATGTTCTGTGTGTGTTTTGTCATTTCTTATCGTCCTTCACCTATTTTCTTCACGCAAGGACACTTCATTTCATTAAAACTAATTGTAATGGAACTTATATCATCACTTTTTTTACAGGTCACCAATGCTCACAATGGATCAAGCATTTAGCATGTAAAATACGTTCTCCCCCCCCTTTTTTCCCCATTGTTGTTTTTTACAGGTATAACGACTACAAAGACGGATTGAGGCATTATGATTTCATACAGCCATCTCTCCTGCATAATAATAATATTTTCCTACACCATACATTTATGATGATATAACACATCACTGTGAGTATAGGAAGGGATCCTTATGGTCCTGAAGAAGAAGCTTGGGGAGCTTCGAAACATGTCGGCAGACATAGGAGGCACAGTTCATTGAGGCATACGCACCTCCTCCCCCACCTTTTATTAATACCAGCTCATAGGTATATTACATTTTTTAGACCGCCGAGCCAGGTATTTTTTATCTCACTCTCCCATTCACCCCTGACCCTTCCTCTCAAACCCCTACACAACACATAGTTGTCTCACAACAACAGTGCTCCCACGCAAACATAGGTTGCAGCACGCCCCGTCCTGTAGAGGGGCGGGAAGACCCCTATGATGAAGCATGACACCAAGGGCCCTTTTGGTGTTTGAGGGGTATTTAAACAACTAGTGTGTACTTCCCACCACTGTGGGGATACATACCTATTTTGGGTGGACCTGTCATACATACATACATACCTGTGGGTGGATCACTATGTTTATAAGCTTAACCTTGGGAGGATGTATCCACCTTCACTACTCATGTTGAGTGGTACCTCGCTACTCTCCATTTTGTTCCTACCTGTGGATAGCCTTCCTTCTGGCCCACACTTGCCAAACAAATCTCTCACTGTATTAGCGATAACTTCATACTTGCTGGTGACTGTAATCAGGTTTTTGATCCATTTTTTGACAGGCATTCTAAGAATCCCTTTATACCGAATAAACCTCACAAATCCTTTGTTCGTGTCATAACTCAACATAAGCTCCTTGATGCTTGGCGACTTTGCAACCCGGCCACCAGGGAATTTACATTTTATTCCCCTTCTCATCATTCCCAATCAAGAATCGACTATATTCCTGTCTCCCATAATATCTCGCAAACTCTCACTCACGCAGAAATAGGTCCTATTCTGTTATCAGACCACGCCCCTGTTTCTATTGGTATTGACATTTTACCTAAAACCACAGGGCCCAGGAGGTGGCGTTTTTATAACTCCCTTCTCTTAGACCAAAAATGTACTGCTTCCTTCACCACCTTCTTTGATGAATTTTTCATGATTAATCGAACTGAATCAATGCCCTTCTCTACCCTATGGGATGCTTTTAATGCCTCAGCCAGGGATTTTATACTAACCTATGTAGCAAGGAAGCGTAAAGTTGCTCTTAAGCAGACCATGGATCTCCTTCACGACATTAAGAGACTGGAGCATTCTTAATACACCTCACATACAAAAGATTGTTTAACTACTCTTATCAAAGTCAAAAATGAAATTTAATAAAAAATCCACGGAAGATGCCTCTTTACATTTGTTAAAATCCAGTGCTAAATTTTATGGTGGGAAAAATAAAGCTGGGAAAATTTTGGCCAATTACTTGAAAGTTAAGTATAATTACCTGAACATTGAATCTAGTTATGATGCAAATTCAGATTTAAAGTTTAAAGATGATGATATTTTACATGAATTTCCTCTTTTTTACAAAACATTATATGCTTCCGAAACACAGCCTACCGACCATGCTATATCACAATTTTTCTCTACCATTCAAAAGCTTCAGGATGCTCTTCTAGATTTAACTTCCTTAGAATTAGAGTTGTGATGTGCCCTTCAATCCCTTAAACGTGACAAACTCCTGGACCTGATGGTTTTACTGTTGAATTTTACTCACATTTTTCTAAACTGTTACTGCCTAAATTGCAGTCGCTTTTTTCAGTAAGTCAGGACACTCATCTGGTTCTTTCTCAGATGCTCATATTTGTCTTATTCCCAAAGAAGGTAAAGACTCCAAACATTGTAAGAACTACATGCCTATATCCTTGGTAAACATCGATTATAAGATCTTTTCTAAGGCATTAGCCCTACGATTGGATTCTTACCTATCAGATCTGCTAGGGATAGAGCAATCTAGATTTGTCAAAGGCCGATATATAACTGATAATACACGACTCTTGTTTAACGTCTTGTCACAATCCTCACGTGTCAAAGACTCCTTAGCTGCAATAGCGCTGGATGCTGAAAAGGCGTTCGACAGAGTTGAATGGTTATACCTGTTTTACACTCTTAAATGGTTTGGCTTGGTTAAAAATTTATTTCCCTGATTTCTCTTCTTTACTCTAACCCTAGAGCGGCTGTTTGTGCTAATGGGTTGATTTCCCCATTTTTTGATCTAGGGAGAGGAGTGCGTCAAGGCTGCCCTTTGTCACCTTTGCTTTTTAATCTGGCTTTGGAACCATTCTTATCAAAATTGCGTCAGAATCCAAATTTACATGGCTTTAAAATACTCCACTCTCATAACAAACTTTAACAAAATATACCTTTTAACCGGATTTTGCAACCTCTAATTTTACTTGGAGCCCTAGTCACATTAAATATTTAGGTTTATTTGTCACACCTTCACTATCAGACACAGTGTCATTGTGTATGAGTAAATGAATACAAAAGATTTCAGATCTAACTACCAAATGGCACCCTCTTTACTTATCATGGTGGGGCCGACTAGACACTATCAAAATGATGTTATCGCCCATAATTATATATACCATCTCTAACATCCCAGTTCTCATTCCAACAAATTTTTTAGGAAGATTAACTCCATTCTCTCTTCCTACCTCTGGAATAAGAAGAAACCTCGAATGTCTATACTTAGATTAACACGCCCCAAGACTGAGGGCGGAGTCAACTTTCCTGATTTCTCGACTTACCAAAAGGCATTCCTTCTACGTCAAGCCTCTTTGTGGCTGCGTGACCCTAAAGAGAGATGTCCTTTACGGACCACCACTGAGCTTCTTTTTTTATCCCCCTTCTCCCTTGATGAATATCTTTCATTCTCCCGTAAACCGCAAGCCTTTATCAAATTGACCTCTAAGCTATTACTGCCTTTATTCCCTTTTCCCCACAACACCGCTGAATCCTTTCTCAGTTCAACAATATGGCACAATAAAAGTTTGCTTATCCGGAATAAGCCATTTTATTGAAAGTCATGGCAGCGGAGAGGTCTCATATGGATACATCAGCTTTTTTCACACTCAGATTTTTTTTATCTTTTTCCTCACTTAATCACTCATTTAACTTATCTGCTTCATTTATACACAAGTACCTCCTACTCAAAAAAGCTGTGTTGGAGGTACATTCCCGGTTGACAACGACACCTAGTGCTTCAATTATCCCAGATTCCTCCTCACACTTACGAACCCTGTTAATGACAACACTCAAGGCTTCCATATTATATAATTTTCTACATGGTACTGGTATAGTTCGACAGAAATCCAAAATTGAAGAGGCTTGGGAACAAGACTTAACAATATCTTGGTCAGTGTTTCTATGGGATAAACTATGGGCTAAGATTCATAAGTCCTCCAGAGCTGCAAGCACAACATTGTTTTTTGTCTATAATAGACATTTGTTGTCACCTATTGCTTTGAGCAAGAATTATACTACTGTACCTGATATTTGTTGGACTTGCTCCCCTCCAAAAGCTGATTTATTTCATATATTATTTTCTTGTCCTACTGTACTTGCTTTTTGGAAACAAGTTTGGGCTCAAATCAATTTGATATTTGGTACTGTATTTCCTTTTTCTTATACTCATGTTTTTCTAGGGAGTTAATCATCTTGCTGGGAGAATATTATGCCTAACGTTAAAATTGTTGATTTACTACTAACAGTTGCATTTCAGCAAATCACGGCAAATTGGAAAGACTCTTCTAAAATTTCTTATAGCGCATGGTGGTATGCTATTTGCCATAATCACAGGTTGGATACTTCTTTTGTATATCCTATACATTTAGCGACGAAAAGATTAGATTTATGATCACCTTTCACAATTTATTTAGATACAAGTGCCAACCGTTCCTTTCAATTACATCCAACCCAACAAGAAGTTTCAAAACCCCCTTGAACACCCCTATCTGTTCCTAAATTATTTGATATTTTAACATTTCTGTCATTGCCTTTAACATTCTCTTTCTTTTATTCTCGTTTCCAACCCAATTCATTAATTACATGCCAACTTTTCCTTTGTGCGACATGTATTTAATATGGTGTAAACTGTTGAGATAGCTTGTATTTCTTATTAATAAAATCTTTTTGAACTGAAAAAACATGCATGTTATAAACAAAAAAACTACTGAAATTCACCAGTTATAGTTTTGTAAAGTAACTATAACTCGTGCCCCAACGTCATCAGGGATATAAGATGTTCTAGAGATGTTATCAGCAATGTCATAGAAAATGTCATGGGTGATGTAATATGGGAGATAATTAGCAGCACATGGCGAGGGCGTGAGTTATAGTTACTCCAGGGCATGAGTTAAAGTAATAGGCACAATATATAAAATCCTATAAACAGTCAACTGGAATTAAGGATGGTCATACAGCCATATACGGTTGGAAATGTAACCAGTTTCATTCTGATGCACTATTTATCCTTGGCTAATTTGTACACTGCCCTATTTATTTTCTCCAATTTAGCAGGGGTATGTTATTTTACAGCATGCAATGTTTTGCTACATTTTGTTATGTTATTCCAAATATTCTTTTGAATAATGTAATCATAACCATTATTGTGACCTCTTGAAGCTAAAGGTTGAAACTCTTTGATTAGGCAGTGAAAAGCTAGCTGATTATTAAGGGTTTTGATTTTGTATTGTACTGAAGTGCTTCATAGGTAGGAGAGAGGATGTTTATTAGACATTGATAAAAACAAGGCCATGAAAAATGCACCAGCGATTTGAGTTTGGAGTTACAAAAATGATCAACCATTCTTGCTGATAATGGTCAAAAGGATTCCATTTCCTTTGCCTTTACCCTTAGATCAGCGTAGACAATGCTAAGAAATCAACACAAAGCCAAATATTGTTGCAACTTTGACCAACCTTACACTACAAATATGACACTTATAATCAATGGCCTAAACTCATTGACACTAGGTGGGCTGTACTAATAAGAGGACGGGTGAATGGGAATGCGGAGCTACTGGTACAGGTATGTGTACCTGTTTCCTAAAGTGGTAAGCCAAACTCGTCTTTGCTCACTTGCCACTTACATGATACACATTATTAATCTTATGTCACTTCTACCCGTGTGATGTAAACAAAAAAGATTTCTGAAGAGTCTGTCACAGTTTATTGTGTTAGCCATAATACCAATGGGAACATCCTGCGGGAGTTTGTATCAGATCCTATTGTTGCTGGTTCCCACACTTTGACCCGGGGTTGCAAATATTGATTCCGTAGGATCAGATACATGCTGGATTTCCATGCAAACCCCTCAAAAGTTAAATTATCTACATTTCAATGGCTATACGTACATTTATCCTATCTGTATATAATAAAAAAGCGTAGACTCAGACTTTCTTGCTGGCATTGGACACCTCTGCTTTTGTCAGGGTGTTGCTATGCCAATGCCATGGCAATGAGCTGATGAATTAGCTATGTTTAATTGTTGGCGGACAAGACGTATGATGCACCACTTCTCCAAATAAATCATTGTTTCCTTTTTGAACTATAAGATTCGAAGCAAAACAGCAGCAGGACTTGTTTCTGAGAGTACGAAACCTAAATAAGGACCTTTGCAAATTTCTCACAGTTATTGCATTATCCAAAAAGCCTGTCAAGCACCTGTAGACGAAAGATCAATGAGTTATTGTAGCGTCCCATAGGATAAGGCATAAAATTCCAGCCAAACATTTATACATAATATATAAATTGCACGATAGGATCACTTTCCCTTCCAGAAATCATGGTAACAGATCTAGAACCTTTTTGCTCATTTACTCGTGTACTCTCAGATAGATATACAAGGAGGATACAAAGGGGCATTTTAAATTTTTATTTAACCATCATGATTCTTGTATAAAATATATGCACTGCAATAATCAATAGACAGAAGCAGATAAAAGTGATTAGAAGTATGAGGACACTGAAGAAAATGTACATTTCCACCATTGTGTTAAAATAGTGTATATATGCTGGCATATAGGTACTGAGTATAATGTACTCCTACTACGCATTCCCTCACCTAGTTGTCTAGGGTGTGCGGGGCAGAAGCATGTATTGTTTCAAACAGAATATCCTCACGTTTTTCCGGAGATGGTTCAACTTTTTTTTATCAGCATCAGAAAATATGATTTGACATTTATTTTCAGTTGAGATAGACAAAATGAATTGACCTACGCCCTCTTAAACCTTGTGTGTACTTTTCAGCCACAGAGCAAACTATAAAGACTCTAAATTGGCAAAGAAAAAACACTATTAAAGGCTTAACTTGCTCCCAGGGCTACCAGTGGAGAAACAAAAAGCTCGCATGTGTTGTCTTAAGCTGAAAGCATGAGTTCTGCTAAGGGTGTTTTTTTAAAATACATTTTCAAAAGTATTAACTCAACCATGTTTCCAGGTAAATGCTTATGATGCTCAGTCCTGGAATCAATCCCTGTTAATTGAAATTTTAACAGTCTCTTTGGTTCATCAAGGAACATAAGCATATGCAAGCCTGTCAGTTTTACAAAAAACACAAAGGACAGCAAAACACAAGAAAGAAAGGCATACCACTCAGCACACACACTGAAGTAAATGTCTGATACAGTCTCCAGAATTTCTAGCAATTTAATTAGAGATACTTGACCTTTACAGACCTTTCATAGTCACTAGGGTATTCACCAAGAGACAGTGATTATCTACTTTCTTCATTTGTAATTAATGGAACTCTGGGAATAATGGAAAGTTCAAGGTTAATTGTTAAACTGAATTGTCAGTGTGGCATCATATTTGAGATGAGTGTACATGTTTTCATACATGTTTGAAAATAAATCTATCATCGTTTTTGACATGTGTGACTTCACTTGTGTGACATCACGCGAGGGAAGTGGCCAGTTGCTCAATTTTCACCCACTCCGACACTCCCAAGTCTCCACAGACCTTAATGAGGCAGTGAAATTGCAGGTGATCCTCTGATGTCTCCCTTCTTGACAGAGCCTTACTTGGGTCTCAAGAAGCCTAAGGAATGTTGCAGAGTTCATATCATGGTCGGGATCTGCAACCCACCAATGCATATGCAGACCTGAGATGCTATTTAACACTAAAATACATATTGAAAGTGTGGGCTATTTTGTTTGTTACAAATATGGACACTGTTCGAACGTTGCCTATGTAGGAGAGTAGGGTCTGCTTTCTATGTTCACCCCCACTTTTTGCTTTTGCTTTACTGGTTTTCGACTTAGATGTGGCTGTGGGCCTGCTAATCAGACCCACAGCCCTGCTGTTCTCTCTCTAAATTAATACTATGTACTTTAGGTGCATAACCCATTTGGATAGGATCACCTTATTGGCCCCTGTACAGTGTACCCTAGGTACCCAGGGCATAGGTGTACCCTAGGCCTACCAGGGGCTGCAGCATGTATTATGCCACCCCTGGCCTGGCCTTCCATTCTGACACAACTGGCTGATCACTCAGCTGGGGCAAGGTCGTGTAATCACCCCTTGCTTAGGTGTAGTATTCCTATACCTAACTTACATATAGACACATGTGTACCTATCAGTCTCTCCTATGGGAGGCCTTAACAATCCTGGAGGCAGAGTGCTTGGTAACATGTGAGATGGTGCTCTAGCATGAGCTGAGCCTGTCTGCAGCTTTCGGAACCAAGTCCTTATAGCTGTTCTATGATATAGCCTACCATATATTCTTAAAGTGCCTTATAATCTTAGACGGTTATGGTAACTATGGTTTGGCTTTATCGAAACATGTCGTGTAAGGTGTCTAACACTGTGGAATAATACCCCCATACCATTTCTGGACATGAGGATATTATTCCCCCCTTCTAGAGGGAAAGACATGTTAAAATCATACTTCACTGTTAGCCTCTGACCAAAGCCTCAGCATCACAAAATGGATGCTGCTGCCACGACACAAGTCTGACCTCCTGCAGCTGGGAGTGATCCCAGCCAGGGAGGCCTGGACAATAGGTTTCCTGCGTGGGGAGGTGCTAGCACCTCCCCAGACAGCCTTTAGTGTATTGGGGCAGGGTGGGCTGAAAGGAATGAGACATGCCTGGGGCACACAAGGTGTTCCTTGCATAGTCCAGTTCAAACCGGCGCTGGGGCACTCCAGCCCCAGCTCTGGCGCGAAACTGGACAAAGGGAAGTGGGTGTAACCACCCCCTCCCAGGTCCCACCCATAAGGCGTGACCTAGCAGGTATCCCAGCCCCCCAGATTAGTATAAGAGTGGGAGTTGGGCCTCAAGAGATTAGATTATCCTGAACCTGCAAACTTGAACAGAAACTCTGGACCTTCGACATTCGACAAAAGAAGAAGACTGAAGAATCTCCCTTGTAGCCAAGGAGTGGCTACCCTGTGCAAACAGGCACCATCAAGAGACTACCCTTTGCTTTGCCCACGTTCTACGAGGAACCGACTGCAGAGCCCGACCAGAGCCTTGACTTCCAGACTTCTCCGACCCTGATCCACATCCACAGCAAAGCTGAGATCCGTGGAGGCGACGAGCGACGTGGGACCGGCTACCTGGGAAAAGTGGCTAGTAACTTAAAGCGCAGCTTCTGAGGCACCCTCGAAGTTGTGCACCGGGGATTGAGAAGCCCCAACCCCAAGCACCATCTGCACCGAAGATCAGCCCCCCACACTCCACGAGTCCTGCGTGGGGCCCTTCTGCATTTTCCTGCTTGCCGCGTCTGTCCGGTTGCTTGCCCGCTGGCTAGTGGCCTTTGTGACGACGCACCCTGAAATCTTCTGCGCTGGTTTGGCTCCTCCAGACTGGCTCCCACTTCTCTGCAAAGAAGAAGCACCCCAGACCTTCCTGGTCTGCACCAGAAGCAAGTCCTCCGTTCTTCGTGGGTTCCGCTTGCCAAGGCTTGGTGAGTCCTAGTCCAACACGGCAAGAGCCTTCGTGGGACTGCTCGCCTCCTGGTCCTGGTCGTCCTCGACGCTTCCTGGTCCTCCTGGCTGCAGCGACAAGCTTCACCTTCACCTGCAATCTTCACGACATCGCCTGGTTCCTTCCTGGTTCCACGTGGTCACTGGCTAGTGACCTTGACTCTGTCCCTTCTGCTTGCAGGTCTCCTCTCTTCTTGATCCCAGCCTTGGGATCCACCGGACACTCTTCACTGACTGCCTGTCAGCATCTTTCTTCAGGCATCCATAGGAGTCGACGACGAAAACCGACGCATCTTCACCCCTATGCACCCGCAGCCTGTGGGCTAGGTAACTTGGGTACTCCGGTGCTCATCAGGATAGTGACTATCCTAGTGTCTAGTTTTCCAGTCTCAACTTCCTAGCTACTCTGGAAGTGTCCTAAATCTACCGTTTTCTAAACTGTACTATTGCTAGTGACTTTTACGCATTACGCGTGAGTGTTTCCACTCTGCACACGAATCCCGTGGGCCTCCCACTTCCTAACTAACGCTAGTGTAGTGTAGCCCCAGCGATTCCCTAGGCCTAGGCCTATTCTATTTCCGTGGCAGTGGTCCTTATACCACTTACTTAGTATATGGTTTGCGTGGCCCCTAGGGCCTAACTGTATTACTTACCTGTGTGACTTAATGTATGCTTAAATAAGACTGTGTTGTACTTACCTCTAATCTCATAAAGAGTGCTGAGGGTTTGACTAGAATAAATACACTTTATTTTATATATATATATCTGTTGTGGTGTCCTTTCATTTGGTATTCAAGGGATTATATATGGTATCACAGCTGGCTTCACATGCCATTCAGAGTTTAGCCTAAGACTGCTCTTGTCCATGCTACCACTAGGATAGCTGGTCTATAAGGTTGACTTTACAACCAATCACCATAAGGGTATTTGGACTGATATAAGGTGTACACTAGAACTAGTGACATCATACATCAGGCCAACTTCTCACAGCCTACACAAAGAAATTCCGCTCATTACTGTAGAAAAGTTTGTAGGTAGTGTGAACGATCCACAGTAATATTAGATTTAGGATATGAACATAGGTGTTCCTAGTGTGGAGGCCATTGTGAATGTAGCAAACATACACACAATTCTAGCTTTGTTGGTATGTACAAACCTTTCCAGTCGTTTTTCATACCTAAGTATCATACTTAAACCTAACCCCCAAAAAAAGTGTTGTCAATCTGAAAACTGAGGCCTCAATATTAATTTAATATGACTAGATTTACTTATTTGATGAATTCACACAACTCTTCCACCTTATGCCTGCAAACCTGCCCGAGTCAGAACTTTCCACATGTAGCCTTGAAAATGTTTTGGAAACTTAATTTTTGTATGCCAGATAAAGCACCAAAATATTTTTGCATGCGCAAAACATCGGAACAAATGCAAAGACGTTTACAATACTTTTTGTAGCGGGACAATGAATTCATCTACACCCCAGCAATGCTGGGGTGTTTTCCCTTCCCCAACTTGAATGAGACTTACTCCTGCCTTAGAAAAGTGAAAATCTACAGAAGTAAATGTTCATCCTTCTCCAGGGCAGCCAGGGATTTTACAATAGTTTGCAAATTTCCACAGTGTTAAAAATTGTTGGGTCTCCACAAACATCTAGGACATTCACACTCAGGAACACCCACTCCTTGACCATGGCAGTAGACTTAGTCACAGGGAAAACACATTGTCAGTGATTCTATTTATCAGTGTGAGACTAATATTACTGAATTTTAAAAGTGAATCTGCATACACAAAATCAAATATTTGCACTGGCAATTTGAATTTGATATGCAAATAGATTTAAAATAAGGCTCTATCAAACACGCAGCTATTTCTGGGGAGAGGATAGTAAAGGATTTGTCACCTATAAAAATTGTTTTATTTATATACAAAATTAGATAGCGTGTTGCATAGGCTAATGCATATTGTCGCAGTATTTAGACCCTGATTACAAGTTTGTTGGCCTACCACCGTACCATCGTGGCGGTGGTCCAAAGAAGACTGCCACAGGAGTGGTCTCCCGCCCACCGTATTATGATGTGCCCGCTGGCCCCGCAGCGATGTTTCTGATGGCAGTGTGTATTTTTTCATATATGTTTATGCTGGTGTGTATATTTTGATTGCAGTGTACAGCTTTGCATGACACGTGAAAAAATACCTACTACAAGTATTTTCCCATTGCTGGAGTCTGGATCATATGCACCCAGTCCAGTCAATGGGTAAATACAGCAAAACGGACTTACTTGAATTTCGGCACCCAAAGGGTTGTTTTCTTGGGGGTCAAGATGATGCTGTGAAGGGGGGACCGAGAGTAAGGAATCCATATCGGAGACTTAAAGGAAGAAAAGGAAATGGGTGAGTATGCACCCCAATTCCTTCGATTCCACCAACTCGAAGCTGGCGGTCCCATCGCCTGAGTCTGCTTATCGGAAAGCCAGCTCATATTTCGGATGGCAGTGAAACTTCTCTGTACCGCCCTATGAGAGCTGCTTTCTTAGTCCGTGAGTGGCTGTCAGTGTTGGCGGTGCTCCAGGGGTCTTTCGAATAGCAAACAGACAACATTGTTATACAGCGGGCGGACTGCTTAGTTGGCGGCGATTAATCTGATGCTGACCCAATGATGGCAGTGAGACCACAGAATTTGTAATCCGGCCCTTCATTCTAGGGATTTGCCACCCTATATACAATCTGTGTGCTTAGGTACAGGATAGTATGAGTAAGTACATGCATATTTGATTTGCGTAGATTTCAATGCATGCTCCTGTAGATTTTTGTGAAAACACAGGAATACAGAATTCTATGAACATGATGGGCTTAGGCCTTTTAATCATAGCTTTTTACAAATCAATGTGATTGAAGGACATAACTTGATAGTTTACTGGACAAATACATTTATGACATTTGCAAAACACAGAAATGATTGCTTAGCAAATTTTAATATACTAAAACCAGAAATTTTAAATTCCAAATTTCCTCTAACTTTTTTGATTGCTTCTTTGTTTAAAGCCTTTAATAAAATATGTTTCAGGTATACTTTTTAAAAGAAATGTTTGTTATTTTTGTTTGCGATTGGATTATTTCAAGTAAGTTTAGTAAAGATGGAATTGAGCTGGCAGGACTCTGGTGCCTCCGACCCTTGTTAAAAAAAAAAACAGGATTTGTCAGTTTGAAATTAATTAATTCATTTTCTTTCAGTGTTGTTTGCTGTTGTCTAGTGATTACAGAAGCTGCCAGAGAGAAACAATGCTTTCACTTCGCAATCAACTTCAGTGTAGTGAAATAGTTAATAACCTAATTATGAATGCGTTTCGTGGTACCGCCATGCAACCTCTGCACTGCTACTTTCTCTTGACTAGAGCTCAGCTTTGCAGCATAAACTATAATTTACATTTGAAAAAGGCAACTATCAATAAGCTGCACAGTCAACAAAGTTAATTATAAATAAAACCAGCTAGCTTATAATATTTTAAACAAGGGATGACACATAAGTCTAAAGATTAATTCAATTAGCTTCGCACAAATGTTTTGTGAATACTGAATTAGCTCCCTCCTCACAGTTGGAGGTAACATCCTGTCATTTTTCATTGCAGGGAAAATCATAGGTTCCACATCCCAATCTGTGTGTAGGTAATTATGCTAAGTTAATAGGAAGTGTCAGGAAAAACGTGCATGTAGTTTATACACTGTATTTTATACACTGTACTTTGTAAGAAAATGCAATTTCATATTGTGATGAATATGGCAGTGCCTACATTAAAAATGAATACAATGCATTTTGGGATTTTATATCCTCTCCAGAAAAAAAAGACTTATCAATTGTTCAAGCAATAGTTTCTTAGTTTGAAAATAACATGTGACATACAAGAAAAATATCATATTCAGTACATACGTATGTATAATATTTGAAGTAGTTTGGAGTTAGAATGAACTCAACTGTCTATTGTAATTAAGAAGAAAGAAAAAAATGTACTACGCGAAACAGTATCATATCATGGCACTTTTCCATTGTCAATCAATCAATAAAAGCTTTTTTTGATCTTTTGCGAAAAAAAATCATAAATGCATACACATTAAAACACATATTAATTTCACAATCAGAAACTGAATAACATAACATTACTCAATTGTCAATTAAAAAGGCAGTACTTGTAATTCATTAAGCAACAACAGCCCTTATCAGTCTCCACATAAAACTGTTGAGCAACCAAGAAACATTAATTCAAAAGTTTTGCTAGGCCTAAAAATAGCAGAGTATTAACCATACCAAAAAAGCTAAAACTACAGTGGTGGAATACTCATCTCTATTCATTTGTGCAAAGATCTGGAAAACTGTTGTATTGTGGGCTTATTGCAAAACTTGTGTATGTCATAGGCTCATGGAATGTGGGCTGGTGGAATCCTGACTAACTGCATTTGAAAAGTATCTGGCATTACAGACACAGGTTGTTTACTGTCATTAAACTTCAGTGAAGACTATCTGGAGTGAACCTTCTTTTCATTATAACAGGTGCAGACACATCACGATTAAGCTGTTTGATCATCATTGGCATCAGGTTCATGTGGAAATGATTGCCATCAACCACTAACCATTATGGATCCAAGCCTCTTATACATTACATGAAATATAGATGATTAATTACATGAAGGAAAAGATATACAGAGACACAGACAGATGGAAGGTCTGACAGACAGGCAAAGATGAAAAGGCCGATAAACTCGTGTGCAGTATGGTGGAGGTCGAAGTGGAAAGATAGAAAGATAGATAGATAGATAGATAGATAGATAGATAGATAGATAGATAGATAGATAGATAGATAGATAGATAGATAGATAGATAGATAGATAGATAGATAGATAGATAGATAGATAGATAGATACATAGAAATATTGATAGACATGCAGACATACAGACAGTTAGATAGATAGATAGACAGACAGACAGGAGGTTGGATAGATGCACAAACAGATTGACAGACAGAGAAGTAAATTTATACATAGATTTAAATTGGTGATTGACACAAGGTAAGTAGTGGTAGAAACATGATTATGACCAAATTGAATGCTTTGTTATTTGACCAATTTTGCACATTGACTAATTACGTTAAAGTGACAGCTTTCTTCTCCATTTTCATGCAGGGTTCAGTATATAACTATTGAGTGGAATAGTTTCAACTACACAGATGAAAGACATAGCATGACAAACTCTATCTGAAGACTACTCGGCCTTGGGTTGTGTTTTCTTAGTTTGGCCTTGTGGATGTGCTTGACTGATGCAGTATGAGTGGAAGCAGAATACTGAAAAAAGGTATGGGGAACTTCCTATTATCAGACAGAAGCTAACAGTTAATTTGGTGGTGTAGTAAGGAGCATTTTGTGTTCCACTGTAGGTATAACATAATATGTGTTTGTGTTATTTTGCACATGAAGAACATCAACAACTTAGAACCAAGTTGCTTCTACATTTAGAAAACGTGCTTAAGGGTTCAAAGAGAGACAATGTCCCCAGCCGCCAGGGAATTTGTCACATTTTGAAAAAAACTATTAATTAATGGTAAAATTGTCTTATGCGTTATTATATTAAACCAGTCTGATGTGCAAGGGTATGATGACTAGGGGTGGGCGGAATTTGCGTAATCGCGTTACGCAAATTTCCGCGAAACGGTAAAAAATCTCCGCGAACACGCAGAAATTCCGCGAACACGCGGAAATGCTTGTTCGTGATGCTTTTTTCCTGTTCACAATCGCTGTTTGCGTGCTCTGGGAGAAATATCTCGCGAACACGCATTTTGAGAACGCGAACAAGCAAAAATTTCGCGAAGCCGCGGAAATCGGAATTTTGGGCAATTTCGCGTTCTCCGCAGAACGCGAAATTACCCAAATTCCGCAAATTCCGCGAACGGAAAGGAATTTACCGCCCAGGCCTAATGATGACACAAGGAGGAAATGCTGTTCGGTGTCTGTCACTTGCATAGCCTGCTCCCCAAAAGAGTACATATAAAGATATACTGCTGATTGGTAACACAACCTGGGCATCAGATGGTGGTAAGACACTGTAACTGCCAATTATTGTACAAGTTGTAGAGCTTCATTGTATACCAAACTGGAAAGCTAAACGTGTCACCACTGAACAACCCTTTAAATTTTACTAAGTTAAGAAAATTGTAGAATACTGTCTCCAGGAGACATGATCCCTCAAATATAATGGGGAGGAGAGCTCTAAGCAGTACTCTCCTATTAAAAACATAGGTCCTGATTATAACTTGCCTACAGTGGGATAGCCAGGGTGTACACTGCTCGCGGCAACAACAAGCAGTTCAGTGTTTCTGGGGCCACAATTTCTGGACCCTGAAACATTGGGCTCATTTTTACTGGGTGCAATCTAAAACTGAATAAAACAGCATTTAACTTTTGATCCTCAATAACTCATAGTGAGATACAGGCCAGAATAGCTAATTATGTGCAGGTGAATAACAACTCTACTGATCCTACAAGAGTTGAACGAAATATTTGTTTTCTCTTGCCTATACATTTGATTTCAGTTTGCATGTTTTAATTTTAGGTGATTATTTTGTTCTATTTGTTATTCTCTTTTACCTTGGGGAGTAAATCACACCTTTATTGAACCATTGACTTTTGTTACATTGATGGAGGAAGTAACAGATAATCCCCAAAACAATAAATATATTGTTAAAACAAGAACAATTAATTCTGGCTCTGGCATCTTCTTGCTGAGTGAACTGGAAACTCATAATGAGGTCCAAGAGACAATTAGGTCAAGGACAATTCATTTGTTTTTACTGTTGACAAAGGCTGGGGAGCTTAAGCCTTGATAAAGGCTCGTCTCAGATTTAAAAGAAAATCAGGATAGAGAAGGGTGGGAATGAGGTACAAAATAGGGGCTCTTATGTTATAGTTTGTCTTTTCAAAAACATAACAAGAAAAGTTCTTTAGATATTAGATCAGGATGGATCACTGACGATCACTGACAGGTTTAAAGAGTGTATCCCCTTTGTTACAAAACTTAGGGGTCGATTCACAAAGTGTTTATAAGTACCGGATGTAGTGCTACAGGATTGTGAATCGGCCTAAATTAATCCAACTCCCTATCAGTAAAAGTGCAAAATGTTCCCAGACCTTTCTATTTGTACTAACTGGATATGAAATTTCACTGACTAGTCTATTTTATTCCCATATTAGATGATTTAAGGCCAGTTCCCAAGGACACAGAAGAGTACATAAAAGCGCACTATTTAACATACTCCAAAGTGCCTTTATTAATGGCCCCATTTAATACATAATCTGCTGAGCCAATAGCTAGATTTGGTGTTAATACCAAACCAGTGTAACCTATGAAATAGAGGACACAAAAGTGACAAATCTATCTTTGACCAGAGTAACACTCGCACTTTTAAATACTCTTTCACATTTATTAGGTAACATGAGAAAAGCATCACCTGAATGATGCTGCTTCCTGTGCTGTGAAAGAGATGTCACTCAGCCATCATTCTCTTAAGTCCCTACACACTCACTAAAATAAGTTAAATGCTCATCAATAGTAAGCCATTAAACTTCTGCCATCTATCTTTCACATTCAATCATACTGTAGGAATGTAGATAAGTGTGCATTATTAGAGCAAAGCCTTGCATAAATCCATATTACTGACCTGCTCATAGTTTGCAGATTTTCATACATGTACTCGCACAGTGTCCCCTGAAAACTGGCAATATAGTTAACTTTCAAACTGCCAAATTGCTTCCTCACAATTTTGAAACTGAATGAAGATTGGTCATTTTTTACTTAAAAAGTCATACAATTTCTAATTTTCACTTGAAATCCACTTGTAGAGAACGTTGCAGCCTACAGGGACTAAAAGTAGAAACTTGAAAGATGATAAAAATCTAAGCTTTGCACACTGAGTACTTGTTTTCTTTTTATAGTCTTCTTAAATTTGTTTTATAAAAGCTAAAAAACATCTGACCTCTTGAACATGATGCAAAAACAACAGTTGATGGACAGAATGCAGAACAATGTCATACATTCACCCCAGTACAGAGATCTAGGCCTAAATCCATCATTTTTTTTGCTCACCATGCCATTCCAGTTTGAACCCAGCCATATGCAAATCAGTCTTGACCCTGTGCCTCATGGGAACAGTCCTGCCCGAACTGCCAAGCCAGGTCCTCCCTGGACTGGAAACAAGCATCCTGGGACCAGTTTCCGGGTTTCACCCCTCTTGAGCCAGGATAGCTTGATTCCAGTGGCATGGAGAGCACGGGACTCACGTCTGAGCATACCCGTCCCACTCGGGGTGACAAATGCAAAAACAACAGTTGATGGACAGAATGCAGAACAATGTCATACATTCACCCCAGTACAGAGATGTGGGCCTAAATCCATCATTTTTTTGCTCACCATGCCATTCCAGTTTGAACCCTGCCATATGCAAATCAGTCTTGACCCTGTGCCTCATGGGAACAGTCCAGCCCGAACTGCCAAGCCAGGTCCTCCCTGGACTGGAAACAAGCATCCTAGGACCGGTTTTGGGGTTTCACCCCTCTTCAGCCAGGATAGCTTGATTCCAGTGGCAAGGAGAGCACGGGACTCAAGTCTGAGCATACCCGTCCCACTCGGGGTGACAAATGCAAAAACAACAGTTGATGGACAGAATGCAGAACAATGTCATACATTCACCCCAGTACAGAGATGTGGGCCTAAATCCATCATTTTTTTGCTCACCATGCCATTCCAGTTTGAACCCTGCCATATGCAAATCAGTCTTGACCCTGTACCTCATGGGAGCAGTCCAGCCCGAATTGCCAAGCCAGGTCCTCCCTGGACTGGAAACAAGCATCCTAGGACCAGTTTCCCGGTTTCACCCCTCTGCAGCCAGGATAGCTTGATTCCAGCGGCATGGAGAGCACGGGACTAAACCCAGATCTGTGACTGGGGGTGAATGTTTTGCCAATGTGCAACATTCCGTCCATCATTTTGTGTGTTTTGCTCTTGAACATGATATCACACAGTCTTCGTGGTCCTTCTGCTACAGAAATTAATGTTTGTCCATAACTATTATTAGTGAATACAAGTTTTAAACAACACCTAGACATTAAACAGTTTATTTTACCATTTTTGTTCATAGGCCCAACCATTCATGCAATGTCTAACCTCTTTAATTTTCTTTCAAACATTTATTTTGTTTTTATATCATCGATCTAAGAGGTGTTAACCTCATGTCAGTGGGGAATGAAGCTGGACTACACAGTTTTGGGTTGTTTTTCTTTTATTATGAGTCAATGTTTTAAAACACAACATGTGTTTGAAAAGTACACATTTCTGTTCAATTATAAAGAATTGTTTTGCATTTAAAAACATAAAGTGATCAACAAGGTGGCAATTAAAAACTTCTCCATAAGTAGAAAATATGCCAAGAAGCAAGACATGGCACTCATCTTTCCGACGAGAGTCGCTTGGGCTCATAAATGTAGTAACTTCTCTTCCAGAGGTTGAGTTATTGTTATGCCCCAGAGTCATATTGTTGTGCAATCTATGGGTTGTGACTCATGTACTTTTATGGAAAATGGTATGGATTGTCAGGCTTCCATTCCAGAATTTGAAGTGGTACAGAAGGAGTGGTGCAGATGTATTTCCCTCATGAAAAAGTTCTCAGGTGGGCCAGTGACTACACTTCCTTTATGGATGATCTGCCTAATACCATGCTTTTAGAAGTCTACATACAATGCTGCAGTTTTGTCATTTTGTGAGTGTGACACGAGGCTGAACAAATACTGTGTTTGTCTTTGACTTTTACATTTTACAAAGAGGAAGAGAACATGTAGAAATATGATGAGACATTCTCCTTAGTTTTCACATAGCCTCTGTGCTACCTTTGTCTTTGTAATATCCCACTATCCATAGTATTAGAATGACAGGTTACAACCTAAAATCTTTGAAGTAGGGTATTGCTTGTGAGTTGACTTTTGATTGATGAAAACAGTACATATGTCCAGGTAAGTGCACAATCTGAAGTTTACAAAAAAATTGAGGGAACCATGGTTGATACTGTTCACCAACATGTCCTTCTTCTGTTTTTTTGCAAGCACTTATACATGAAATCCAAAGTCAACACTTTTGCTGAGAATATTAATTGGAAAATGTCATTATGGGATTTGCTGAAGTACCTGAGAAGGGGATGTGATGAACAGTGGTGTATGGCATGATTAGGAGGATTACTTTGGGGTTCATGAAGTTAGTAGTATGTTAGATACCATCAGGAGTCATACTGTCATCAAATTCTCAGGCAGCATAAAGGAATGTATGATCACATTCTAATCAGGAACAAAAAATCTTTATGGGTTTGGTTGTGCTTGTCTCTGCATTATTGAGTAGTGCCCTCTGAAAATGTAATTAGAAGCTATTTAGAGTTAGGCATGCCTCCCTGACATCCAAAGCTTCAATGCCATGAAAATGTGAAGTGACAACAAATACTTCCAGCCTCCATTAATATGTTGTAAGGCGCTGATTGCCTCAGTCCTTGCACTTTAAAGGAAGAGACACTAGAAATCTTCTGTGAGCCATGAAGGCAAAGGAACATTGGTAGGGAGATAAACTTTAGAGGCAAGGCCCAAAAGGCAGAGTCTAATATTATTATGCCCTAATATATGATATGGATAGGAACAGGCATCAACCAAGAGCTGCTTTACGCAAAAGGAACATGTAAAAATGAGTGATTTCTCAGAGCAGGAGGCATCCCACATGTAGGATCTTTGCCAAAGTTACAAATTACTGTGTACTGACTGGCACTTGTCATATCTGGGCTTCAAAGATTGAAAGATTCATTCTAGACACATGATAATAAGAAGGTCTAACAAACTGAGAAAGATGGTGAATCAGACCGTCTTTTTTTCTTCCAGTCGCAGTAGAACTGAGCTTCCATTCGTTTGACTACAACTAAGCGTACTTTATGAGCAGGATGAAGATATGCAGGAACATCTTGCATGTACCTCCACTTATCCGTAAACACATGACACTTTAGAGTTTTACTTAGGTGGCTAACATCATGAAGACACTCCTGCTAATTTGCTTGGTCCTTATAGTTATGAGCAACAGGAATACCTATGTGTTAGGAGTTGATAAAGCTAACCTTAATTTTACCAAAGAGAAAGAGTTGACCTCCATTTAAGCCTAGCCCACACTGTACCCGTCATCTTTCATCAACTCCATCCTTTTTAATTATTGTTTTTTGTTGTTTTGATGTATTTATGTTACAAGCTATCATTTTACATTATTTAGACTATCTTAGAATGTATGATCTCTTTTAGTGAATCTTTTGCAGTAATGTTGATGTTGTTTGTTGCATGTTGATCCCCAGCAAGAAATAATGATGTTGTCTGTGAAACATCAACAGAGATCATGGCACATATTATCAAGAAAAGGCTTGTCGGCCCCTTGAATAAAATTTTTCATCATCTGTTCAAGTATGGTACATTTCACAATCACTCAAACAAGAAACGCGTTTTCTTTCTTGATAACAGACGCCCAGAATAATGGATTTTGAGCTCCTTGTCATTTAAAAAAGATAACAGATTTTCCAATCATAAGAAACTGAAGACTTTGTGATGCACTTCACATGGTGTTCTGATTACAATCATGATAATGTAGCCCTACTAATCATTTTTTAAAGAAAAAGAAATGACTTGACTTAGGATAAACTTTTTCTTTGGTAACCTTTGAACTCTGGCAGCTTCCTGACTAGCCTTGCCTTTCAAAATATAGTGAGGTGTGCCAGAAGTTGTTTCAGTGTGTAGTTTTCCATTTCAAATTGCTTCAATTACAGAAGTATTTTTTTCAAATAAATACAGACAGACTTCTTCTTCCACAGCAAAATATACACATCTGTGTGTACAGGAGCTCAAAACATATGAGTGACTTTATATCAGGTTACGGCCGCAGGTCTAACAAATTCTACTAAGTTGTATATTTAGTCAAAAAACACCCCCCTGCAAGTCTACAGGAAATATGTGATCCCACAATGCTCTGAAAGAGGATTAGACAGAGGAAGACTGGTTTCAGAAAAGAAAACACTGGTTTACATTTATTAGGATGATTACAAAAACAAGGAAATCCACAGAGAAACAAATGAGGCTTTGTGTATTACTAACAAATTAAACAATAGAGATAAGCAATGTGCATTATAAGAAGCTCAACTCGATAATTGAATAAAAGAATAAAACATGAATAATACATTTTTTAAAAAGGCGATCATTTGATAAGTTGTTAAAATGTTATGTGGGGAATAAATAACAAAGCATTGTTTTGTATATCAACTGGCAACAAAAGAAATAACCATACATTTCTAAATGCCTTCTGGAGGTTTAACTGGTACCCAGCTACCACAAATGGTTGAACATCAGGTTCACATTTTAGACAGAGGAAATATTTTGGTGAAAGCATTTGTCTAGTGTATCCAGGGCCGCAGGGATGATGGTGAGGCTGAAGGGGAGCCACTGGGAAATTCAGGCCCTCACGTAGAAAATTCTTTGAACAGCACAGGACTTAGCAAAACGAACTTGTTAGGGCCTGATTATATACAGTGGTTGGGCCTGTAAAGAATTCCATGTTCTGCCTTAGGACCTGAATACAAGTTAAACAGCAGAGGAAGAGGTATGGTAAATACCATTACCCCGGGTGGATGTATTTACAGTGTGTGGTGAATACCTCCTAATCTAAGTTTTCAGCTTGTACATGAGGCATACCATGCTGAATTGAATTAAGCACCTTTTTAGGGGCATTTTCCAAAAATAAATTTCAGCAGGTGTGACCACCATCCATCAGGGTAAAACTGTAAGGATGTGATAATTTCCGCACAACTCATAATTATGTCACTTTGAAAACAAATATTTGCACTGTGGTGGGAATTTAGACCTGCACTTGTAATGAGGGCCTTATTAATTTTTGACGAGCATGAAGAGGTCCACTTAGATGAAGACACCTAACCCAGTACTTCTGAATGCTGTTATGGTCGGTGAGGGGGTCTCCCCACAGCCGATGCAGATATTCCACAGTTGCTCTAATACAACATCAAATAACCAGATTTGTGCAAACTGGTTCTTCAGAGGTAGTTGGACCAAGAACGCAGGGAGGCGGCACATTAAATTTGGTTCAAAGTTCCTGCAGACAAATTTGCTAATCCGGTTCTTGAAATTCTGTGAATAATATCCTAAAGTCAAGACTAGAGGTCAAACGAGGGTAGTTTATAAATGTTTATCTGACAAACAAAAGGCAACCTTCTCATAGCAGGCAATTCGCTGATGTTCTGCACCTTTGCTTGTCCGAATTGCAAATGGTACAATCATGTTTTTAAAAATGACTTGTTGCTTGCTAGATTATCAACTACAATCCATGGTTATTGATTAATATGATGGCAAACTTAACAAATTGTCTTTGATTTAATCAGTGCCCCACTGGCGTGATTTTCTTACAAAGTCAAAGTTCCTATATGGAATCATGTGGGGCACCTGTAAAATCTCACCACAATAAGTATTATTTTTCTAGGTGATTAATTTCACTTTTTATTTTCATTCTTGTTTCAATGGTTTTATTCTATGTCATCAATGTGTTTTCACAAATGTTATACATATGCATGTTCCATTTTTTACACAGGCACTTGTTTTGCTCCATGCCACTGCAGGCTTGATGCACTTTTTCAAGGCTTAATTTATTGGGCATTCAGTCTGTCATAATGAACCAAGTCAAACTGAAAACCTTCACATATAAAGTGACCCATTCATTTGCTTGCATTATTGTATAAAGGAAACAGTTTACAAGGAAACCACTCAATCACAGCCTTCTCTATTCTGAAATGTGTACTAATATTTCTCCATTTACTCTGCAGTAATAGAAGTTCCATAATGTATTTGGAAGAACAAATGTGAATCCATACTGCAAAGAAAACCCAATGTGCATCTATTTTACAAAAGGTGAAAAGAGGTAGGCTTGAATTAAGTAAAAATGAAAACAGCATGCACAATATGACATGACTATAACAATACCTTAACATCTGTGAATTTAAGTGATCTCATCTCAAATATAAATAATGCACATACATTTGTAAATAGTTTACTTGGCAGCACACATATTTATCACATAATCGGTTTCCAATTTAAGAATGATGCATCATAGTAAAGTTACTCCATACTCCATCTAAAACTGTGTTGCATACTTTAGTAAATATTCTAAAGAAATATGTTGTAATTGCTATGAAATGTATTTCTCACTATTCTCGCCCTTCTGAATTGTCTACCACTTGTAGGAGCACACCCCTAAATTCCAGCTAAGGGTGTGTCAGTAAACCAGACAGAACAACATTACACGCATCAGCACAACTTAGCTGACATTCCAGGACAGTGCAAAAAACAGCCACTAAATGCTGATTAATGGGATCTCCTTCCCCATGCAAAGAATAGTTGCTCAGTCACTTTAATAAGCCGGCGTAACAAATAGCTTCCTGTTCCAATAATTACAGCAAAGTGAAAGCAGAATCTCTCCCTGCAATGATCAACAAAGAACAAACGGATGGAATTAACACAAGCAACTGCTGACTAGGTTCTGCCTACTTATGCCTCATCAGTGAGATGTAGTTTAAGTGCTGTAGCACAGTAACCACAGGACCCGCATCTGGGCATACTTGTCCCACTTAAGGTGTCTACAGCAACAAACAACCAAGTTAGGAGAGGACTGCTATGACTAATCTCAGTCAGTGAAGATCAATTGTTCTGCATTCCTAAACATCATTCTAGTATTCATAATAATCCCTCAACTGGATCTTACTATAAGTAAAGTTGTGTCACCATAGCATGTCAGCAATGGCTATAACTTTTAAGCTTAGACTCCAAATGTGTTCCTCTAGTTTAGTGGTAGCCCCTCTCTCATGCAACTCTGAATGATTATCATCATTTAGTAAAATCAACAACGCTAAATCACAGATGGGAAGCACTCAAAGAATGATGGTGGCACACAAGCCCATGTGTTAATCAATAATCACTGATATCAAGAAGACCAAAGGGGGCATGTGTTGGAGGCACACACACCACCCAGTGGTAAGAATTGTCATATTCTTATCATGTAATGCGTGATTTATCATATAACAACATTTTTAAATAGAACAATTAGGAGGCGGGAAAATATATCTATGGAGAACTAAACACGGCTAGAGGTAGACTGAGTGGGATTTATTTCCATGTCTTTTTACTCCTGGTTGCATTTTAATAAGTTTTATATGTATTTATTGAGACTGAATATGGTGTTTAAGAAACTGATACAATAGTTACCTACATACTACAAAGAGCATACATAATCAAAGAAAATGAAACAATATGTTGACATCCCCAGTGCTTTACAGTGTTTCTCTCATGAAGCATATCAGCTACTGGCACATTATGACATTAGAATATATTATATGGTAGAATTATTGGGGAAAATGTATAGGGTAGTATAAATTGTTTCAGGTTACCCTCAGTGATTTAATAAAGTAGCAACCACAGTTTTTACAATAGTTTATTTAAATAACTCACTTAAACCACTTTTCTATTACACAATTGCCCTGGAATGCAAATGTATTTATGCTAGTTCTTGACAATCTTTTTTTATTTCAAAATGAGGAACAGAATAGGAACTGTTTACGCTTAACAGAAGTTTGTTAAATAGTTACATGAAACAGTAAACAAAATTCTAAAATATTTATGTATGTCTGAACCTTTAGGTGGTTCCTAACATATTCCACAATATAGTCCATTCTGATTTTTTTTTACTATCTTCCAGAATATTATTCATTACACTAAATCGAGAAAAGGGAGTGGTAAGTCGTAAACAGGCATGAAAAAGGCACCTGATGGATCAAATGTGACAAAGATAAATGTAATCGTGTTCCTCTATCATCATACCTTCATTGCATGCAGCAAATAAGTATAGTCTGACTAAACAAACTGTCTCCATTTCCTGGAACTCTTTTGTTGCTTGTGCGACAGCATTACAGAACGCACACTTCTAACAGTATACACAAATGTGCTTCTCAAAAAAGCTATTACCATAGCTAGCTACACCGGTACGTTTAGTTTGATAAATGACTTGGGTTATGTCAGTGAGCACATTTAATGGTAATTTTGATGTGATAAGCTTCGAGTTGTAAGAACAATACAATCAGACCATTATATTGCACATTACTCTGTTCTGTGTGAATTCAATACCAGTAAAGGGGCTTAGGGCTTGGTCATATTAAGTCATCAACATAGAAAGCAACATTGATGACTTCCAATGAGCCCCACTCTTTTCTTAAACATGGACATATTTTTACATGCTCGTGGATGATGCCTAGCTGGTCTTACCCACATGTCTTCTTCTAAGAGGATGAAACAGAACCTGGGTACTAGAACAGTGCCTTTTAGCCATCCGGTCTGCATGCCCACAAGTTTTCTGAATTGAAACCGAGCTAAAATAGAGGTTGTACTAACTATCACTGATCCATCATGCCAGGACCACCTCCCTTGACCAGGAATAATGGGTCTGCCTCTGACTCCTTCCAAAGACATGCAGAATCTGGTGGTCTTTATTGACTTCATTTTATCCATGAAGTCCAAGTTGGGAAGAGGATTCACTATTTGGATGGCCCAACTGTATATTCCCAGAAACTAGATTATGCCAATTCCATCTATTTGGTGGTTCTGGGAAAAACTGCCTTATCGTCTATAGCTTTACAGAACCCCATTGTTCACTAGAACTCTGACTCTAATGGGCAAGACCACATCACCCGATGCTTAGATCACTCCACTTGCTTCATTTATGTGCAGGAAATTGCTTCAATACCTACACCATTGTACAGAAAGCAGTCCTCCAGATGGCACAAGATTTCTTAAAAGGAGAGTTGACATCCTTCTCACACTAAGATGGCTGCTACTGCATGGTCCTCTTTATGTTTTCAGTGACAATATTTGTCTCCCACCTAGGTCCTCAATATTTCCATAATGGCCCCTCTCAGGGCTCCACAAGTCTCAGCCAGCATCTTCTCGCCCTCTCTGGTCAGGTAAGGGTTCACAACCGCACTGCCCCACAGCTTCACTAGCATTCCTCACCACAGCCTCAATCAGGTCTATGCTGCGGCCTGCTGTCTACATGCAACTCCTTGAAATGTTATCTCTGGAGGACTCTACGCCAGTAGCGGCCCGTGGTGGGAGTGCTGCCGGGCGCTGACGTGCGGCAGGGGAGGTCGAGGGTGGAGGGTAGTAAACTATGGATTACGGCAGAATAGAGGTAAGTAAACATATAAATAAATAGAACGAATTTTGTTGAGCGCGCTGCATCGCACTCCCACCACGAGCCCCTACTGCTCCACGCCCTAATATCGGCACCCTTGGGGCTTTCTGTTTTGGCATTGTCCTTTCCCCCAAGATTGGAGTGTCACATGAGGTCACTCAGGCTCTGGTGTTCTCTTCCAGAGGGCAGACCAGCTCCTCAACTGATCAGTGTCATTTTGATTTATGTTCAAATTAGCTCACATTTTTTAAAATTGCAGATGAATATCTTTCATCTACAGCATCACATATGGCAAACAAAAAATACATTTAATAAATCTAATGCAAATTCATTATATTTAGCATGATTGCAGATAAAGATAATTTACTATCAATATCACACATTTTATTTGGAATAACCATTTCTGAACTATTATTAACCTATACTGCACTGGGTAAAAATTGAAAATAGATTTGATTATCTCCCATATTTAGATATTGGAGGCGCGTGGCACACTGTTGACTCCTGACAGAAAATGTGCAGTGAAAAAAAAGAGGATGGGGATTTACAAACATTCAGGCTTAACCACGATGGGGCAGAATATTTAATTTGGTGCCCAAAACAGGATTGCAATGTGGATAAAAAAAATGAGAGAGAATAGTGAACAGCTGTTGATTGCACACCACGAGTGGGAATAACATGTGTAGTTGCTATGTTATTTGCAATTATGAGGTGTCAAACTAAGAATTGGGTGCAAGTTGACCAACTGCTAATCTGTATTGCCCAAGTTTACACTAATTAGTTGGTGCACAATTTGCGTCTGTGTTTCGGGACCCAATTATGATTGGTCCTTAGGTTTATTGTCAGACAGAATTGATTTTATTTGAGACCTAAACTTCATGCATTTCTTTAATTTAGTATCGCTAATTACATTGTTTTATCTCTGCAAATGTTTATGAAGCCTCAGGAAAGAAAATGATTTTGTTTTTTGATTGATTACTGTGGCATTTTTATTCATCTTCAGAATGAATTATCATGAAAATATTTGCAATTTGCAGATATTTTTCTAAATGCGCACACGTGTAATATTTTTAGTATACATGGTTTTATATTCAGAAAATAAATTAGAAATTAAATATAATAAAATATTAATGCTGCAAGAGCTCATATTAGAACTGAAGTTTAGTAGGAATGCATGATATCAAAAACGGGTTAAGTTCCTGTGCGGGTTACAGTCTGAATGTACAGCACTATAACATATTGTCAAAGAATGAGAGATTGTTCGGTAAATGGCTGTCATAAAAAGTGTAAAAGCCCTGTGACTTCAAATATCAGGAGATCAACTGCAGCTAAAAAGAGCATTTTCTAACTAGGAAGAGAGCTCTGTTGTGACTTATAATGACTACAGTACAACTGGCTGTATTTTTCTTTTTAGTTCTGCAGTAGATTTATAAATTAGATGTGGTGGAACTTAGAAATGCTCAACTTCTCATTATAATGGCTCATGACACCGAAAATGACTCCGAACAGCCCCGGTAATCACATTCCTTATTCAAGAGCAGAGTGAAACTGCAGTTTTTTTTTTATCAAGCTGTAGTTCATTACAGGTCTTCACACATCTAAAAATACTGAACAGCACCCATCGAAAATAGCATGACCTCCTACTGAACACAAGGAGTTAGGCATTTCCTAGCTCTTGCAGGAGATAAGGAGCAACACATTTTCTTGCATCAGTTCATAGAGCGAGAATAAAACAAAGTTATATTTATTAATCACTTGCTCAGGCACAACGAAGCGCTTACTGGAAATGTAACACCACAAGGTATCCCCGAGTTATTTATTTATTTAATATTATTTTTATTTATGTAGACGTTGTATAAATGTATATGTCATTGTTGCATATTTCATCACAATAGAAATTGAAAATGGTTTTATTACAAAGTTAGGAGAAGGATCACACAAAATGAAATTTGAATCTCCAACAACCAAAGACATGTGTGACGGGTGATTATATCCTCAGCAAAATAGTCGGGTTAAATATTTTTATTGAAGATGAATGATCTTTCAAGTGCCATTACTCCGGGAAAAAGTTAATGCAGGAGGTATTCATTTTTTGCATTCTGTTCCAGAATGAATCCTCTTTTCACTAAGCCTAACTTTTTGAATGGACCTTTCATGTGTAGTGAATGTTGTGCATGATTACCCCAACACCTCACGGGATAATGTTCTTATATCAAAGAAGCACTGTGTTCAGTGTTTGTCAGTACAGTGGGAGGTGGCGAAATTTGGGTATTTCTTGAGAGGAACAAAATATTGAAAGTTATGGTACTGCTTCTGCGAAAGCAAACTGTAATTGTGACAATGGTGTTGCACACGTGTCGACAAGGTTGGACTATGACAAGAAATAGGCCTGTGTGGCAAATAAACTAGGTCTCTAGTTGGCAGACGTTTGCATCCTGTCCAAGTAGGGACCACAATCCTAGTCCGGCTAAGCTAGATAAAATACTTTAAATTAACCTGTGCTCACCCACTTGTAGCTTGGCGCAGAGCAGATAGGCTTAACTTAAGAGATAATGTGTGAAGTATTTGTGCAACACACACACTCAGTAACACAATGAAAACACCAGAACAATTTTCCACACAGGTTTTGATAACAGAGAATATTTATCTGAATAACACAAGACAAAAAACAACAAAAATCCAATCAGTAGAAGTTACGATATGATTTTTTAAAGAATAAACCAATAATAGTGCATAGAGGTCACTAGTGGTCAAAAGTTTATTTGAGGTCACAAGGGACCAGTACAAATCCAAAGTTCAGGCCAACCATGATGGAGGGCAGGCCGACTGCAAGCCCGAGACATGTCCCGCTGAAGAAATACCTTGGTTGGAGCAAGTGTCCCTGTCAAGAGCCTACTGAGTTGTCATTAAGCTGCGCAAAGGGGGTCCTGCATCATCGTTGAGCTCCATTGACAGGAATGCAATGCATGGTTGAGCTACGCAGAGCGTCATTGTTGAGCCGCTCAAACTGTAAATCCACTTTCATTGAGCAGCCTCTGTTGAAGGGTGATGCAGCGTAATTTCTCACGCAATCGATGTGATGAGTCTGTTTTTGCAGAAATCAGCTGCAGAAGCCATTTCTGAGGCCCAGGACTGGAGGTGGCACCTCAGGCAAGGGTAGGACTCACAGATGGTAGAGTCCAGCAGCACAAGCAGGATTGCAGGAAGTATTTTCAGTCCCTGAGACTTCGGAAAACAGGAGGCAAGCCAGCAATCCCTTGGAGTCACTATGGGTTCAAGTGAGATGGGTCTAATCCATGTACTGAGCAGGTCAGACATCAGCAGGCAGCAGGGCAGCTCAACACAGCAGAGACACAGTTCCTCAGAATAGTCGCTCAAGGTAAAGCAGCAATCTTTACCGGACAGCAAGCTTTACTCCAGCAGAGTTCTTCCCATGTCCAGTGGTGTACTTTATGTGGTAGGGTCAGAGCCCCAGCACTTATACCCAAAAGTGCCTTTGATGTAGGGGGTGACTTGAAAGGAGCTCCCTGAGGTTCAAAAAGATCCTTTTTTATCCGTCCTGTCTGCAAGACTAACTGTGGGGGGTAAAACAGTGCTTCGTGTGTGAACAGGACACTACTTGCTGAAGTGTAAGTGTCAGCCCCTCCCATTCCTCTCTGCCCAAGAAGACCCAGTAGAATGCAGAGGAATGCAGATGAGTGCTCAGAATGCAGAAGAGCCTCACCTTCCTGTGTTTGTAGCTGTCTAGGGGGAATGCACAAAGTGTAGTGTCACCCAGCCCAGACATGTACTGGAGACAGGATGCAGGCACACAGAGCGAAGTTTAGAGCAGAGAAATGTCCACTTTCTCAAAGTTCAAAACCCCAAAATTGGCTGAACTGACAAATTATTTGATATAAAGCTATCCGTAAAGTGAAGACGGTTTCCCTGTCATACGATAATTTGCTATATGACTCCAAGTGTCTATCTGCTCTGAGTCCTGAAGAGCACCCACAAATAAAGTTATGGGTTGAAACACGTCGACAACAATTCAACCTACAAGCTTATAAAAGTGCTTTGTAATCAGGGAAAAAAGAATACATTTGATTGATATACAAACCCCTGGTTACAAGAGCAGTGCATTGCCAGGTTGCTTGGCCCTTTATTTTAGGAGTAGAAGAAAAAAATGTTGTCAGCTTTAGAAGCTATCAAATTCTCCTGTTTGGACAGTTGCATTTCAGAACTTTGAATTTTAATTGTATTATTGCAATATATGTGTATATTCATTATTGTATTTGAAGAGAAGTTGATTCGGGAATTCCCAAAGAACTACAGCGGCACACCACAGGACAGCACAATAAGTTTTTATTGTGCCACAAACAGAATGACGCATTTCGCCAAATGCCTTCATCAAGTTAGTGACCTGTGCCCAACCGCCCGTAATAATACAGGGCAGCGCTCATAGACAGTGAAGAGATATTAAAACGTAAATCATTCGTGAAATTAAATGTACAGAAAAATGTCTTAAATTGCACATAATCGCATAAAAATGCTCTGCATTATTTACAAATTCATTACATTTCATTGTCATGAATTAAGAATAGTCAATTCATACTGCGGCAAAACCGTCAGCCATGAACAAGGTTGAAGGACCAACTGTAAACATGAAGACACTGCAATTCTTGAGCAAATGTCAGCAATTGCAATCAAGGTTCATATTCTGATGACAAAAATAATATGACGTAACGGAATTTTGTCTGCAAAGGGCGATTTACCCCTTTCCCATCTATCTTAATGAATAAACAGTAACATGTCAATTTCATGGGAAAATGCCCTGAAATTCATCATCACCATTTCTGATGTGTTACATGCAATCAATGCAGAATGTAAACAATTATAATAAATTGTAAATGTAATGCGTTGCCATTCCAACATAAATACATATCGTAGCCATTGTGGGTTATGTACCCCCTGTTGGTCCCTCACAAAATAAATTCAATAATGATTGGGCAAAACCCTTCTAAACTTGATCCTGAAAATCTTAGCTATTTGAAAATATACAGATATATAGCCTCTAATGCGAATATGTACACAATCCTGATCATAAATTATTCAAAGTAGCAATATCTCATTATTAACATAATCCTCTGTTAATATACTTCTGGGTAAAAACAGGTACCCGACTGATTGTGGTGCAAGTGAATAAAGTGAACAACATGAATGAAAGGAAAAGGAAAAGAAAATGAGGAAAGTGTAGAGACCCAAACTTTAGGGGAAAGTCTGATTAGGTTCGCTAAGCCTAGCGTTACAAAAAGAAACAATGTCAGAACGCAAATGGATATATACTGACTCAATAGTCCCAAATTCCAGAACCTATCCCACATGTTGGAATCTATCACCCTCCCTCAACAAATTAAAAAAGTGATGTATTTTTAAAACAGCCAAAGCTGATCACTGATAATTCCAGAAATTGTGGAAGTAATATTGATCATCACATCATTTATGACCGATGTGAGTAGCAAGCTTTTCCCCGTAATTCATCCCATTGGGGATTTTGCTATTAAGCTCGATGATATACTTGAATTCTGTAACTCGTAAGAGTTTTTCCCGATCTCCTCCCCTTGGATGTGGCAAAATTCTATCAATGCCAAAGAATGTAATCAAATTGGCATTGCTCTGATGTTTTTCTTGATAGTGCCTGGCAACCGGGTGATTGAAATCTGAATTGGTTACCGCCCTCATATGTTGTAAAATATGAGTTTTTAGTTGCAACTTTGTTCTGCCCACGTAATTGAGGCCGCACGGGCGTTCCAGGACATAGATGGTATAGTCACTGGTACATGTTATCTGCTTTTTTCTCTTTTTACTCGGACCAACGGTGTAACTGTCACGGTTACAGCTATGCCTGCACGCTTTACAGGAATTACACTTCCTGAATCCCTTTGCAGTTCCCAGTCATGTAGTAGGGGTTGGTGTATTATACTAACTGTGGACTAGATATTCTTTTAAGGACTTCGATTTCCTATATGGTATGGATGGCGTTTTACCTATATAGGAACCAATTATGGGCTCATATTCCAATAATCCCCAGTGCCGTCTCATGATGCATTTTATGTTATTTTACCTGGTATTATAGGTTGTAATCAATCTTGGGACCTCAGTGTCACTCTTGATATATCTTCTAGAGGTAAACAATGCCTCATTCCGTGTAATGTCCCTGACTTTCTTACTGGCAGCTGTGATGACCCTGTTTTTGTAGCCCCATTGCCTAAACGTTTTTTCCATAGTTTGATGTTCTTTTGCAAAACCTCCCTACAATTTCTTCAAGCCCGAAGAAACTCCCCAAAGGGAATGCTGTTATGAAGGGGAACGGGATGGTTGCTGTTAGTGTGGAGCAAGGTATTTCCAGCAGTGTCTTTTCGGAAGAGGCTGGTCACCATTTGACCATCCTCTATATATATAGCTACATCCAAAAACTCACAATACGACGAGCTAATGGTATGAGTAAAGGTCAGATTAAATTAATTTCTTCCCAACACCTCAATGAATTCCTGTGCTAGATCCACCGGCCCATCGCATATCATAAACAGGTCATCAATATACTTCATCCAGATAGGGATGTGCTCAGTGAATCTTTCATTCGCATCCACCCACACGATCTGTTCCTCCCACCAGCCTAGAAAAAGAGTTGCTAGACTGGGGGCGAAGCATGTGCCCATTGCAGTGCCCGATCTTTGACGGTACAGTGTTTTGTTAAAGATGAAAATATTCTCTCTAAGGCAATAAAGCATCATGGTTTCCAACATTTGTGTGTGTTCCCAAAGAGAAATGTGTCACTCCCTGAAGAAGTACATACAGGCATCCACACCCTGCCTTTGATCAATGGAAGTGTACAATGAACAGACATTTAATGCTATCATATGATAGGTCTCCTCCCAGGTGATGTCATGTATGCGACGTAAAAAATCGGTACTGTCCCTACAGTATGATCTCAATCTAGTGACAAAAGGTGACAGAAAAAGATAGAGAAAAATGGAAGGATTCTCCAAAAGACCCCGTTAGAAGATACTATAGGCCTCCCCTGTGGTCTATTGGGGTGTTTGTGAATTTTAAGTAATAGATAAAAGCAGGGGACACGTGGATTCTCTGTTATCAGGAATAAATACTCCTCTCTATCCAACATGCCCTCCTCCCACCAGCCTTTCAATAGTTCATGATACTTAACAATCGTTGTTCTATATACATCCCAATTGATTTCCTCATAGCAAGTAGTGTCTCCTAATTGTCTTAGGGCTTCTTGATTATATTGTTGGACATCCATAATAATCGCGGTTCCACCTTTATCTGATGGTTTTATATTTATGCTTTCATTTGTATTTGTATTTGTATTGGCATTTATAAGGCGCGTAAATCACCCTTAGGTTTCAAAGCGCCCGCAGAAACTCCAATGATGGACAGGTAGTCAGACAGACTTTAGAATAACCAGGTTTTCAGCAATTTGCGGAACTTCAAATGGTTTGGTTCAATCCTCATAGGAAGAGGGAGGGAGTTCCAGATAAGCGGAGCTATTTTAGAAAAAGACCTGTCTCCGTTTCTAACCGTCCGAACTTTGGGGATGGAGAGAAGGTGCTTGCAGGATGATCTGAGCGTTCTAGTCGAATGATAGGCTATGAGTTTGTTGGCGAGATATAGAGGGCCTTTGCCATTTAAGGTTTTGTGAACCAGGCAACAAAGTTTGAATTCGATGCGCTTTTTTATAGGAAGCCAATGTAATGACCTCAAGCTAGGGGTCGAGGGAGTGCGAGAGGGGAGATCGAGGACCATCCTAGCAGCGGTGTTCTGCAGGACCTGGAGTTTGTTCAGAAGATTTTCGTTAATGGATGCAAAAAGTGCATTGCCATAGTCCAGGCGACTAATAATTAGTCCCTGGACCAGAGGTAGACGGGAGGGAAGGGGAATCCATTTGAAAATTTTCTTCAGGTTGCGCATAAGCCCGAAACTGGAGCGCACAATGCTATTGATATGGTCAGACATAGAGAGTTTGTTGTCCAGCACTATCCCCAGATTTCGGGCTGACGTTTTGGTGGGGGGGGGGACACGGGCCTAAAGTTGTAGGCCACCAATCGTCGCTCTAAAATTTGTCAGCGTTACCGAAGAGTAGTATCTCTGTTTTGTCTGCATTAAGTAACAGATAGTTGTTTGACATCCACTCTTTTACTGTGATCATACATTGTTGGAATCTGAGTTTAACATTGGTGGGATCAGTTCCTAGGGTGATAAGAATTTGTGTGTCATCGGCATAGGACACGGTTTCAAACCCGTGTGCTTTGATTAATCTAGCCAGTGGAGACACATAAAGATTAAAAAGCGTAGGACTTAGTATGGAGCCTTGTGGCACGCCCTTGTCTACTTCCTGATCCGAAGAGGAGAATTTGTCGACTTGAACTTTAGAGCTACGTCCAGTCAAAAAACTTTTGATCCACATTAAAGCTGAGCCTTCAACACCCACCTCCACAAGGCGTTTTAAAAGAATACTATGTGAGATGGTGTCGAAGGCAGCAGACAAGTCTAGTAAAACCAGAATGGAGGACTGTTTTACATCCAGGGCAAGTCTTATATTATCCACCATCTCAACTAGAGCAGTTTCAGTACTGTGAAATGCTCTAAATCCAGATTGAGAAGGATCTAACAGTTTGTTGGCTTCTAAATATTTGGTGAGTTGGGAATTGACCAGGGATTCCAGGACCTTTCCAAACAGGGGAAGAAGGGAGATGGGACGGTAGTTTTATGGCAGAGTTGGGTCAGCAGATGGTTTTTTCAGAATGGGTCTGATGACGGCTTTCTTCCAGTGAGAGGGCACGATCGATTGGGAGAGTGTGAGGTTAAGGGTTCTGGTCAGATAAGGGATGAGGATAGGGGCAATTTTGGAAATTATTGAAGATGATGCCGGATCGGTGGGGGAACCAGAGGTAATTCTAGCCAGTGTGGAAGTTACATCGAATTCCGAAAATGAGTCGAAGTCCTTCAAAATGGTAGACGGAGTGGGAAGGGTTACGCTTATTGGCTGCTTACAAGGTAAGTCAGTGGTGATGGGGTTAACAAAGATTTTATAAATATCATTTACTTTGTTATAAAAGAATGAAGAGAGAATATTGACCCATTCATGGGAGGCAACTGTGGGAGGTAGACAGGACGCAGGACTAGAGAATTCTTTGACTATTTTGTGGAGTTCTCTATGGGAGTTAGCAGCCCGATCTATCCTGGCACCCAAATAAACATTTTTTGCAGAGGCAATATCCCTCATGTATTGGTGATGGGATTTTTTATATTGTATTCTGTCATGGGGGTTTTTGGAATGCCTCCATTTACGTTCGAGTGCCCTAACGGCAGATTTCGTTATTTTGAGTTTGGGGGTGAACCAAGGGGATAGTTTAGTAGGACATCTGCTGGGTTTACTAGGGGCAATGATATCTAGAGCTGTGGTGATGGCTTGATCAAGATAGATCACAGCTTGGTTAGGATCTATTAGAGGTACGATGGGTGAAGGGAAAAAATGCGTGGAAAAGGCTTCTGGACTAATCTTATTCCAAGGTCTACTTGAGCTGACTCTTTTCTTAGGGGGGGGAGAGATTAAGTTAAGGTGAATATGGAATTTGATGGTGTAATGATCGGACCAAAGGACCGGTAAAAGTTGCTCCAGTTTTAATTTATCGGATTTGGTAAATAAAAGGTCCAGGGTGTGACCGGCGGTATGGGTAGGGCCGGTCACCAGTTGGTTTAGGCCTAGTGTGTTCATACTTGTGATAAGTTCGTTTGTGTGGGGGTCCTGTAGAGATTCGGCATGATAATTAAAATCTCCGAGGAGAAAGAAGTTGTCAGAGGAAAGAGCAAGGGAGGCGATAGTTTCCGTGAGTTTATTTACAAAGTTTGTTTTAGTTCCCGGCGGCCTATAAAGGAGGGCGCCTTTCCAGGACTCTTTACTCCCCAAGGTAATTGTGAAAGTACAAATTTTGCCCCAAACAGCAAGATGGGAATCAGTGAGGTGAAGTTTGATGTTAGACCTGTAGGCGATAGCAATTCCTCCACCTTTTTTATTCGTCCTGTCCAGCCTCGAAATTTTGTAATCATGGGGAAGGGCTACTGCAATGTCGGGTAATGCAGAGTCTGAAAGCCAGGTTTCAGTAATGAAATACAAATCTGGCTTATCTGCGTCAAGAAGCGCCCAAAATTCTAATTGATGTTTAGGGAGGGATCGAGCATTACAGTATAGGCAAGTTAGAGACTTAGGTTCAGGGAGTGATAAGGGGGTGATGCATGTGCTCCCTTTTAGTAGGTGTCGGCAGAGGAGGAGGGACTGATTAGAGAGGGAGTTACAAAGGGAGGAGGAAAAATTATCAGGTAAGCTGAGGGTTGGGCGATCAATGTTCAATGCATGAAGCTCAGGACTTGAATATTGGAGGATCGCCATGGAGAAGAAGTTACAGGAGGTCAAAATGAAAAATCAAGCGGCGATCCCGGTGCCTGGCGACGGTCAGGCGCGGACGGGCGCAGTGCGCTCGTTAAATGCCGGGAGTGGGCGGGACCGCGACAGCAGCAGGCACAACTAGATCTCTGACCTGATCCACTAACCGGAAGTGAGTAAGTGTAAGCTGGGTGTTTTACCCCTCCGCACGATCGGCACAAGCCGCTGGGGACCGGGGGGACACCAGAATCAAGATGGGCAGCAAAGTTTAAACGAACACAGTATCTTTAAAAGCACAATAAAGCAGCTTAAAAAAACACGCTAAAAATATTAAAACATAAATTGCAATTATCACGCTGAAATTGACCAGGGTATATGAAGAGGTCTGAAGAGGTATTCATTAGATAATGCATTCAAGGCGTCTCTTTGTGATTGTGTCAGGTTATCCTGTCGTGATTTGGGATATTTTTCACTTAACTCGTTGATTTCATGTATCATGATCAGGTTAAATGCTTCTGTATTGTCATGTGGGACATTTGGGTAAAATACCGATTTTAGTCTAAGACCAGTATGGTAGGTAGCATCTGGTCTGAAACCCAATTCAATTAACATTCCGCTTTTTTCTTTAGTTGAACAATCTGCCACATCTTCCTCCATTTGATGAATGTCTAAGATGAAATTGACATCTTCCACATGAAAGTCAGGCACATCCTCTGGTATGGGCAACCAATTCTGGGTATTTTAGATTATAGCCATCTTATAAATTTTCATCAGTTTTAGTTTGTGGATGTAAAGAAAAAGATCAATACGAGTGCTGACAAAATCCATGCCATATGTAGGACAGAATAATAATCCCAATTGTAATAGAGACTCTTTCTCTGCTGTTAAAACCCTAGAGGACAAATTGATCACTGATTTATTGGTTGTGTTTACAAGATCTGTAGGTTTTTGAAAGGGAATGGTTCTGCGCACCGTCTGTTCTTTATTCTGGGTCTTTGTTTATTCCTGTGACTCTCCCTCTTTTTGTGCCTCTTCCTTTTCCTCTGGTCTTTACTTGTGGCTTCTACTCCTGTTCCTTCTTTTGTATAAAGATTTGAAATTCCTGAAGGAAGGTGAGGGGGCGTACTCCTAAAGGGACACTTTGAGCCTCTTTGTTTATAGTATGTAATGTCATTGTGCACATATGCTGGGTGGGTTTAATGTATTGTTTACGTATACTTTGTTCATAGTAAGCTTCTGTGTATGATGAATTTCAAAGTGATATGAATAATGAAGAAAAAGAGAAAAAAAATGATAATCACTATTGGAAAAAATTCAGTGTGTATAAATAATTAGTCAGTGCTGGCACTTTTGTGATTTTGAATTTTAGGTGGCCCAGCCTTGCTGATTTAATAGGGCTCAACCCTTGATGTAGGTTTTTGCACTATCTAAAATGTGGCTTTTCTAAAATAGTAATGGCAGTCCCTACTTTATCCCTAAAGAAGATTTATCATTACCATTCAAAAGATATGAAACATTATTTAGCAACTCCTTTTGGTTGGATCCTGGCCATTTTTGCAGGGTTATCCACATACTTTTTGCCTTCTTCCTCCTATTTTGCTGACCCTCTTTTTGTTAGCTTTAGGACTCTGGGCACCTTACCACTGCCAATCAGTGTTAAAGTGCATGTGCTCTCTTCTTGACACATGGTATGATTGGTTTACACCTGTTTGGCATACCTACATTTCTTATAAGTCCCTTAATTTGATTTTGGTATGAGAGAAGCACTGCTCCCGCTTTTGTTACAGGAGGCCGATATTGCAGCACTGCTGCTAAACCGGGCCCCCAGTGACAAAACCTGACCCCACAGCCACAAAATCGCCCTCCGCCCACCCGGCCCACCAGGGAAACGCCTAGTGCCTGCTACTGCCAGTCTGGCCCTGGCTGAAGGAGGAACATGTTTCAGATATAGTAATGACCCTCCTTACAAGATATACAAAGGGCAGAAAAGATAGAGATGGAGCCTTAGCTATTATTTACAATGAAAAAAATAAGGTAAAATTTGAACCCATTACGATCCCAGGTAGTGAATGCTTACGGTTTTTGTTGGAACTTTTACCCACCTCCACTTTCTCAGGCCTCCTTATATATCGTCCACCAAGCCCTGTAACTCAATTCACAGAGGCTTTCCTTGAATGAGTGCAGGTCTTAGCCTGACATTTGCAAATTTTTCTATTCTGGGTGACCTTAATTTACATTTAGAGGATAAGAATAATGACGCACTCAAATTTTTTATTTCAGATCTAGAAGCCATGCAGCTCATCCTTCAGCAGTAAAAACTGACTGATATTCATAGCCACTTATTAGACCCTATTTTCTCACCAATTCTCAAACATTAACAGTAGGGACTCCAATTGAAATTTTATGGTCAGATCACAAGTTAATGCCTTTTCAACTCACCAAACCTGCGGCCAAAATGGCTAAATTGTATATGGTCAACACAAGGCGCAACGGGGCCAAGCTCAATCCAAGAGATTGGGAAACCTTGCTAGAAAATACTTATTCTGAATTAACGAGAGACCTTAAAAACAGATACAGCTCCTTTGTGAAATGGCTTCACGATGCCCTCAATGTGGTACTACCTGCTCAGTCAAGAAAGACACCTCGTACAGGAGGTAAATGTCCCTGGTTCACCCCCAAACTCTTGGAATTGAGAAAGGAAAGCAAGAGACTAGAAAGAGACTGGAGAAAAAACTATGATGGATCTAAGATACTGACTTATAAAGGCGCAGTCAAGAAATATCATTACGCCATTAGGGCTGTGAGAATTAGCTATAGTACAACAAAACAGAGCCTGCTTCAAATTCCTCTAAAGAGCTATCAAATAGTAAATAATCTTAATCCAATCCTCAAGAATGTAAATAAGCCTATAACCTCTGAAGATCATTGTAATGGTTTAGCAAACTTTTTCAGAGAAAAGATAGCATACACCAGACTCTTGGTGGAGTTATAAAAACCCCTACTTCAGATAACTTAATTTACAGAAAATGGAATGCTTTCACTAAGATGACAATTGAGAAAACTACTGAGATTCTCTCCTCCCTTAGATCTGGATCCCCTTCTGATCCAGCCCCCCCACCAGATATACTATTAAAAGGAGGTGATATACTCCTACGTACCCTAACTAACAGTTTTATTCTTTCTCTCAACTCTGGTATAGTACCAGCAGCATGGAAACCCACTATTGTGAAGCCACTGTTGAAAAAGGCCCATGCCACCCTTTTGATAAAAGTGAACTATCACCCTTTTTCCTTATTGCCAGGACCCAGTAAACTCCTGAAGAAAAAATGTAAATTCTATACAATAATATATTACACCCATCACAAACCTGTTTCAGAACATGGAATAGCACTGAGACTGCCCTTCTTGCCGCCACAGAAGAGCTCAAAGCCACACTATATAATGAAGAAACAGCAGCCCTCATCCTCCTTAACCTAAGTGCCGCTTTTCACACTGTCTCTCACCCAATCCGTATCAATAGACTAGGACAAATAGGGATAACTGGGACTGTGCTGAAGTGGTTAGGGGCTTTTCTTGAAATAAATCTTTTCAAGTCATGGATGAAAATAAACACTCCAACACTCTTCCTTTCGAATGTGGAGCACCACAAGTGTATTCCCTTAGACCTATCCTTTTTAATTAATATGTAAGTCCGTTAGCTGAGATTATAAAAGAGCATGGCCATACAGCCATTTCATATGTGGATGATACTCAAATCAAACAGAATAGACCTCTGCACATCTAGACAAATGCCTAAATCAGGTTTTGACCTGGATGGCAGCCAGTAGCATTAAGCTCAATGGAAATAAAACAGAAGTACAGGTACTAGGGAAAAAACGATCACATTGGGGAGAATTGAATTGGCCAGTATCTATGGGAAGCAAACCCTCCCCCATGGAAGATGTGAAAGGTTTTGGTGTTTGCCTCGACCAAGATCTTACCCTTTTCTAGGCTAGACCCTTTTCTAATACAAATACTTGTGGAAGTATTTATCAAAATAATTTTCTAGGCCGTAGCTGAACAAATAGTTGCAAAAAGCAAAACAATTATATCACCACGTAAAATGACTTCATTGGCAACAGAGAGTCACACCACCTGTGGTACTACTGATCAGCAAAAAATATGAACCCCCCCCCCCCGCAACGTCCCTCTAAATATTTGTATTGAAAGTCTATATGTGCTGAGTTGGGCTAAAGAAGGGGCTGGTCCTGTCTGCATCCCAGATGCTCTCAGGTGTAGGGGTCGGACTGGCTCCTTGGGAAATCAGGCAATGCCTGGTGGACTGGTCTGACAGATCAGAGTGGAGGATGGTGTTTTACCAGTTGTGGGCTGGTTCTATGGCCAGATGGGCTGGAGTGTACTGATGATTTACCTTATATTACAACTCTAGCTATCCTCGTCGCTAAAGGGGTCTATTAGACCTGTCACCCTTAGGGTGGTCTTCCCCCAACTTTTTGCCTGCCTACCTCCACTTTTTGCTTTATCTCTTTGTTGGCCTTAGGACTCTGAGCACTTTACCACAGCTGACTAGTGCTAAAGTGCATGTGCTTCTCCCCTAAAACATGGTGACATTGGTATATACCCAATTGGCGTATTGAGTTTACCTTTAAGTCCCTTGTAAAGTAGTGTACAGTATACTGAGGGCTGTAATTTAAATTTTACTAATGGGCTTGCAACACTGATTGTCCCACCCACAAAAGTAGCCTTTCCAGACGGACTCAGGACTGACATTGTCAGGCCTATGTGTGCAGTTTACTGCCACTTTGACTTGGCATTTAAAATCACATGCCAAGCCTTAAACTCCCCTTTTATTACACATAGGTAACCCCTGAGGTAGGCCTTAGGTGACCTATGCGCAGGGTGCTGTGTAACTAAAATGTACTTGTCCTTTAACATTATACATGTCTTGATAGTGACAAGCAGATACATTCATTAATCACTACTGTCAGGACTACTGTTCTCACAGCCTGGCATTGGGAATTCCTTAAGACACTTTAAAGTTGTGATTCCTGATTAGAAAGTATTAGAAATGGGGTTTCTGGTTGGCTAGGGAAGGCATCTAAGCCAGGCAGACCCCCCAACTACTCCAGTCAGGGCAAGTAAGTTACACACCAAGGATAACCTGTGCTCACCCCCTTGTAGCTTGGCACAAAGTAATCAGGCTTATCTCCAGAATCAATGTGTAAAGCGTTTGCGCAACACATTCACACCAGCAACATAATAAGCACATCACAAAAGAGACTTCACACAGGAATATATGAAAATATATAGTAGAATGTACATATCAAAGTGACCAAAATGACATAATCATGAAAACTGTGCATGCTATGCCAATTGTGAGTCAGTACTCATTATCTTGACAAAGCAAGAATTGAAATGACATACGTCCTAACACCAGGGTAAGAAATGCAGCAGAAGAGACTCATAAATGAATAATACGGGGCATGTTATGCAATCCTGAAAGAATACTCAATATCCTGTCACTGTAAGAATCAAAATGACATATATTAGAATCCCAGGGCATGGAATGCAGCAGCTTGGTTACAGCGAGTACACACAATATACATATTGGGTGCAGTGCTTCTGCACTCCTATTAGGCTGTATGTGGTCATTAGGCTTTAAAGGGAGGGCACAGCAGCTCCTATAGTTTAAAAATGTTTCCAAGCATGCCAAGTTTCTGATCGGGGTCCTTTGTTGAGGGTTCACTCTGTAATGCCACCAACAACGAGTAGGTGCCCCCAAGGTATGTGTCAGCGATGGGGAGGTGAAAACACAGTAAACCCTGCATGCAATATTGTCAAATATAACTGCCTGTTATCGTGCAGGGCAGCTGCTAGAGTCCCATGGCTTACAGGCCAAATGCGGGTGGAGGAGACCTTCCACGGTCTCTCCTGGTGGCCCACAAAAGCATAGTTCCCCATCTAAGGGAGGACCCTCAACAGCAGCTGCACGCAGTGCAATGGCCAAAAATGCCAGGTAGGTCCAAGAACGTGCGGTGCAGCCACAATCACCCTGCACCTGGTAGCACCAATGTCAGATCAGCCGCCTGAGCATGCAGCGTGACTTCCCTCTCAGCCCCGGACCTCTCTCTATTCGATCCAGGTAGATCTGACAGCTGCACACGGACTGAGGAAGATGGCGGCAATTCACTGCTAAAGCTGCGTCACATTGGATTTTTCTCCCTTAACTCTCTAATGTCAGGGGGGACCTCCGAGTTGACTCGGCGGTGAGTACTGGAATGAATGCAGCTCGGGGCTCCACCGTGCAGTGGCTATGCAGCGCGAGTCATGAGAGGGTTGCACCGGCCCCAGGGAAAAACCTCAGTCCTTTGCTAATCCTCAGCACGCGAGGGATCACTACAGCAGTCTCTGCTTGGTGGTGGTTTTGGTCCACGTGTGCTATTCTTGCTAAGGGGTGAAGGACGAAGCGCCTGCCATGCAGGTATATAGTAAATAGAGAAATAGCTAAATGGAGTGCTCACAATGCGCTCAATTGCAGGGGAAACCAAGAAGATAGAAACATTGCTCTTCACGCACTGTGTTCATTAGGAGGCACGAAGAGGGCACGAAGGGGCAGGCGGGCCAGCACAATGAAGCAATTAAGCTTTATGGCAATTCCTCCTGGAAACCCAGCAGGGCTCAGTTCACCCAAAGTCAGGGAACAGCTGGCAGCAGGTCAACAAACAGAAAAGCAATCCAGTGAGTCCTTTAGGCCACCCAGCAAGTAGCAGGCAACAGCACAACAACAGATGAGCAGTCCAGATGAGTCCTTTGTGCAGGTCAGCAACCCTTCTGACAGAGGTTCAGTACCAGTTTCAAAAGTACTCTAAAAGTCATGGGATCAGAACCCCTATACTTGTACTCCAAATGTTTTGATGTAGAGGATACTTCGAAAGAAACCTTAGAAGTGCACAACACCCCCCTTTAAACTCAGCCCTGGCTCCAGACATACAGTAGGGGGTAAATCAGTCCTTTGTGTGAGGACAGCACACAGCCTATACAAATGTAAGTGCCCCCGCCTCCCTCTTTCCTAGCACAGGAAGACTATCAGTATGCAGATGGATGCAGATGCCGCTCCAGTCACACCCAGTCCTCTATGTGCTGTGGCTGTCTGGAAAGTATGCACAAAGTGTAACTGTCTCTCTGCCCTAGACGTGGATTAGAGTCAGGCTGTAAAACACTAGAGCTATAAGCACAGGGAAATGTCCACTTTCTAAAAGTGGCATTTCTAAAATAGTAATGTAAAATCCAACTACACCAGTAAGTAGGACCTCTCACTACTGTTCTAAATATACTAACCAATGCAACACTACTCCTTTCATATCAAGCATTACCACTTAAACATATACAAGGGAAATCCCAATGCTAGCCTATGAGAGGAGTAGGCCTCACAGTAGTGAGAAACAAAATAGGCTGTTTGTCACTACCGGGACATACCACACAATAGAGGCACATGCCCTACCTTTTACATACATGGCACCCTGCTCATAAGGCTACCTAGGGCCTACCTAAAAGGTGACGATATGTAGTAAAATGGGAGTTTAAGGCTTGGCAAGTAGTTTTAAATGCCAAGTTAAAGTGGCAGTGAACTGCGTAGACAGGCTCTGCGGTGGCAGGTCCGAGACAGGTTTAAAAGGCTACTTCTGTGGGTGGCACAAGCAGCACTACAGGCCCACTAGTAGCATAATGGCCTAATTTGCAGGCCCTGGGTATTAAGATATACCACTTTACCCATCTGGTAGCCTAAGGATATGGGTACTCTTCCATCACCTGTAAGCAAGGTATGAAATCTAGGAATTATCTTTAATAACAGGCTGACCTTTAAAGATCAGATCAATGCCTTAATGTCATAGTTTTTGATTTCTTTAAGTTGATTAAAATGATCTGTCCTTTTATTCCACCCGATCTTCAGAAGGCAGTTGTGACTGCCCTAACCTTATCTAAACTTGACTATGGAAATGTCCTGTTCCTAAACATCCCGAAAAAACTCCTGCAGAAATCACAAATGCTACAATATGCATCTGTACACCTACTTCTGGGCATTCCTAAACATCAATGTTTCTCCCATTGTCTGGTTAAATTACACTGGCTCCCAGTTTTGTTCTATTCAATTCCCCTGGATTTGTAATGGGCATAGCTACCTACATAGGGCTTCCTAGCACTAGGGGCCTTATGTAGGTGGGCTGGCATTTACCACTTCATAAATACCGAATCATACCGATTCGGTATTTATGAAGTGGTAAATGCTATGTAGGTAATTGGTCGGTAAATATTACCGAATCGGAAAAATTCGGTAATTACCGATTCGGTATTTACCAATTCGGTAATGAGGCATACCTTCCCATTGATGGGAAGGTATGCCTCATTACCGAATCGGTAAATACCGATTCGGTAATGGGGGAGCACATGCAAGGGTGGCAGGGTGTCACATTGACACCCTGTTGCACCCCTGATTCGGCCATGTGTGCACATGTGGCACACATACATGCCCTGAGGGCATGTGTGTCTGCCACATTGCACACATCTACGGGCAAAATAATGCATTTACACACATATTCGTCATTTACCACCAACTATTAGTTGGTGGTAAATAACGAATCCCCACACACACCACACAGTCCCCCTACATTTCTTTTCTGTATTCGGAATTTACCGAATCGGTAAAATTACCGAATCGGTAATTTTACCGATTCGGTAATTTTACCGATTCGGTAAATTCTGAATACAGAAATTCTCCCCCTACATCTCAAAAGCCAAAATACCGGTCGGTAACAGTATAATTACCGAAAATCGGCCGTTACCGACCGGTATTTGGATTCCTACATGAGGCCCCAGGTGGAGGAAGTGGAAAAGTAAACTATTTATTCAAAAAGTAAGGTTTTTAACTGTTTCCTAAAAGAAAGCTAGGATTCGGCTTTCCTAATTTGGAGAGGGGGAGCATTCAATAGCCTAGGTACTAGGATGGCGCTGGACAATCATAATAGAACTAGTTAACAATTACACAATGGAAGCTTCCTATTGGTGAAGTAGAACATTCTGCAAATTAACCTTTAGCCATTCATCAGCAGAAAATAGCCACACCCAGCAGAAAACATCTGGAATACACCATGCCTCTCTACAAGGTAGATGAGCAACAGTATTAGCCTAAAAAATATTGATATATAAAATTGAACGTACCGCTTACGTGGATTAGAAAACAACTTTGCAGTTTGACAGCAGATTATGACTACCTATACTATACTATGTAATGTTAATTTGAAGGGTAAATTAAATGAAATTGCTTGAAGTTCATATTCTGTATTCAGTGAGGTTGAAAGCAGCACTAAATTGAAATAAATTAGAAAAAGTCGCCACATTTTCTACTGCAGATAACGTTCCTAATTATGTGGAACACACATATGTAGGAAACAAAGCAGTCTGACAAGAACAATTTCCTGCAACGTGGGTTGTTACAAAGGGCATTCAGTCTTCCAAAAAACTCTCTGCCTGAAAGTAAATATGCCGGGGAAGCTGACAATATTTATCCAATTCATAACGATTTAGATTTAATTGTTCCTTAAAAGATAATTAAAATGTTAAAAGGCAAGCTATTAGGCAATCACAAGGCATGACAGAATGAAACTGTGCATTCACTCTGATATTTTTAATGGCGGAGTTATCTTTACCGTAATCTCTCTAAACTGACACAAGGGCAAATATCTAATGTTCAGGGCATCTTTTGAAGCAGGTGAGAAGATGCTGAAGTACAAATAACATGTGAATATTTGGTTCAGTAAACAAGATTGGAACTAGTAGTGCCAAAACAGGTGGTGTATGAAAAGTTGAATATATTTTCCCCACGAATAAGCGATGCATGCCACACTAGTAAATAACTTATGGTAGGCGGTTGTCAGATGTTTTGCACTTGCCTCAAAATAGATCAACAGTGGAAAGAAATGTTCCCTTTCCTGGAGAATTATGAGGTGTACAAATTAACCCTACCCTGGAATTGGAATGCTTGGAACCATTCCCAACCATGGTAAAAACATCTATTTAATTTCTAGATGACTGCTTGGCTATTAAGTGTCACTCAGAATCTTGAACAGTGGCAGAATTCAGACATTGGTTGACTAAAATGCTAAAATACCTCAATCTTGCAATAAGAACTATAGTACCACTAGGAATTACTGAAGTGACACATTTGGTACAGTATGACATGTTTACATAAGCTTTACCTTTTTGCTACGTTTGAATATTTGGGATGGATGCAAATAATGTTTCTATTTATTTGCTAATTAATTTTATATATAAATTAAATTTATTCTGTCATCTCTATTAAAGGGATGAGGGCATGCACATATAAAACTAGGGAAGGAGTCATTATAAATGAGGGAGTCAGAGCTTCAGAGTAGCATTCTAGGACAAGGGCCACAATTGTACAAATGGAACTGCACATTTACAGGAGATTGGGCATTGTGAGTAAATTGACTACGTTGAGGACTTCAAGTCTGACATCACTATTAAAAAGAAAATATTTTCTCAATAAGGATGTCCTGGAAATCCTCTTCCCACTAAATTGTGCTACTCTATAGCAAGTCTGGCAAGCCTGCTGGGTGCACTATAAACAGAGCGTGTTGAGGTACATGAAGTAACAATTAAAAAAGGTGTACTGCTTCTTGGAGTCTTAATGCTCTTGACTGAAAAGTTTACTCACATTGCAGACACAGAACACAGCAGGTGTTGGTCTGGCCTGCACTGAGACTCAACGTAGGAGGGCACCAACATATCCCTAGCTGACATTGTAAAGAAGCTGAATTGTAGGCCTTAGAGAGATAGACATCACATTTAGTAAATCTCCAAGCTAAGTTTAAGTGAATAGATAAACATTTAAATATAAAACACATTTGCTAAAACTAAGATAAAGTTATGGTTTTCAAAAGTTATATTTAAAGAAAATTAGCACCATGGACAGTAACTGAGGAAAAAAATCTTTAAATTAATAAATAGAAAACTAAACAGAAAATAATGTAAATGAGTGTGGCAGTTTTTGAATGGCCTCCACAGAGTTATACATTTAACAGAAAATATGATTTACAATAAGAACAAATGTATTTCACAAACAACAAGACGCAGTCTGCAAACCATCAGAGGTATCCCATATTGAGTATATATATAATTGTAGATGCAGCATTGTTTTTTTTTTAATTACGCACATGGAAGATACCATGTTACATAATTCTGCCTTTAAAAGTTTTGCATCTTCAAGTGAATGTTATTCAATTAGAGCTGATATCAAGTCAATATTTTCGTTCAATTATGAGTAGCAAACTCTCTTACTTATTTTATTTTTAATAATCTTTAAAGTACAGTTACTTATTCTGTTATGTGCAACACAGATGAAAAAATATTAGTGCTGTAATTTGTGATGGTGTTTGCTGGTGCTCTGCACCTTCACCTCTTTCACTAGGGCATGGGTTTTCAGTTGATTCATGTCCCCAAGGTAGGAGGGAGCATTAGGACATGTACCTCTTCGTCCATCCATTACAAATCTGTTAAATTGGATAATTCGAGCTACTGGGCAAAACTGGGGTAGGTCATGTGCATTCCAAGCCTTGTGCAGTATCTTTCTACCATGTCGCCCAGCCCTGGCCACCTCCCTTAGCCAGTATTACAATGCCACCTGCCTTGCTGATTCCCAGAGATTGTATTTTACTCAAGATCAGCAGCTGCCTGACTCTAGCATTTGCCAACCATGGGGGCATAAGGTGGTACAATTCAGTCCAGGCACCAATCTGGTCAATAACAGATTATGAATGTCGGATTTGTGGTGCTTCACACACTTTTTTGAGTTTAAAGTCCTCCAGCAGGGCTAAGTTGAATCTGAGGAAAGTCTCTCAAAGTCAGATAGGCCTTTGTTGAGCGCATACTAAAGTAATTGGTTTTGGCGCCTAAAACAGGACAAGGCTGGATTTCGTAGCCACCAAGTAAGCTTCTATACTGAATAGAGATGCAGCCTTGTCCCAGTCGAAAGGTATACCTTTGAACTTAGTCACTTTATTGGTTCTTAAAATATTTAAGTTAAGCAATACTAGAAGATGTTGCCAGACAGGGCTCTTTGAGGTGTGGTATCCTTACTGAAGAATCCACTGGAACATGTTTTTTGAGTATAAAAAAGCTTTTAGTACCCAGTTTAGGTGCTCGCATTAGGCTTTGAAGCACTATGTATCTCTACTGACAGTGCTTCTGCAGGGGCCACATTCTCAGTGGTAATCTGGGCCATCTTGGAGTCAAGAGTCCTTCTGCTCTTTGTCTCCCTGGAGCAGGCAAACAAGAGGGAAAACACTTGACCTTTGGAGAGTAGTTCAAACCTCGTTTCTAGAAGAAGTCAGAAGTCCTTGAATCTTCTTCCTTCCAGGAGGGCCAGCTTCTTCAGAGCTAGACTTGCCAGATCAAGAAATGTATTGAGCAGGTGATGTAAAGGTGCCAACCTTGTCAGGTACACTGTCCAGTGACTGGACATTTTTTCCCTATCCGGTACGGTGTACTTTTTTACCCTCTTCCCACCTTCTGTACAGATTTTCCTCTTTGCTTTGTTATAAAAAGCCCTAATTATAAAATGTCTCACCTCTTCATCTGATACAAGGGTGCCTGGCTCGCGCAAAATAATTCCCTGATTTAAACAAGGTCTCCATTGCCAAGAACTGGCTTAGCAGTGCTTTCATTAGAAAGAGTAGTCTGGTCCTGGGAATGAATTGAAACAGATCCTGCGAGCCACATTTGACATCTCAAAGTCTCCGACCACTTAACCTTTGAATATCTTGGTGCCGAACTCACTATACAGGGTTACCCCCCAATTCGCCTACATAACATATACCACCCTCTGGGTGATCCACTTCCCTTTGCTGAGGAACTATTCAACCTTCTTTCTCAATCCTCTCTCTCCAACTCGAGAAACCTCTTCCTTGGAGACGTTAACATCCACTGGAACAATGCTGCTGACCCCACAGTCACCCATCTCATCAATCTTCTAGAGAGCAATGGCTTTGTTCAACTTTGTCACTCGCCCACCCACACCAAAAGCGCCACTCTCAATGCCATCATATCCAATAACAACCTAGCCTCCATCTCCAGCATCCTTCCCATTGACTGGTCTGACCATCACCTCACCCTGTTCCAGATCGAATCCATTCCCCCCTATTAAAAATCACATACCCTTGAAATGGACCAGAAAACTCAATCAAATTCCTCCTGGCAAACTCGAGTCTTAGCTACAAGCTCAACTTCTTCTCATCCCTCTCTCCAAAGATGCAAATGAGCTCACCGAACTCTTCAACAAGACCGCCAGTGAGGTCTTAGACCTCCTAGCCCCTCCTAAACTAAAAATGCAAAGAGCCATTCCATCTAAAACATGGTTTAACTCTGACCTCAACGACAAAAGACAATCACTTAGACTGACTGAAAGATCTTGGAGACAACACCCCTCCCACCTTGCCTGTCTCCGGGCTGCTAGACCATCCTATAAAAAACAAGGGAAAGGCCTCCTTTTTCCAAACACAACTCGATCGTGCCAAAAACAGACCCAGAGAACTATTTAACATTGTTTGCAACCAAACATCCACAGCCCCCCTCAAACTTACTGCCTCAACAAATAGATGTGAGGAAATTGCCAACTTCTTCTTGGATAAAATCGCCAAAATCAATCACTCCTTCCATCTAACTGAGATCCCACCCAATTCTCCTTTCGTAGCTGACACTACACTAAACGATCCTCCCGTCCTGACTCTGTCTCCTTACCCTTCCACTCTCCCTCTTGCTACCACACCTCCAGAATCCAGCCTTCCCCTCCTGCAACTAAAAAACAATACATCTTGGACTAACTTCCACCCCGTGACTGAGCTCAAAGTCTTTAACATCATCACCAAACTTAAGCCATCCTCACACACCAAAGACCCTATCTCCTCTAGTCCTATCCAGAATCTCAACCACATTATTGCCCCTTACTGGACCAACATCATCAACACTTCCTTCTCCACAGGTTGTGTCCCGGACTCACTTCAACTCGGTCAAATCACGCCTATCCCTAAAAATCCCACCTCAGACCCTAATGACCTGAACAACCTCCGCACTATCTCTAACCTACCACTTCTTTTCAAAGCCCTGGAAAAATGGGCTCTGCTTCAACTAGATAAACACATTAACAACTTCAACCTTTTAGACTGCTTGCAATCCGGCTTCAGAAAAGGCTACAGCACTGAAACCGCCATGCTAAATATAATCAATGACATCCACTCATCCCTTGACAACGGTGAATTCTTCTTACTCATTCTCCTTGACCTCTTGGCTGCCTTTGATACAGTCAACCACAACTCCCTACTCATCTCACTCAAGTCCCGCTTTGGCTTTAACGGTCAGGTCCTTAAATGGTTCACATCATTCCTCCAACACAGAACACAACAAGTCAAAATGAACAACTGTCTATCTAACCCCTCTCCGGTTTCCCTAGGCATCCCCCACGTCTCTATTATCTCCCCCTCTCTCTTCAACCTCTTTATGGAACCTCTTACCCTCATCCTGAAGCAAGCTGGTATCAACTACCACCTCTATGTGGACTACACCAAACTTTACTATAAGATTAGGTCCCACTCTGATGTACTTCATCTTAACCGTACCTTAAACAAGAGCCAACACTGGTTCCACTCCAACAATCTCAAACTTAACCCCAAGAAAACTGAAATCATTCTCTTCTCCCCTAAAAACAACGGACTCCCCATCCAAACCTGGATCTCTGACCTCAATGCACTCAACTGCTTGCTCTCTTTGTCCAACTCAGTGAAATCACTTGGTATTACCATTGACAAAAATCTTACCCTCAATGACCACATAAAAAACTCTGCTAAAGGAGCTCTCTTCACTCTCCGTCACATGAAGAAAATCAAACCCTTAATCCCACCTGAAGACTTCAAATGGGTCGTCCAATCCCTGGTACTCTCTAAAATCGACTATGGGAATGCTATCCTCACAGGAACCCCCTGTAAGTCCACTTAACCCCACTCAGATCTGTGCTCCACCTAGCAGCCAGGCTTATCACTGGCTCTAAACATTTTGACCACATCTCCCCAGCCCTGAAGGCTCTCAACTGGCTTCCCGTTGAAGGTAGATCCTCCTACAAGACAGCATGCATCACACATAAAGCCCTACACCAGAATGCCCCGCTGTACCTCACAAACAAACTAAAAAAAGCGGGCGGCTCCAGAACGATGAGGAGCACTAACACTTTCCTCCTTATCCCCCCTTATTCAAAAAGAAAACCACTCAATCTCACTCCTTCTCTGGAAATGTGCCGATCGTCTGGAATGCCCTCCCAAAGGAATTGCGTTGCAGCCCCTCCAACAATGCCTTAAAAAAAGATCTTAAACTGCACCTCCACTGCAAATACTGGAGTCTTTAATTGGACCTCTGACCTCCTCTAACCTTATCCTCCTTAACTTCAATCCCTTCTCTTCACCTCCCCTTTTCTCTCAATCACCTCACACTCTCCCCCCTTTTCTCCCACCCCCTTACTCCTACCACCCATTCCTTCTTCCTCTTAAAACCCCACCCGGCTGACCATACCCACCTCCCCCAACCTGGTTACCCAGCGTATCCTTTTTCTAATTTCTACCTCACCTGCAGCTGAGCCCTGAATCTTCCCCCCTGCCACTATATATGTAAATTTATATGCTTTTGCTGTGTCTCTGTTTATTAGACCTCAATGGAGCGTTTGATTTTATTTATTGTTTATACTGCGCTCTTCAACAACTCCTGTAATCTTGTTTTCGCACATGTAAAGCGCTGTGATACTCCCGGGTCTAGCCAGCGCTATATAAAACCTTTCAAATAAAATAAAATAAACAAAAGAAGTAGTGTAAAGGCTGTCATTTATTCTGGAAACTGCTCCTGTTCCTCTCCCTGATGGTCAATCCCAATTAAGTGGGCAGCTGTTGACAAAATCCCTTCTTCCTTGGGCCCAGAGACCATTGTCATCTAGAGAGCAAGTGTATCAAGTAGTGCAGTGGCGTAGCTAGACATTTTATTTTGCGCCTGTGGTGCTCCCTGCATTTGCCGCCCCATGGCGGCCACAAGTTAAAGCAGGTGGAAGGGGGTGCTGGTGATCTCTGCATTTCCCACCCAGCAACTGCTGCAGGTAAGAGTGGGGGGTACCACTCACCCCCCCCCCCCTTGCTACGCTACTGATGTCAACTCCAGCCAGTCCCACTGGAGTATTCTCAGAACCAAAAAAGTCCAAAACTAAATACATGGATCTGGAAGAGGTTATAAATCTATCCCTGTAGTGAGGTTATCTCTGTGACTAGGAAATTGAGCTTTGGCCCATGTGGAGGGCTTGGCACCAAAGCCAATGACTTTGGAAGAAGACCTAAGAGGAAAAATGCACCTTCTAGGGACCCTTACCAGCTTCATCCTTGAACCTTGATCACTGGAGGACTTTAACTTCCAAAACTTAAATTAAGCCAGAGAGTAGAGATGTTGATAGGGGTGACCTGCTTTGAATATCTGATTCCCATTCCATTGTGGTTGGCATAAAATTGCACCTAGGTCCCGGTCAATGGTGAACTGAGACTTTTTTGCTTTACTGTTTCTAGGTGTTTTTGCCTGAGATGCTTCAATATTCCTTATTGTTCTCCCTATGTGATTTTAATCACTTCATGCTTATAAATGTTGGGAATTTTATTTTGTTATTTTTTTACTTTAAAATTGTAGATACTGCTTGCACTTAATGTGCTTTTGTCTTGGAATATGCCTACTGCTTATGTCATAGTTACCAGGAGTTGAGCAGAGTTTAAATAGAGACTTGCGCTGAGACCTCACCAAGATGAAGTTATTAACTTAATAACTTCCTTTCTGATATTATGGATTAGTGGAAGGGTTGTAGATTGAGTCCAGCAACCACCATACTGTTTTAAAAGTTGATAATTCAATACCCCTTTCTAGATTTAGACACAAACATTTTATTTTTAACTGAAAATAATTATTTTTGATTACATTTTGATTAAGTCACATTTTTATTTTTTCATTTTTCATCAAATTTTTTAACCCTGATTTTTGGGCACATGCAGGTGAAACTGAACGACATGTGCATAAAAAGGAATGTGAAGAGTGCCAGAAGATCAGAAAGGAGGACTATAAGCAAATGCATAAGACCTGGTAGGAGATCTGCGAAGACCAGAACACCTGCATATCCATTTCTGAATCTGGAGGCATCATAATAGGCTCACTACCCACATATTAAGGCTGCCCTAATTTGCAAATTTGGTCTTAATCCTAAAAACTATTGCAAGACAATTATGACAATCCAAAGGAGTGACAACAGCCTAGGAATGTTTTTTGTGGATGTGTTATTGAAGACAGTGGCAGATGGGGTGATATGTAGCAATGTAACAAACTATAAAGGACTAATTTGGATATGAGAAAGTACATTCAGAGTCACTGTTTTACTGAGATAAACCAGCACCTGATTAATTCTAATCTCATTAGTCCAAGGGAGTTGGGAAAGGTGTTAAGCTCTGACATAGAAGCAGACTATCCAAATGGTACAGGGGTGACCACAGGACGGAAGAGTGGGTCAGACCCCATATGGATGGCCAGGGGAAAGCCAGCCTGAGAAAAGAGCAATGTTTTGACTATTATCAATCAGGTCATGGAAAGGAGGAATTCTCATGCCCCAAGTGGACACTCAGCAATGGTCATTCTACTGGGATGGCTAGTGTGGTACCGGAGGTGGGTAGTTCCCAGGAGTAGAAGCTATAGCATGCCCTAGTATCATTGTAGCTGGGATGTGGATCTGTGAAAGGTTTGATCCCTGTAAATTCTCGGAATCTCTTTCATTACTTTGTAGTATACTTGGACCAGTTGGAGCCTAGCAGTGGAACAGCTGTTCTTCACAGAACAGTATCTGAAGGGAGAGATCTGTATGGTAAGGAATGTTCATTCTGACATGCCAGAGCTTCAAAAGCCCCAGAATTTTCAAACTGAAAACTACTCTGCTCCAGCAGTACAACCATAAAAAGGCCATGGGCAACTTAGAGTGGCAGGATAGATAGAGAGAGGAGGGTCGTTGTATGCCACCACATACCTATAGATTGCATCCTAGGTAGTGAGTAACCACAGTTGGGAAGATAATCAGTGGATGAAAGCATCCAGGGTGTTCCACTACAGGTCTCTAAGTATTGGTGCTTAGGTTGGGGTGCGGGGACCCTAGAGTAGGGTAAGAAGAAAGAGGTAGGTGCCACCTGCATTAGGGGGAACAGTAGCCAAGGAGGTACCTGCTACCAGACTAGGTCTCTGTGAAATTTTAATTATGTGGAGCAATTTGTAGAATTTGGGGGATTTCGCTTTATGCTTGTTTTTGCAAAGTTTCCAAAACTACTCCCTTTTTCCATTTTTAAATATTTATGTATCATTTGAGGTAAAAATTGACCATGAATGCAGCATTTGTTGTAAAATATTGCTAAAAATGTATGGGAACAATACAACTCGAGCAGATGTTGTTCGCAGTGCTTTTGTTTTTTGTCTCAGCACAAAATGCATTCTTATGTAAAAAATTGATATCAAAACAGATTGTATGGTAAAAAATTGAGCTAAATAAAGAAATATCATTACGAATAATTATGAATAATTTTACGTAATTCTGCTGACACTTTACCAAATTTTGCACACCCTTAATACAATCCTTAAGTTTATCAGTCAACATTTAATTAATCAACTACACAGTACCCAGTGGCGACTGGCATGGGGCGGTGGCGGTGGGGAGTCCGAATAAAAAGAAGTCTTACCTGCGCCTCGCCGATTGCCAGCAGCCCCTCTCCTCTGTCCTCTGCTCTTCCAGACACCTCTAAGCCAATCACGACGCTGCTGTCACCATGACAGCAGCGTCTTGATTTGTGTGAGCGCCATGTTTCTACACTTAGACAGGGAGTAGGAAGCTGTGCATGTTCTTCCAATACAGCCCGGGTGGCAGCCTGGGTGGTAGAACATGCTAAGTGCGCATGACAGTTTGGCCGGCCAAACGGTCATGCACACTTAGGCACCCATTCACTCCTCCCTCTGAAAGGAGCTTAGCCCCGCCCACCCCGTCCTAACCTGGCTCCAGCCTGTATTTTATTTTTCCATTACACTGCTCATAGCGAGCAGTGGGGTGACGCTCCTTCGCCTTAGCGGACGAGCTGCCCTAACAGTCAGCTGCGGCCCGTGGAGGGAGTTCCGTGGGGCGGTAAGGTGGGGCGGGGGAGGGGCAGGGTGGGGGGTTCTAAAAACCGGAATATGGATAATTGCAGGTAAGTAAACAATTAAATAAATAAAACGAATTTCGTAGTGCGCGCTGCATCACAAAATGCGATGCAGCGCGCGCTACGAAATTTGTTTTATTTATTTAATTGTTTACTTACCTGCAACTATCCATATTCCGGATTTTAGAACCCCCCACTCGAACCCCCCACCCTGCCCCTCCCCCGCCCCGCCTTACCGCCCCACGAAACTCCCTCCACGGGCCACGGCTGCTGACAGTACCTAGTCTGAATTGTGGACATGCATGCCTGATGCCACCGTTATGCAGTTCCCCTCAAAAGAATAAACTTTGCATGATTAGTAAATCTAGCTTACTTTTGTTTCTTTCATTGTGTATAGTCTTGGATATGTACGCTGTTGTAATATGAAGTGGTCCCTATAATTTTTATGAGGATTTAGATCGTTGAAACTAGTGGCTTTCAGTTTTACCAAATCACTTCACATACATGTTTTTGCTAAGTTTGCCACAGAAGTTGTCTATAAATACCTCACATTGAGGGGATGTAGAAAACCTAAGGAGGTCAAACGGCCTCCATGATACTGTTAAGGAAGGTGTGCATGTAGATTACAATTTGCTGAAGACGCTCTACCACTGTCTGCTTAGTATATTAAAAGCTACATGCACTGTCTGTGTACAATATTAAGATTATATGCCATTTGAACATAAATAAAATAGTTAGAAAGCCTTAGATGAGCGAATGCAAAATCCTTAGGTTAGTGAATGCACGAACACCCATACCGCATTTTTGATCTTTTTAAAGAAAGTGTTGGAGCATATCTCATAAAATGTTGGTGACGTAATTGGAGGCTTCATGAGACTTAAAAAAAGTGTTTACGGTTTGTCTAAATTAACAGCACGCATAAACTATCAGGCAGCCACCGTCCTATAGCTAGCTACATGTTCTTTAAGGAAATAAACACATGGAATAGTTGCTGGGACAATATTTCAGACTTGCAGATTATGTATTATCTGCATGTGCAATTTAACCAGGATCAAGCAACACAAAAAAATACTATGAGAAAACAGAAGTATATATTTCTTGAACTAACTCTCTCATGAGCACAGTAATGGCGTCCTGGGATTTCGTGAAGTCCGTAATGGTTCACTTAGCCTCTATTTTCAGCACTGATGTAAAAAGCCATCGGAATCCCTCAGCTACACGTATTGTATGTTTTATCATTACTGAGCGGACAGCGCACATTCATCTTACAGTTTGTCCCGGCAGCATGCAAGCCGCGCCAGCCTTGTGAAATATAGTGTTTGGTGTGGCTCTTTGGACGAATCACCGGTTGCATCGTTTCAGGATCAAGAATTTAGAAATGACACCAACGGGATATATCATATGTTATGCATGGCGCCCGCCATCCCACAATGCATCCCCGCAGATGCAGTATTTCAAATTGTATCCTATCATTTGTACAGTTTCAGAAGTGGCTCTATTTTCATCTCAGCTGTTCCTCCCACAGTTTGGAAGCATCCCTATTTATGTTTCATTGGCTGGGATATTCTTTGTAGGCAAAGGTGTCTGTCTCCAAGTAGCAAGATAATTCAAGATGGCATAATATATAATGGCATATGTGGCACGTGACTGGCCCAGACACCCATTCTTACACTCCCGTCATTTTCATAGCACTCAACATGTCTCACCAGCCATGATATATTACATTGTCAGAGATGCTGCTTTAAAAATGCCACTTATGTTCTCCCTGTTTTTACTCGCTTTATCTTTTTTATTTCAGCCATTACTCACACCATTGTGAGAGCAAGCAGAGCATCCTGGAGCTTAATGTTGTTTGCCTGAGTAAGTGGCATGCACCACACTCCAGGAGCAATCATAGCACTGAGCACTATGAGTGTCAGTGACCTGGAAGTAATAACAAAGAATTTAGGTGGAGTAACTGTCGAATACAGTCGGATACAATGTAGTTACTGACTGTGGCGTTCTTCAGGCTCAGACGTTATCTACATAGCGCCCTGCTGGAACCCACAGGGCCTTGTACCAAGCCTGGCTATTGGATAAGTTTCCTTATTCATGGGGGAAACAGAGAAAATATGTTTTTTCTGGGCAAGAGCCCATATTTTAGAGCATTTTACAATCACAGTTGGGCAAGAGTGCTCCCCATCTGACTCTTGGTAATATTAGGCAATCCAATGCATGTTTTGCTCTATCCGCCTTTAGTCAGAGTTTCTAGTGCCTGTATTGTATGTGACTTCATAACTGTGGGCCATGAGGACCATCGGGAAGCTATAGACTACTGGGGGATCAATATATGTCTTCCGCTTATCAAGCATTTCCCTTCTGTCAAAGTCAAGTTTATTTGCGTAGTTAATTAAAACCATTGCATACCAATAAAACCCTTCAAGTACATTTGTTTAAACTACAGTATTGCGACACGAAAACAAAATTGCTCTAACATCTAAAGGAATTTTTGGTGTACGCTATGCAATTTATCCTGCATTGAAGTTTAATTGCAGTAAGGTGCTACGTGAATAAATATCTTATAGTAAACCTGGGGACAAACCTGTCATCTCTACTTATTCGTTTCCCTTTTTGTAGCGGATAGTTGATGAACCCTTCTTTTTTTATAATAATTACTGACTGCAAAACTCCAACTGTGCATTTTCTTAAATGGCACCTCCAGATGTAACTGTTCCCAAACTTAGAACATGTTTGACTTTATTTGGATGACCAGAGTGAAGGATCACTGCATGTACCCAAAATTAACACATATGATCTTATGGGTCTATCTTCGGTTTTTGCACCCATCCAGGCAAAGACATTTTGGTCCAGAAAATAAGTAAATTTTTTATACTATGCCCAACCAGCTACGTCGCATGGACACATTCATTTTTGGTAGGCAAGCTTACCGGGCGCCAGAGAGGTCAGATGCCGGTGGTGCTGCTGCTGCTGTAGCCGTCAGAGACATCAGTGCGGAGCCTCGTGGAGCATTCCAAGAGTGGGAAATGGGAAGGGGATGCCGCATCACCAAGGCCCCGAGCAGCCCCCGCGGAGCCCTGCTCTTTTCCGAGACTGTGTCAGTGTCAGCATTGTGAAGTCTTTACAAGGCCTAATTAGCATGGCCGCGCATACGCGCTTAATAAGACACGGGAGCCGGTACTTAGTTTACACACACGCGGCTCCGACCGATTCGCCGAGGCCACGCCTCTTTATTTTAACCAGCTAGCGTCTGACGTCACGCGTCAGCGGTAGCGCACCTCGGCAGCGCGGAAGGCTAGAACGCCTCGCGCGCGCCGAATACTACACTCCTTCTAACCTTTATAAAACATTAAGCAAAACATAAAACCAACGATGAATCTATTACCAGTCTGCCAGTCCTTACAGGTTACACCATATAGTCCGCCAGCTTGGATGACGGTGCTGGGTTCTTCCTCAGGTTGTAGCGGGATGGGCCGCCTCTGGCAAGGGCCACCTCGGGGGTTCTGCGCCTTGGGGTGTTCAGCTCTACCCGGGCTGGGAGCTGTCAGGCGGGTTGCCCCCCAGGGTGGCTGGGGCGGACTGGGAACCACCATTCTCACTCCGATCGTCCTCCACCTCCTGATCTCCGCTTGGCTGGTCGGGACCCGGCCCCTCGGGCTCGGCCCCGGGGCGTGAGGGTGTTCCTGGGTGGACTTTTTTGAAGAAGGACACATCTCGCATGACCGTTTCGGCACCTCTTTAAGCGGTCACCATCGTGCCTGTCCGGCGAGTGACAACCCATGGTTGTGGTTCGAAAGGAAGTCTGAACTTGCTGCCGGGGTAGCGGTCCTTCACGTACACTCGATCTTGCTGTTGTATCGTGGACTCCTTAGCTCCCCTTCGCCGGCTGGCGTGGTCGTTCGAGCGCATCCGATTGGCTAAGGTCTTTTCGTTGGTGGCTTGTGCCGGAACCCATGTAGGGTGGTGCGGGATCGTGTCACTTACGATTCTCCCCATGGTGGCTGTTCCTGGCGCTGCCTCGGTTGTGACATGGGGGGTCAGCCGGTATTCCCGCAGAAAACTGTAGATCGCTCTCTCCAGTGGAGACCCGTCAGCCATGGCGATGCGAATGGTTTTGTTGAGTGTCCTCATAAACCTCTCCACCTCTCCATTGGCTTGGGGCCACCGTGGTGTTATTTTGCGGTAACGGATCCCCCAGCTCTTGAGATACTCTGCGAACTCCTGCCCTTGGAAAGGCGGACCATTGTCGGTCTTGACCACCCCGAAGATGCCATGAGTGGCGATGGTTTTTTCGAACTTCGCGATCACTTCAGTGGCTGTTTGGCTCCCCACAATTTCGACCTCTGGGTATTTGGTGAAGTCATCGATAATGACTAGCGCGTACCGTCCATCGGGGAGATGTCCGAAGTCGGCACTCACGCACTCCCATGGTTGCAGAGGATTGTCTTCGGTCACCACCGGGTGAGGGCGTTCCGGCTGTCCTGCGACTTGGCACCACGTGCAGGTTCTCACCGTCTGTTCCACCATCGCGTCCATGCCTGGGAACCATACTTTGGCTCGGAGCCTGCCCTTTGTCTTTACCATTCCTTGATGTCCCCTGTAGGCAAGGTCCACCGCCTGTTGAGCAAGGCTGGCCGGCATGACTAGTCTCGGACCCCGCAGAAGACATCCTTGGGCGTCAACGGACAGCTCACTTTTTACTTTCAAGAATGACTCCAGTGTCAGCTTGGCTTGGGGCGTCCTTCTGTTGAGCGAGGCTTGGATTGTCCTCCAGTCTCCCGACCTGACAGCCTCCACTGCTGCTCTCACGCAGTCATCACCTTCTGAGGCCTCTATTATTGCGGCCAGGCTCATTGGGAGGGGTCGTGACCGCTCTGTCACATACCGGACGTATTCCTCTGTGTCCTCGGCCTCCTCCTTCTCTTCTGTTGTGGCTTTCCGCGGGTGCCGTGACAGATAGTCCGCCGGGTTCGTGGCCCCAGGTTTGTACTCCACCCGGTAGTCGTACCCTTGTAGTTGGAGTATCCATTTTTCAATCCGGGGCGGCGGCTTCGAGGACGATCCTTGGAATAGAGGAATGAGTGGCTTGTGATCGGTTGTCACCGTGAAGTGATGTCCATACACGTACACGTGAAAATGCCGGCATGCCCAGTGGATGGCGATGGCTTCTCGCTCGATTTGCGAGTACCGCTGCATAGTTTCGGTCAGGGACCGGCTGGCGTAGGCGATGGGTGCCCACTCCTCGTTGTCCTGGAGTTGTGTCAGGACCGCTCCCAGCCCAAACGGGCTCGTGTCGACCGCCACTTTGGTGGGCTTTGCCGGGTCGAAGTATGAGAGAGTAGTGTCCGCGGACAGAGCCGCCTTCGTTGCTTGGAACGCCTGTTCCTGTTCTGGGCCCCACTGCCACGTGGTGGACGACTTGGTCAGCTCCCTGAGAGGTTTGGTGAGGTTGGAGAGGTCCGGAATGAAGTGGCCGCAGAAGTTGACCATGCCCAGGAAACTCCGGGCCTACGAGATGTTCGTCGGAGCTGGGGCATCTTGGACGTCCTTCACCTTGTCCGGATCTGGGGCCACCCCTTGGTCCGAAAAGGTGTACCCAAAGAAACTGATCTTGTTCTGCAGGAACTGACACTTCTCCCGGTGCCGGGTCAAGCCTGACTCCTGGATCCTCTTGAGGACCCCTCTCAACCGCTGGTGGTGTTCCTCTATGGTTGACGCGTATATGAGCAGGTCGTCGCTCACATTGAGCACGCCGGGGAGCCCACTGAGCACTTCTCTGATGGTATTTTGGAATACCTCGGCGGCACTCGAGATGCCGAAGTTCAGGCGCCGATACCGTCTGAGGCCCACATGGGTGGAAAATGTGGTGATGTACCTCGAGTCCGGATGAAGTGGCAGCTGGTGGTAGCCGGACCGTAGGTCCATCTTCGAAAACCACCTGGCCCCGTTCAGCTCCCCCAGGATGTCATCAATGGTGGGCGTCAGGTGTCGCTCTCTTTTGACCGCGGCGTTGGGGAGGTGCATGTCCACACAGATGCGGACTTGTCCTGGCTGCTTCGGCTTCCTGGCGATGACGATCGAGGATACCCACGGGGTTGGCCCACTGACCTTCTCGATGATGCCTTGTCTCTCCAGGGCCTCCAGCTCCTCCTCGACCTTCTGCCGCAGGTGGAAAGCAATTCTCCGGTGCCTTAACGCCACTGGTTGGACCGATGGGTCGATGTGTAAGGATACTTCCTTTCCTTTCAGGCACCCTATGCCGTTAAAGACTTCCCCAAACTCTTCCATGATGGTATCCAGTTCTTCCTCCAGGACTGCCATGGCAAATGAGATCAGTCTCAATTCTTCGGCCGACTGCCTGCTCAGCAGCATCCCGCTGCCCTCTTCCGTGACGTAGACGGTGGTGCTGATGCTCCTCTCACCGTGTTTTAGCTCTGTTTTGAAGCACCCGATGAGGGGAATGGGCGTCTTCTGGCTGTATGCGAACACCCGAACCTTCGCCTCTCTCAGCGGGGGTTTGATCCGCAGTTGGTGGTAGACATTGGCGGTCATCAGCTCGATGGAGGCCCCAGTGTCAATTGTCGCCTTTACCTCTTGTTGTTGTACTAGGATGTGACATTTCGGAAGTCTACGCTTCTTCTTCTGTGGTTGATGGATTGCAAATACATAATGGACTGGGTACTCTTCGGTGTCGTCGTCCATGTCTTCACTGTCTGCTTCTTCGCGTACCGCATGGGCCGCCTCCTTCTTGACTCTGGTGGACCGGCACACCGCCGCAAAGTGGTTCATCCACCCGCAGGCGCTGCACTTTTTCCCTCTGGCCGGGCAATCTTGCATGCGGTGGGGTTGGCCGCCACAGTATCCACAGTCTTTCTTCTTCGCCTCCGGCTGCCGTTTTCCTCCAGCTTGCCTTCCTTTTGGCCGCACTACGTTCACCGCTTCTGCCACTTGCACTTGCTCCGTCTTGACAGGGCGATGTAGGGCTGCCTCCATATGCGAGGCTCTCGCTTGCGATAGCTCCTTCGACCGTCCGAGAGTGAGGATGTCCGCCAGGGGCTTTCCTTCTTCCTGGAGGACCGTGACACGAAGCTTAGATGAGTAACAGCCCTGTATAATCTGCCCTCGGATCTCCTCCTGTTCGTCGCGGAACCCACACGTGCTGGCTAACTCCTTCAGCCTGCCATGGAACGCATCCAGGGACTCGTCCGCCTTTTGTTTGGCCTGGCGGAAGATGAACCTTTCATAGTCTCTGTTCGCCATGGGCTCGAAATGGGCGTTGAGCGCGTTCAGCAGTGTGTGGTATGTTTTCGGCGTGGCTTCCACGAGAGTTTTATAGATGCGGTGGATGTCTTTGCCTCCTAGGTGGAGCAGCAACGCCCTGCGCCTTTCCCTCGCGATGCCAGCCCCTTCTAAGTAAATTTGCAGGCGGTCTGTCCAGTCCCTCCAGCGCGGGGCAAGGGATGACGGGGCACCGTCAACGGCAAACGGCTCAATGGCGGGAATCGACGCCATCTTGGCACGTGCGCAGAACGCGGTGGAAGCTGGCTTCCTCTCCTCTGCGTCGACGCCACCAGGCGTGCACCCCCTCCAGGCATTGCGCGTAGACTCCCCTCGTGCTTCTGCACCACGCGGCGGGCGCGCCTACCTCCAGACGTCATCTGCGGGACCCCTTAGGCACTTCTGGGTTGAGGCGAGCACACCCGGCGTAGGCCTGAACCGTAGGAGGGCGCGGTCGTCGTCAGGCACCTCGTGGGGCAGGTGCAGCACCACCTGGGCGAGACATTCCCCTTACCGGCTGTGGATTGGGGCACCAGGGCGCACGCAGCGGCGCCTTCGATGGCTGGGTGGGCCTCCAGGGCACTCGCAGTGTTCCTCACCAGGCCTCACAGCAGGCTCAGCCGGGTCACCAGGAGGGGGCCTGCACACACAGGCTCAGGACACATGGGTGGCCAAAAGGGACACTGTGGGGTATAAAATAGCACATCAGGGCTCAAGAGACCCTCGTCGCCAGTGTGAAGTCTTAACAAGGCCTAATTAGCATGGCCGCGCATACGCGCTTAATAGGACACGGGAGCCGGTACTTAGTTTACACACACGCGGCTCCGACCGATTCGATGAGGCCACGCCTCTTTATTTTAACCAGCTAGCGTCTGACGTCACGCGTCAGTGCTAGAGCACCTCGGCAGCGCGGAAGGCTAGAACGCCTCGCGCGTGCCGAATACTACAAGCATCAGTGGGGGAGCCGCGTCACAGCGGTTCCGGCGCTGTTCTTCTGCGGTCTTTGAGGAGAGTGGAGAGTTGATGTGGGAGTGGGGGCGCTGCATAATATCGGTTTGGGACTCTCCGACCCACCGACTACCCGGCTCCTGCAGCACTTGAGGATCACCTCTATACATCGGGCTCGGGGAAACATCTAACACTTGCCCGGCGTTTGACGACCAGAGTGAGTGCTGGCTCTGTCTGACTGTGGAAGCAGAGAGTGCACCCCAGGCAGGCACAGAGGGGGCCCGGTTAGTTCCGGGTGCAGCTTGCGCCAGCCTGTCGAGCCCCACTAGCTTCCCGGTCACACTTCACCAAACTGCCGCAGCAGGAGCAGGAAAGAGGGTTAACAGCGGCAGTGTAACCAGCAGCAGCAGGAGCCAACTACGGAGGACTCACAGTGGCAGCAGGGGTAAACCGGTTTGGCTCTTCAGCCACCCAGCATCTTTTGCCCCTTCTCCTCTCTTTGAACCTGACCTTCGTTCTTAGCCCTACCGGCACATTCAACGGCAGGGAGAGGGCAAGGGGGGAACGATATTTTTCGGAGTATTGAATACATTTTAAAAGGAAGGGAGACAGCAACAAGAGTCGGAGACCGGTAGCCTCTTTCAAATGCCTTGGATTGTCATCTGGAACTCCCTCTATAAAATTGATCAATCTTTCTTTAAATCTCTACTAACTATCCTTAGTCAAGAAAGAACGGAATACATCGGTTTTCAACAGACATGCCCGGACTGTGTGAACTGTAGCAGTGAACCCCTAGCCCCTACCCCTGTCCCTGTGGACAAATTGAAATTCAAAACTAAGTTTTCATTAATTTACATTAAGTTCCATATGAGCCCCTATTAACCGTTGCTGCCATGACTATCATTGGTATAGTAAGGCTGATATTTCGCTCTTTCCCCACCACAGATTTGTCTGAATGGGTTGTGACTGTTAGATAACACACTTCCCATTATTATGGACTCGGTTCAGACTTAACATTCGTTATTCTTTACGTGCATTGATGCTTGAGGTGTTTTACCCTTTACGCATTAACACATAGAGAGCACAAATCATGATTTCAGCCCATGCTTTTAAATCAAGGTTGGTTTTGAGGAAATTGTATTTTCCACCTGCAGGGTCCACCGTGCATGTTCTTGAGCAAGTTTATCTATTGAACAAGTGCAGCCTTTGGCAACCCCTGCCCCTCAGCATGATAGGGGCAGCATGAGAAAGAGTGAACAGTGATTGCCTCTCTCTGTTTACAAGCTTTACTGTCTGAAGCGCATAGATTGACTCGTAGATGTTCCTGATTAAATGTATGTGCTTTAAAAAGAGCAGTAGCATTAATGCAGGGGCACAAAGGTGACCTGCACAAATGTACATCTTCATGATGCGACCCCAGATACATCCCCTCCACCATATAGTCCGTATGTGCAAAATTAGACAGAATCCTCTGGGCCACTGGAGCAATTCTCTCCTTCTAAAGTAAAGAGTGACAATTCTTTCTAGCTTTATGGCAATATCTCTTATGAAATTTTAGCTCCTTCAGAATTTCTCTTATGTTTGTGGAACTGTGTTTATCACTTCGCAAATGTTGATAAAAAAATATTGTTGCAATGGTGTGGCTTAAAACATGTTAGCAAATGAACCTTTTCATAATTGACATTTTTCTTTCCCACAGTATGAGACATGTTTCGAAGCTTTGTCTTAGAAATCACTTGCATGCTTGAATCAGTGGCAAGCAGACAGACCAGATTATAAATTTACCGTCTGCATCTTGGCTAGCAATTGGAAATCTGAAAAAATATGTGGACGTTTATTTTGTTATGCATAATTAATTCTATACAATGATAACTGCTTTTCAGTGCTTATTCATTTGGAGAATTTACAAATAATTACTTATTGACACCAAAGTGCGCCAAATCTACTTTTAATGCATGTTTCTGCTAAGAGTAATGGTGCCATTTCGGTTTTCAATGCCAACAAAGACATCTAACTGGTTATGACTTGCTTCGTAAGTGAGTCATTGCGGAAAAATGACTCAGCATCTCGTATGCTGGAACTGCATGAATGGGTTCAATGCATCACCTTCAATTACACTGCATTTTAACTGGAATATTATAGGAGAGGTTATTCATTTCACTTTCCTTTTCTGGAAAGGCGCTTAGTCCGCCACAAAAAAATACCACCATTTCCAGCCGGAATCCTGAATGTGCACAGCGGTTCCACTACACTCGCCTCACGGTTTGTCTTCATTCACAAGTGTGCCATCTGAACAAAATAATCCTCCAACCCTCATTCCACGAACAAGATATCATATTTACATATTGCAACATTCTTTTTTTCACATCAAATACCAGTTAGGTGCAAACAGGGTTCTAAGTGGGATGAAAAAAGCAGGGGTCTCTAAAAGGCGAGTGGTCCGTGTAATTTTGGGTCATGGATTAAATACGAAAAACGACATTGTGTGAAACACAACATCTTGGAAATAGCTAACACTTTTAGGGAATGCAAAATTATATAAAACATATGAAATATGAAGAGGAACGAAACTGCTGATGTGTTATGAAGTGTGCTTGCATCTGCTCCATCTTTTCTGATATATTTTTACTTGCATGTATATTTTCACTTTAGAAAATACAATTCCCAATTTCCATAGCTGGAAAGCTTTAAGAGGTATATATTTCTAGGCATGACCTATTTTAAAAAAGTTGTATATCTTCCCCGTTGGGAGGTTTTGAACCAGCCGTGGCCCGTGCAGATATGAGCGATGAGGAGGTGGGGCTGGGAGGGTGGTGGGGGCGGGGGTGGGGGGGGGTGGGAGAGAGGAATCGGTGGAGGGATTTCAACAGACTACAAGGGAAAATTAAATAAATAATGTTTTCCCTTGTCGTCATCTTTCGAAGTCCCCTCCCCCCGCCCCCCCAACCTGGCCGCACCACTATAACCTGCACCAGCCACAGCTTTATCCACTGTATTGAACCTAAGGGTGCTGATTTATGACTTTGGCTATGAATCAATTATGAGTTGTTCCCTGGGAGTTTTTTTTGTTTTTAAATATAAAAGCATAATTGTCTTTGGAAAATAAAAATCCTGTTACTTATGTTTTACTTACTTACTATATAAAAATGCTATACAAAACCTGTTATCTAGAAGACTTTCTCTATTTATATGACTAAAACATATTGTAAAAATATTCATAGTTTTAAATATTTGTTATACGTCTATCTTTGCGTGCTGTGCTGATTCTGCTATAACAATTGTGTTATGTTTAGAAAATTCCAGCATCAGTTTCTTCCACGTTCTTTTACTTATATTGACACATAAGCAAACATAAATTCTGCATAAAATGAAGATTAACTAAAAGTACATGTTCTTCTTAGTCCCCACATCAAAGTGTCTGCTATTTACTAAAAGATAATTAATGCATATTTTTTGCACAATAGTCATTTCTTGCAGGCAAGTGCTCAATCAGAACCATATTTGCATAGGGCAAATTAAATTTCATTTTGAATGGACATGTGTGCTGTTATTTTTGTTGTTGATCACCAGATTACTAAAATGTAGTAACCTGTCACTGAGCAGCAACAGATGACTAAAAAAATGAAAGACTCTAATTTTTTTAAACGGAGGAAACCTTGTACAAATCCTTTTCACCCAGTCACATTGCAGTGTGACCAACCAAATACACAAGAACAAAACCCAGACCCTAAAGACAATAGGGCCTATTTACGGAGAATGTCACGCAGTGCAGTGCAGAAAGAGACCTCCCTGCGCTGCTCTGTGTGACAGGAAAAGAATGCGCTGTATTTAAGGCAATACATTGCTTTCCTGCTTTGTCTCCTGTGCCTAAAGGGTACCACCCTTATGGCAGCCAAGCGCCAAACCAGGAACCCATGCACCATGGTGTATGACAGCCTCCTGCACAAAACCAATCCTGAGAGACATATTCCTCTTTCTACACATGCTGCATTGCTCAGCACAAGTAGAAAAAGGAAGTAATTTGTTATTTATTTTTGATTTTCTTTGATGAGTTTTATATAGCGCTGGTTAGACCCGGTGGTATCAGAGCGCTTTACATGAGAATTACATATTGTTACAAATTTATATCAGTTACAAGTTACATCTGTTACTAGGACGTTACATAGCATAGAAAAAACGAGACTAAAGGAGCATAGAGGGTGAAGGGGATAAGGAAGAAAAAGGGGTAGGAAATGCAGATCAGATCATAGCAGACCGGCCATCAAAAGTGAAACAAACAGGTAGGGATCCAGAAACAGCACATCCAGAGCCGACTTTCCTCACAGCGTCAGGTCAACAATTTGGGAAGGAAAGGGTCCAGAGGCAGGGGGCAAAAAGGGTGCCTCCCCATGATCTAGCAATGAGAAGAGGGGTGAGGGAGACTCCATAGGGGTCAGTTAAGGGTGATAGTCAATAAGGTGGAACAAGGCACTGATCAGCTGCATGACTCAGTGGGGGGGAATAACGTGATCGTAAGATGAGTAATGAGGAGAAATAAAAATATTTCTACTCGTTGCACCTCCCCTGAGAAGGCGTATCTTTTTAGTGCATTCCCAGGTCTACCAGTTCTGGAAAATCTGTGAATGCGTCAAAAACCATGGGAATTGCATGGGAACACCCACGCAATGCCTATGGAACACCTTCCGAGGGCTGAGTAAGGCAATGCAATGATTTCTCTTCTTTGCCTTACTGAAGATTTATGGAGCTACTCAGGGCCATGTAAAGTGAGCGTGCGTTGCTTTATAAATCACATGGAAGGTTTGCGGTGCTCTTGCACCCTATTGTGTGGGGTAAGAGTGATGCACACTATCTCATAAATAGGCCCCAATGAGCATAGCTTCACGTACTATAACTTATAGTAGAAATCTACACATAAACATAGTCCTCATTCACAATCAGTTCCCAAATATATCCTTGAAATTCAGAATTGCATTGACAAAATCGTGTTTCACCTCACTGCCATGAAGGAAACCCATATCAGAGAACAAAAATGACTAACTTTAGATGCACTGCTATGACAGGTGTTTCAGGTCGTATGAAAAAATATAACAGACTGCAGATTGGGGTGGTGATCGTGTGTATTGCTGAATTGACATCTACAAAAATTACAAGGCCATTTCTTCTTCTCTTTTGAGTAAGTCATTATGTGATGTGCATCAATCCCAACATTTCTATAACACATGCAGTGGTCTACCAGAACTCGTGATGCATATGTGATATACCTTAACGTTCTACCTTATCATCCGACTTGTTGAACCACATATGTGTCCTGAAGCACACAAATGTATACATTTTTGAGTGTTTGATATCATTTTGTTGGGGAGCCACCAAAGAAGCAAAACCTATGCTGGCCTGGTCAAAGATTTACTCCAATTGACAATTTCGAGTACATTTGATGTGTGGCACAAATGTGAAATGCTCATGATTTTGCAACTAAGTCTCAGGAAATTTGACATGTATGTTCCAATTTCACAAGCAAAAAGCCTTGAGAATTTGCCCTGAGATTATTTTCCTTTATTTCAGGCAAATTAATACATTGTCAATCAAATGTAAATGTTACTGGTGAAGATGTGTAAGATTTGTTTTGAACATTACAAATGTTTTGCTAGCTATGCATTGATCTCACTTGCCAGGCATACCACTTGGCATTTAACTGTAGGTAGGCTGTTGTATAGCTCCAAGGATTTTCAAGACATTAAATATTCAGCTTGAAACTCCAAAATACACACTGGTGAAAATGGAACAAACATCAGAATGCTAGAATCCCTAGGGAGAAAGAGTTCACAGGTCCATGAGTGAGGGTGATGAGGTTGTGCAACTGGGTATTATGGTAAAGGGCAATCAGAAAGCACCTTGACACTTTATTAGCACTTTGAAATGAAATAGAGTTTATTAACTACTGCAATTGAACATCATTGAGCTAACATGTCCATTGAAATATATTTTATTAGCCACAATATATTTGCGAAGTGAGTCATCCACAGTCAATTGTTTATATGCATTGTTTTGAGTGCGCTGTCTTGTGACTTTAACTTTAGTTTCTTGTACAGGCCAAAGGATAAGTTGTACTGTCAGGTATATTTCTTCTATCTTCAAAATCATACATCAAACCCTCCTCAATATATGCAACCAAGGGGCCCATTATGATCTTTGTATTGTATTATGCAGCATCACTGTGGGTCATCACAATACAGCTATGTCGTCAGTTCCAGCTCTTTTCACTGTTGTGATCATAAGCATCTCAATACAATAACTGTAATAGGCACAATATGTATGGAGGGTAATATACTAAAGTGAAAAGCGAGACATTTTGTTGTCAGGTAACTACCAACCAAAGTAAATTTTTTGAAGTCTATTTGTTTTCATTTGATGACTCTACGCAGTACCTAGAAAAAGCAAGAGGTGTAAATATAATAAAGTTGTGCAAAGGGCACAAACATTTTCACCTCATCTAAACAAGATGTCTACACTGCACAAAGTGTATTTTCTTGTCCCATTTCTAATTCTTATATTGACATGCACACATCAAGAGATTGTACATTTGTTAATGTAAATATGACATGGGGCGGCAGTGACAAGTGCCCACATTAGTGTATTTCACTTACATCAATGTGTGGTTGATGTGCTCTGTGTGCAATACACTAAGGGATTTAAGCTGATCCCTATGAATACATCCATAGGCCCTGGAGCTTGGGTATATGATTTCTCGGCAATGCCCAAAATTGCTGCCTACGCATGCAAGGACACGAAAACTTGCCTGTTAATATTCTTTAATGCTGCTCTTAATTATTCAGCTCTCTCATTAGTGGAATATTGGCATGCAACAAGCCACCATGCCTGAATCAATCTGCTTAGTTGACATTCATAACAGCGGGCACTTGTATGTGTCTACCAACAGCGCGGTCATAAGGTCTGCACCAATGTGCTTACTGCAGCGTGCAACTCTCCCACACACAATGCATACACATTATAAGAGAACAACGAATTTGCAGAGTTTATAATAAATCTTTAAATCTGTGTTGGAAACGGCCCTTTTTGCAGGGTTATCCCCAAACTTTTTGCTTCTTCCTCCTTTATTTTTTCTGACCTGTGGTTGTTGGCAATAGAACTCTGGGCACTTTACCACTGCTGATCAGTGCTAAAGTGCATATGCTCTCTGTATAAATTGTTATATTGATTGGTTATCCATGATTGGTATATTTGTTTCACCTGTTAGCCCCTAGTAAAGTGCACTGCGTGTGCCAGGGCTGGTGATTCAAATGCTACTAGTGGGCTGCAGCACTGATTGTGCCACCCACAGGAGTAGCGCTAAAATGATGTCTTAGGCCTGCTTGCAGTGCCTATGTGCAGTCCAGGACTGCCATGTCGACATGGCCAGTGCACCCACTGACCAGGCCTTATCCTTCCCTTTCTGTACATGTCAGGCATCCCTATGGTGGCCCTAGGTACCCCCCTGGGCTGGGTGCAGTGTATCTGAAAGGTAGGGCATGTACTGAGGTGTGTAACATGCCCTGGTAGTGAATTACAGCCATTTTCGTTTTTCACTGCTGAGAGGCTATCTTGCCCATAGGATAGAATGGGGAAGGCTGTTTACATGCCTATCTTCCCATAAGGGCAAGATAGAAAATCCAAGTTTGGTATCTCTGTGTTCAGAATTTAATTACACCTCTTTTTAGCAAGATGGTTTTTAAATTCACTGTGTGAGAATAGCACTTTTTAGAAAGTAGCTATTCTCCTGTTTAACCTTCCTGTGTGCCTGTGTGCTGGTTGGCTGACTGGTGTCATGTGATGGGCTAGGTGGCTCCAGGAGCCTGGATGAGTCCGCAGCAGGGTGAATAGGGAGATCTGCTTTAGATGGGTGGGAGGAGTAGTCCCTGGGTTTGAATAGGGCTGCCCCTGACAAACACAATGCTGGCTCCACCCTCTGCTAGCCAGGCTGAGGACTCTGCCTCTGCTGGCACAAAGAAGGCTCCACCTCCTGCTGAGCGTCTAACGACCCTGCCCCTCACTCTGAAAGGAACCAGGTGCTCCAGAGCAGAGCACACCCAGGAACCGGTTTGAGCAGGGGAATCCCCCCACTGGAACAAAGAGAGACAAAGACTTGGAGGGGTATAAGAAGAGGACCCCAGACACCTACAACTTTAGATCACTTTGGAACTAAGAAGAAACCTCTGCCAAGGAGAAAGCTGAAAAGGACTGAAGAGGAGAAGACTGCCTGCTTGCTGTTTTGCTTTGCTGCCAAGGAGAGGGGAAGGACTTTGCTGTGTCCCCTTCTTTTGATTCTGATCTCCAAGGGCCTGAGAAGAGCTGGCTCCCTGTTAAGAAGTCCCAGGAACAAAAGGACTTCACCACCAGCTCCCCTGGAACTCTGCTGAGGGTGTTCTGACCTGCCTTGGAGTGCTTGCCCAGTCTTGGGGCCTCAGGAGGTCGTTTTGCTGTGTTTTGGGAGCTGGGAAGCAGAAGCGTGAAAAGAGTAACTGGTACCCAACGCATCATCCAATTGCGTGTCGCAAGAACGAGAGTGCGTGGAAAATTTAATCGCGGCACCATCGCAACACGCAGGGTCCCCGCATCGCCGAGTGCGTCGAGCATCGTCCCGAAGCGTGAAGATTCCTGACATTGCGAGGGTCGTCGCAGAACCAGTTTGCGGGCCGCACCACTGCCGGTGCGTGAAAAGTCTCCAGTCATCGTGTGCGTCGATGCAGAGTCCCGTTCCGTGGCGCATCGAGAGTTGCGGCGCCGGAAGTCAACGCTGCGCCGCGCATCGTGCCACATCGAAGCGTGTCGCATCGAACCTGTGCGTGAAGCTTCCCCCTAAGAAACCTACGCAACGAAGGCCAAAGTCATCGCATCCTCCCCTTACAGATCGGAGCCGGCGCATCCACCTCTGCTGCGTGAAGCAGGGCTGCTGCAAAGCCTCCCCAGGATCTCAGGAGTATCGCATCGCCTTTGCAAGCTTCCTTGTTATAGCTTTTGGGAACCTTATCGCAACTACAGGTACTGTTGGGCACGAAAGTGTCGCATTTTGTGCATTGAGAGTCGCATTGTGCAAGACACTGACTTTTACATCCTGGAGTACTTTCTGCAAACTCTGAACTATCTTTAAAGTAACCTTTTTGAATTATATGTTGGTTTGTCTGTAGTATTTGGTCTTGTGAAGTTTTTAGTAAAGATACGTTATTTTTCTAAAACTGGTGTGGAGTAAATCTGTGGTGTTTTCACTGTGTTACTGTGAGTGTTGGTACAAATACTTTACACATTGCCTTTGATAGCCTAGACTGCTCAGGCCAAGCTACCTAGAGGGTGAGCAGGGGTTATCTTAACAGTGTATCCCCCTTTCCCTGACTAGAAGCAAGGGTCCCTACTTGGACAGTGGTACCTACCCTGCCAACTAGAGACCCCCAGATCTAACAATCTGTATTCTTTAAATCCACTAGTTTACATTTGATTGTGTTTTCTTTTTGGGTGGAGCATTTTCTTAAAAGGATCATGGTGCTGGAGCAGAGTTTTCATTTAGAAAATTCAGGGGCTTTTGAAGCTCTAGTATGTCTATGCGTTTTATTAATTATTAATAAATAACAATTAATTATTTGTCTTGTGCAAGTGTGTTTTTATTAATCAATCCGTTTGTCTTAACATAAGAGAAAGTTACACAAGGGTTAGCATGCGTGTGCTGTTTCTGTTTTCTAAAAAATAACGTGCAAGTTTTCATGTTTAAACGTTGCTGTGTGCTGTTTATTTTGAGCACAAAACGCTGTCTGAATTAATGTTTTTTTTATGTTGCAAAAGCTAGATAAATACATACACATAAGGGTATTAGTGGGGTTAACACTGTTTAATCACTATGCTGTAGTAACGTTTATTTTGTCTCTTTAATTAAGATGGTCTATTGTGGCTTATGGAGGCCTGTGTTAAGATGGCTGAATTTTGAAGCCTGCCCGTGATTTGTAAAATGAAAGACGTGACGAGGGAGACCCCTGCTGGAAATGGTCCTGAAGTTGACTGACCATGGTCCTCGTATGAAAACTTTCCATGAGGACAGCAGCAGTTTTGGAGGATCTCCAAAAGAAATGGAACATCCAGGGTAGCCTTGGGAAACAAAGGAGTTTTAGAAATGAACAATGAACTGTGGTTCGGCTGCCGAGGGAAGTTGAACAAATCGGATACTTAATAGTTTCTTGGTTCCTGTTCCGTAGTTTCCGTCTTGTGACTTTTCCTGAGCGGAGATTTTCAGATGTAGCAATGTTACATTTCTTCCTTCTCGCTTTGCTTAGTGATTCAGTGTATATTGCAAACTTTATGTGTGTTTCCATTGTAATTTTTACTATAAAAAATGTTAGCTTAGGGAGGGCCTTGCCACTTGCCATTTTGCCTTTGCCGCGTGAATCTGCGTTGCTGAGGATCGATGCTGAGGGACTTCGTCTTGAGAGACTTTACCAAGAGACTTGTCCTGACCCGTTCTGACACTTAGTTAGAATAGGTAACTATGAGAAATGATTTATTCTGATTGATTTACTTTGACTAATTTTAGATAAAGCAATATAATTTTAAACATGGTGTTGAATTTTCTTTCTTGTCAATTATTGGGTTTATATTTCTGATCATTATTGTATATGTTGTGTAGATTATGTTATTGATTAGGACGGTCACAAAACCAGATCTGATCGACCTGATATCGATGCAGGGTGTTTAGGTGTTTTCTTTCCACAGGTTTATTGCTGGTAGAGTATTTGAGCGCGTGTTAGTGAAATGGGCCCTAGCGTATGATGAATGTATGTGCGTGTAACTGTGTGATTACTCTATCCGTGGTAGTGGGCATATTTTAGATACCCTGATCCCTATCAATTTCCTGGTAGCAGAGGATGGTTTTGATGGTTGTCTTGATCTGATAAGATTGCTTGTACATTAGCTTATTGATTATTGATTTTATTTTGTCGATATTGGTATATGTACTAATACTATATGTTGAAGTCGTCATGTTGAGTTATATGTAGTGCTTCTGGAACTTGGAAGCTGGTAGCAGTTCCGTAGTAGGGCAGAGGAAGGTATATGCTGCTCTCGGGAAAGACGGGATTGTAAGGAATAACGTGTGACAATTGAAGTTGCGCGTTCACATTGTCTGGGTTCGGAATCAGTGACATTGTTGTATGTTACTATTAGAATATATTTCTGGTATATAAGGAGTGTGTATCGTAGTGAAGGTTATCTTTGAAACTCTGGTCTTAAGTCCCAGGGATCCGTAAAGGATTTTCGTTAAAGCTTATCGCGGGAGGAGTAATAGGTATTCTCTGAGCTTGTTTGAGGAACTGGGCAAAGTTGCTTAGTTAATGTATGTTATAATTCTGTAGTGGGACAGATTGTGCGCTGTTCTCGGGAAGCAGGATTCTGTGTGTATGTACTATATTTTTCTTGCATGAATGTGCGTGAATGTATATACATTTATTGATTGTAAGACTCTTTGGATAAGTCCTAGAGGAAACAGTTATGAGATGTATGAAAGTTTGTTGACTCTTGAAAAATAGACTCTCTTTTACTATTCTGTGGTTAGCGAAGCAGACAATGGAGATGTTTTTATGTTGTAACTAATAGATTTTGTAGAAATCTTGACACGAAGTCTACTGAGAGATTTTGTAAAGGAGGGGTAGACGAGTGACAGAAGACAGGAGACAAGCGACTGCAGCGACTGTTGACGTCAGAAAGTCCGCGCTCTGATTGGATAGTGGATCAGAATAGGGTTCGCGCTAGGATTGGTGCGTTAGTGTGAGTCGCGCAGGGATTGGAAGAGCTGTTTAGTGACGTAGACGCTCCAGGATTGGTGCGTTAGTGTGAGTCGCGCTGCTATTGGTTGAGAAGCTCGTATTGTATATTTATAATACGGAGAGAGTAGAGAGTTTTGGTAAGCGTTAAAATGTATTACCAAGAAGAGAAAAAGAAAAAAACATTCTTTGGGAAAGTTAAAAAGTGGTTTAGCAAGGATAAAGAGGTTAAAACGAGAGAGGGTGAGTTGCTACCTCCAGCGAAAACACCTGCATCCTTCATGGCTGCGAAATATGGATTACATACCTGTATATGGTTGCAGAATTGGGTTAGGTATACTAAAGAAGATGGTGTTCTAGCATTTCCAGAACATGGTTCATTTAATTTGGCCGTGTTGAGAAATTTACGGGAAAAGATGGTATGTCTGGACCCGAAGCCAAGACCTACACAGTTCGAGGCTTTAGTGGAATGGGAAGAGGAAGTTCATGAGCGAGAAAAGCAAAGATCTGGAGGGTACTACAGGCATATGTTTGGGAGGAGACATGATCGTGAAACACATCATGATCGGATGAAAAGATGGCGAGATGTTAATATGTCAGAGGGATTATATCCTATGAGAACAATTGAAGAAGGAGCAGTTGGAGTTAATGAGTATGATGATGAGGTCTTAAATGACATGATTTACAAGAGACCACCTCCATATAGACCAGAACCAGATGAGAGTACACCAGTTGTTTCTCCGATAAGAGATACAGTCTGTATTATTGAGAAAGAAAAAGTGACACCTGAATCAAGAAGTAGTAGTTCTTTCAGGGAGAGAGAGAATCGAAGTAGTGAGGAAAATGCCAGAAAATTAGCAAAAACGACAACAGAACTGACTGAGAAAATTAGGGAGTTAACGAAGAATCTGGAAGCTGTTACGGTGCCTGTAACTATAGGTCCAGTTATGCCCGTGTTTGACAAACAGAAGACAGGTGAAAATGGACTGGTGATTCCATATGTTTGGAATAATTTGACAAATTCAGTTGGTCCTTCAGGAGATTCAGATAAAAGAACAGGGAAAAGTGGCCTGAGACAAACCAGACATGACACATGTAGTGAACTATTGGATGCTAGTGAACCTAGTTGTTCAGGGATGCCAATTTTAGAACCGCAGAAAAGAGTGGTTCCAGTGAGAAAAACTGCTGAAATAACAGTTGATGATTTGAATGATTGGATGAAGGTTCTTCAGAAAAAGGATAAGGATTCACAAGTTATTGATGTGGCTAGGTTACGTATAGAATTAGAAGAGCTTGTGACAGGAACAGTTCCAACAGAAATCCTGAAGAGTCATCATGATGGTGAGCTGATGTTTATGTGTAAAAGTATTACCTGGAGAGCAAGACATACACATGACAGGCTGAGAACAATAGCAAATGAACAGGGAGTTGATATTGATAAAGTGAAAGCTTTACAGAGAACTTACAGGATGGATTTTACTGAAAAGGATATAGAAAATTTGAATGCTTCTGGTAGAACAGGACAGATTAAAGAAATGGTGGCATTATTGCGAAGATGGGGTGATGTAGAAAAGTGGAAGGATAGGTGGTATAAGAAAAGAGAGGAATCTGTAGATAGAACAACTTATTCAGCATTTCCAGTAAGAGAAAAGGGGAAACCAGTGGATAATTATCCTATGAGAGAAATACCTGGAGGAGGATATGTACATGTTCCATGGACCAGACAGGATATTTTATCATTTACGAATGATTTCCCTCGATTGAGAGAAAAGCCCGTCGAGTGGTATAGGCAGGTAGATAGGTTTGTGAAATTGTCAAAAGTGCTGTGGGTTGACCTGAATAGTCTGTTTGATATAATTGTTCCAGCAGACTTGTGGACTGAGTGTAAAATAGTTGTGAGTTGGCCTACTGAGGAATATCCAAGAGATTCTAGAACAGGGGCACCAGATCCAAAAGTAATGAGAAAATATGATCAGGTGATGGTATACCTGAAGAGTAAAGTTCCTCCAAAAGAGACAGACTGGGTTAAGATAGATCGAACACAACAGGAAGCAAAAGAATCAGTTCATGCTTTTTACGAGAGGCTGATACTGGCTTTTAAACAATTCAGTGGAGATGAACACCTGGGTGACAAAGATTTGAGTCATTTTGTATACAGATTTGTATATGGTTTGGGACCTGAAATTGGTGAGAGGATTCGTGAACACACAGTGGATTGGCAGAGTAAAAAAGTAGATGAGATCCTGAGACATGCAAAATACTTCAGTGATGAAATTGAAGCAAAACAAAGAAAGCTGAAAGAGAAAGCAATGTGGGCACAAGTGAAAGTTGCAGAAAGACAGGAAGCACAGTTAGTGGAACAGGCGAATAATCCAGGAAATAATACAGGAAATAGACCCAGATATGCAGGAAAAGGAAAAGGAAGTCTTGAGGAAGCGAAGAAAAAGTTCCCTTGTCACAACTGTGGCCAACTGGGACATTGGAGATCTGAATGTCCTAATCCACCATTAGTGAGTAATGAGAGTAAACCTTTAAATCAACAGGTGCAGAACCAGAACGAAGGAAATAATCAACAGCAACAACAACAGAAAGTTGTGAGACAGCAGAGTCAAGAGCCAAAACCGCCCTTGCCGCAGAATAGAGGGTTACAAAAGTATAATCAGGATTCAGGATTCTACAATGATGAGCAGGTAAACAAACCAAGACGTTCTAACAAAGTACAGCAGTACTTGTTAAAGAGTGAAGGGAGTGAGTCTGAGGGTGATTATTGACGGTGCCGAAGAGAGGAGGAAGAGTGCATACTTGGTGCAACTCTAGAAATAGACCAGGCAGGACCATTTGTGGATGGGAAAATAAATGAGGAGAGTGTTACTTTTTTGGTAGACACAGGTGCGACAAGATCAACTGTCAGGTCAACAGATGTTAGAAATCTTCCTCTCTCGGATGAAGCAATCCAAGTAGTTGGTGTAGCTAATACACAAATCAGAACACGTCTTACTGAACCAGTAAGAGTACAGATAGGGAAATTTTCAGACATGCACAGATTTATTGTCTGTGACACGAGTCCAGTGAACCTGTTGGGTAGGGACCTATTGTGTAAGATGAACTGCACAATTTTTTGTACACCAGATGGAATAGCCTTTGAGACACCAGATGATGATGTTTTCTACCGAATGACTCTAGAAAATAGAGAAAGTGAGTTAATTGGTGCATTTGCTGTGTTTAATCCGGAGGATTTGCCTCAAGAGCTGAGAGACACAGTGAAAAGAGCAGTTTGGGATTTTACAGGAGAGGATGTGGGATTGATGAATAATGTAGATCCAGTGAAAATTGCAGTGAAAGAAGGAATTACATATCCTAACATTCCTCAGTACAAAATGACACCAGAAATAATTGGAGGGATAACTCCTATAATTGAGAAAATGATTCAGCAAGGAGTTCTGAGAGAACTACTGAGTAGTCCGTGTAATTCACCGATAATGGGACTGAAAAAGCCCAATGGGAAATTTAGGATCGTGCAAGATCTGAGAAAAGTTAATCAAATTGTGGTGGCATGTTGTCCTATTGTGCCAAATCCATCAGTGATTCTGTATCAAATTCCACATGATGCTGAGTGGTATACAGTGATTGATTTGTGTCATGCGTTCTTTTCAATTCCATTGCATCATGACAGCCAGCCGATTTTTGCATTTAGGTTTGGCCAGCGTATTTTAGCATGGTGTCGTATCCCACAGGGGTATACGGAGAGTCCTTCGATATTCAATCAGTTATTGAAAAGATCGTTGGAAAGTCTGATCATGCCTGGGAGTTCAGTGCTAGTACAATATATTGATGACCTATTGGTGGCATCAAAGACACGTGAAGCTTGTGAAGTGGATACCATAGCTTTACTGAATCATCTGGCAGATGGAGGGTTAAAGGTATCTCCAGCCAAATTGCAATTTTGCAAGAAAGAGGTGCATTATCTTGGACACAATATTGAAAAAGGTCTGAGAAAAGTGACTACTGACAGGATCATAATAATCAGAGAAATGAAAGCTCCAAAAACCCAGAGAGAAGTGAGAATGTTCCTGGGTATGGTGGGTTATTGTCGTCAGTGGATAATTAATTTTTCCCTGATAGCAAAGCCACTGATTAAACTGACAAAAAGTGAAATGACAGATCCATTGGATCTGGATGCAGAACAATTGGCAGCATTTGAAGAGCTTAAAAGTAAAATGTGTGAGGCTCCAGCTTTGGGTATGCCTGACTATGAAAAAGAATTCGAGCTGTACTGCAGTGAGAGAAATGGATGTGCACTTTCAGTGTTAATCCAGAAACATGGACAATTGAGAAGGCCTATTGCGTACTTCTCATCAACACTTGACCCTGTAGCTGTGGGTTTACCAGGTTGTCTGAAATCTGTGGCTGCAACATGCAGGAGTCTGGAACAGAGTGAGGGAATCATAATGGGATATCCTGTAAGGGTATTTGTACCTCACAATGTGGCAATTCTTTTGACAAGAAGCAGAACTCAGTATATGTCACATAGTCGATTGACCAAATATGAAAAAGTGATACTGGGAGCATCAAATGTGACTCTCGAGAGATGTGTGAATGTGAATCCAGCGACGCTTTTGCCAGACATTGAAAATGTGGGTGTGAAAATGGAAGATGATCATGATTGTTTGGATGTGCTTGAGTACTGTACAAAACCAAGACCAGACATAAGGGATATTCCCTTACCTGAGAATGACCATGTGTTGTTTGTGGATGGATCATGCTTGAGGAATGATGATGGTGTGCTATGTGCAGCATATGCGGTGTGCAAAGTTTCAGAGGTCATGGAAGCATCACCATTGAAAGGAGTAAAATCTGCGCAAGTTGCTGAATTGGTGGCATTGACAAAAGCTTGTGAGATTGGGAAAGATTTGAGGACAACTGTGTTGACTGATAGTCAGTATGGATTTGGAGTGGTGCATGATTTTGGCCAACTTTGGCTACAAAGAGGTTTCTTGACATCGAGTGAAACTCCAATAAAGAATGCTGAAATGATTGGAAAATTGCTTGAGGCGATACAGCTGCCTAAGGAGTTAGCAGTTGTAAAGTGTGCTGCCCATGGTCAGGGGGAGGATTTCATAACGATTGGAAACAGGTACGCCAATGATGTTGCGCAATACTGCGCCAAGACAAATCAGTCCATTAATAGGGACAGAGAAGGGGAAATGTCTTTTCTTTCTGTGATGTTTACTAATGTCTTAGAAACATGGGATGAAGTGAAGCAGTTACAAGATGAGGCAGGAGAAGAAGAGAAACAAGATTGGATTAAGGCAGGATGTGCTCCAAGAGAAACAGACCATGTTTGGGTCTACAGAGATGGCAGACCAGTAATGCCCAACTCAATCTTGTCGTCAATGGCAAGGATGTATCATGGCCAGGGACATTTGGGGAGAGACGCGATGGTTAGGTCGTTCAAACAAACCTGGTACAATGCAAAGTTCAGGACAATTGCAGAAAGCATCTGTCAGAGGTGTTTAGTTTGTCAGCAATTTAACACTGGAAAAAAGACAGTGGTGTGTCTGGGAACAATAGGCAGAGAAGGAGGTCCTTTTACAAGAATGCAGATTGATTTCATTGAGATGCCCCAAGTGAACAGACTGAGGTATGTTCTAGTGGTAGTCTGTTTGTTTTCAAGGTGGGTGGAAGCTTACCCGACTAGAAGAAATGATGGATTAACAGTGGCAAAGTTACTGTTGAGGGAGTTGATTCCTAGGTACGGGTTTCCAGTAACAGTTGAGTCTGATAGAGGTAGACATTTTCAAAATGAGCTCATGGGTTTGATTTGTGAAGCATTGAAAATACAGCAGAAGCTACATTGTGCATACCGACCAGAGGCTTCTGGTGTGGTTGAGCAGATTAATGGCACGATCAAGAATAGTATTGGAAAGATGTGCTTAGCCACTGGCATGAAATGGCCAGATGTTTTGCCTCTAGTTCTGATGACAATGAGATCTACTCCAGATAGAACTACTGGTTTGAGCCCGCACGAGATAATCATGGGACGTGCTATGCGCCATGCATTTGTGCCTGTCAATAAGTTGGTGACAATAACTGATGACATGATTTTGGATTACTGTAAAGGCCTGGCTGACGCAGTTCATTCTGTGTTTCACCAGGTTGGAGAAGAAGCTACCACACTTGAGAAGAAGCAAGCCCATGATCTGAGTCCAGGAGACTGGGTGAGGATTAAGGTGCACAGGAGAAGAAATTGCTTGATTCCAAGGTGGGGAAGGCCGAGACAAGTTATTCTGACTACGACGACTGCAGTAAAGTGTGCTGGAGTGAAGCACTGGGTACATGCAAGTCATACTCTGAGAGTTCCAAACCCAAAAGAAGGGACTGGTAAAGAGTATTTTGAAGAGTCAGATTCTAGTGATGGTGAAGATACTGAAGATACGGAATCAGTGAGAAAAGAAGCAGAGAGAGCTTCAAGAGAATCACTGCGAGTATCAGAGAGAAGATCAGATTCTGTAAAAGAGCCTGAAGTTTCAAACAGCAGTGAAGGAAAAAGAAAAGAAAAGAAAAATCACACAGAGACTACTCCTGAATCAGAAGAGGAGGAGATTGAAGAACCACTTGAGATTATATTTGAAGAAACAGGGTCAGAAAAAGATAGAGAGGGACAGATTGCGGAAGACCCCCGAGGAGGTGTAGGGAACATTCATGAGGAGCTAGGTGAAGGGACAAGTAGACAGCAAGAAGATTGCGTGTCGGAGACCCGAGGAGGGATAGGAGTAGGGAAGTCTCAAACAGTGGTGAAAAAATCTGTGGAGAAGAAGAAAGCTGCTGGAAAACGGAAACAAGAGGCACTTGAAACAGATGATGAGGATGAACAAACAGAGGGTCGAGTTCTGAGAAAGAGAACTTGGATTGGAGAAAGAAGTAATAAAGAAATAAAGCCGAAGAAGGTGTTAAGAGGAGACCGTTGGCCTAACAACAGAGTTAAGAGGCTGAGATACAGAATAATAAGAGCAGATTCATCAAAAGCTGAACAAGTGAATGAAGTTTCAAGTCAAAGTTCAAAAGCTGAAGGAGAAGAATCAAAGGAGTCAAACGAACCAGTGGAAATAAAAAGAGTAAGAAGACCCAACCAAAAGTACAGATCACCGGAATGGTCTTATGTGGCACTGTCTGAAGGAGGAAAAGAAGAAACAGTGACTCGAGATAATCCGGAAGTGGTCTTGAGAGAAGTGGTTGAGGAAGATACTGGTGAAATCTTGAAAGTACTCTTGACTGACATCGGAGAAGAGTCGAGTACTGAGGATTTTGATGTTGGAGATCTGATACAATTTGATGTTGAAGAAATTGAAGTGAAGAATGACAAGTATCCAAACTGAGTGAAAGAAGGATTCACTTGGATCAAGTGAACGAAGAGATCATTTGGATAAACTGAAAGCTGAAGAATTGAAGAAGTTCAAACAGTAGTGGAGTAGTAGAGGCTAAACTAAAATGGCTAACATAGAGGATAATAGAAATAGATGTGCCTTCTTTAAGAGGTGGTGTAGGATGTGCTGCTGTTGTACTGGATTATTAATGCTTCTATGGGGTGTTTTAATTTTATTAGTTACTTTTAAAGTAGAGTTTGGAATGCATATAGAAAATGTGACAAATATAGAGAAGAATTCACAAAAAGTAGTTCCAATTAGAAGTAGTAGTTACATACATAAAGATAGGTCAATTAATAACTTTTCTAGTAATGTTTTTTCGAAACTGTTATATGAATATGTGAAGACAATGGAAGTAAGGGATTGCTACGTCTGTATGCAATTACCTGCATCCGTCTCAGAGAGTGTTACTTATCACCATTTACCAGCTACATATGGTATTTCTTGTAGTATTTTGAGTAGTGTTTTTTATTTGTTAGGGAAAATAGATTATAAGATGTCTAACAGAGATAGTATTTTTGGGCACTTGCCAATGAACAAAGAGCTGAATCCAGCTAAAGAAGCTAACACTTTTGGTGAGATTTTTATTGAAGAAAAAGGATTAACATTAGATTACATTTTTAAGAATAATTTAACCTGCAGTTTGAAAGAAGAGGAGAAAGCTTTCCTGGATATGGTAGAAGAAAGGAGAGTGAACATGCATGAGAAAGCGGGAAAATATGAAGTGAGTGAGACAATTTGGGACATTGAGATGGGAAAAGAGTTGAAGAATGGGGCTAGTCCAACTTTAGCTTTAGATGCACCGCAGAAGGGTAAACTTTGCATTACAAGAAGGAAATCCCAATATGATACATATTTTGTGGGGACTAGTGAGTGCCATGATACATACTTCGTTGCGACAGGTTGGGGTTTCAGAGGTGGAAAAGATACAATTTTTCCAGGAGTGTACTATGTTTGTGGGAACAAGGCTTATTACAAGTTGCCTGACCATTGGTATGGCACATGTTATGTGGGCCTGGTTTTTCCTAAGATTTTTCATACAGATAAAATAAGAGATGTAGAAGATATTAACTTATTAACACGTTTTAAGAGAGAAACTTGGTCTGAAATTGTGGGTGATATTTTTGGGGTTTTGATTCCAGCAGTGGGAATTTCTTTAAATGCTTATGGAATTCGGAAACTGTCCACAGTGGTTGATCGCTTATCGACAAATACCGCAGGAGGGTTTCTTTTGGTGAATACGGAATTAAGTGCCGTACGTGCCATGTCTATGCAAAATCGACTTGCCCTTGATATTCTATTGGCCAAGGAGGGTGGAGTCTGTGGAATATTGAAAGTTCAACATTGTTGCACTTACATTCCTGACGAAAGTAAAGACCTGAAGGTCTATATCAAAAATATTACTGATTTGCATGAAGAATTAGTACCACTTGAAGCTGAGAGTTTGTGGACTAAAATAGCTAATAAAATGATAACTGTTAAGGATTTTATTGCAAAGATAGGTAGTACTATTATAGGTAGAATATTGTTTCCCTTGTCTTGTATAATTGTGGCTTTATTAATAATAAGATTGGTGTGTGTGTGTTGTAAAAACAGGGGAGGGAGAAAGAAATTGAATAAGGGAAAGAAAAACAAGAGGTCGAAAAGAGAACCTCAAGAAATTGAACTAGAAGAATTGAGGGAGAGTGTTTACTTAGAGACAAAAAGGGATGATGAAAGAGTGACTGGTGTTTAATGTTGTGTAAGGGGAAAAGACATTTTTGATTTCTCCTAAAATGGGACAAAATTTTCACTTTTTTTTTTTTTGGGTTTATTTGGTGATAAAATCACCAAAGGGGGGATTGCTGGAGCAGAGTTTTCATTTAGAAAATTCAGGGGCTTTTGAAGCTCTAGTATGTCTATGCGTTTTATTAATTATTAATAAATAACAATTAATTATTTGTCTTGTGCAAGTGTGTTTTTATTAATCAATCCGTTTGTCTTAACATAAGAGAAAGTTACACAAGGGTTAGCATGCGTGTGCTGTTTCTGTTTTCTAAAAAATAACGTGCAAGTTTTCATGTTTAAACGTTGCTGTGTGCTGTTTATTTTGAGCACAAAACGCTGTCTGAATTAATGTTTTTTTTATGTTGCAAAAGCTAGATAAATACATACACATAAGGGTATTAGTGGGGTTAACACTGTTTAATCACTATGCTGTAGTAACGTTTATTTTGTCTCTTTAATTAAGATGGTCTATTGTGGCTTATGGAGGCCTGTGTTAAGATGGCTGAATTTTGAAGCCTGCCCGTGATTTGTAAAATGAAAGACGTGACGAGGGAGACCCCTGCTGGAAATGGTCCTGAAGTTGACTGACCATGGTCCTCGTATGAAAACTTTCCATGAGGACAGCAGCAGTTTTGGAGGATCTCCAAAAGAAATGGAACATCCAGGGTAGCCTTGGGAAACAAAGGAGTTTTAGAAATGAACAATGAACTGTGGTTCGGCTGCCGAGGGAAGTTGAACAAATCGGATACTTAATAGTTTCTTGGTTCCTGTTCCGTAGTTTCCGTCTTGTGACTTTTCCTGAGCGGAGATTTTCAGATGTAGCAATGTTACATTTCTTCCTTCTCGCTTTGCTTAGTGATTCAGTGTATATTGCAAACTTTATGTGTGTTTCCATTGTAATTTTTACTATAAAAAATGTTAGCTTAGGGAGGGCCTTGCCACTTGCCATTTTGCCTTTGCCGCGTGAATCTGCGTTGCTGAGGATCGATGCTGAAGGACTTCGTCTTGAGAGACTTTACCAAGAGACTTGTCCTGACCCGTTCTGACACTTAGTTAGAATAGGTAACTATGAGAAATGATTTATTCTGATTGATTTACTTTGACTAATTTTAGATAAAGCAATATAATTTTAAACATGGTGTTGAATTTTCTTTCTTGTCAATTATTGGGTTTATATTTCTGATCATTATTGTATATGTTGTGTAGATTATGTTATTGATTAGGACGGTCACAAAACCAGATCTGATCGACCTGATATTGATGCAGGGTGTTTAGGTGTTTTCTTTCCACAGGTTTATTGCTGGTAGAGTATTTGAGCGCGTGTTAGTGAAATGGGCCCTAGCGTATGATGAATGTATGTGCGTGTAACTGTGTGATTACTCTATCCGTGGTAGTGGGCATATTTTAGATACCCTGATCCCTATCAATGGTTATTGTGCTGGATGTAGATTTCCCATCTACAACTAATTTTTAATAAAACTGCTTTTATTTTACTCAGCATGCAAGGTTTTTTTTTCAGTTCAACACTGTGCAAATGTATCTCTTTACATTAATTTACCATCTCTGCTATAATGATTTAAGAGACTGTAATCAAGGTTACATCTTGCATCTCATTGCACTTGAGATGCTGTGGCGCGTGTCGTGTATTGCATTAACCCAGAGATGCACTAGCTTTATGTTTTTACATATGCATTAATTTGTTGTGGAGCTTAATAGCCACAAGTAATCTTGGCCAGTTTAGAGCACTCGATGAAAACTTACAAATAAAAATGTGCAGGGGTTCAAGGAGATTAGTATCCTGCTGGATGCCAGAAATGGTCCTAGACTTGGCATTCTTCAGTCACTCTCCTTGAGTAGATAAATATGTAGTCAAAAACTGACCAGAATATCCAGAGTTTGGCAGACCGGGTACTTCATCAAAAATGTGGCACATGTCCCATCCGGTGTGTTTTACATGCATTACCCTGCCGTTTTCAGTTCATCAATTTGTTGAAAGCTTTCTCTCTAATAGAGTCAATAGCTTCTCTAGGAATCTCTTCAGATGCAAACATTAGGAAGTAAGCAATGATTGAAAACCAAAGCAAGCCAGAAGTCAACTTACAGCCAGGTGAGTTGCCTCCACTGGGAAGGCAGAGTATCTAATGGACATTTTTAATTGGCAAGCAATGGAAACCCTGCATTTGTTTGTCAAATACATGATTCGCTACACAACTTCACAGAGATAATTAACATTCCATCTTAAACAAAGGTTGTCATTTGAGGTTGCTTTACTCCAATTTGAACACATGCAGTGTGATGCACTAAGCAGGGCTCAATAATAGCTGTTATCAGCTAAACCAATAAAAGATATTAATGAAATCTATTAACTTGTTATAGTTTAAAAAAAATCCCCACCCTAGTAGGGGGACTAAGTACATCAACAACAGTAGCAAAAGCCTTATTTCATGTGTTCATTGAAGCTTAATCTGCCCTGGGTGAAGGTCATAATTCATCCTCATTGCAACTTCTAAAATAATTAATGTGGAACCTGTTAGCCAAACAGTCCTGTCTAAACTGTTGGGTTCCACATCAGATGGAAGCAGTGAAGTAGAATAACTTATATTCCAGCAAACTATTTGGTGCCATGGGTTTGCCACTCACAGATTGCCTTTTAATTAGGAGGCCATCAGGACAATGATGTCTGCTTCAACCAGTCCATGTGAAATGTCCATTTCTATGTACCTTTTGTGAACTGGGAAACTGTGGATCATGGTTTTCTTAGCATGGATGTTTCTCTATTAATGCATCCCTAATTTTTGGAAATAATGTTAATCTGAGCTGTTGAAAGCAGGTTGCTTTCATGTGAGAAATAAAAGAGCTACAGAATATTTTATTATACTGGCTGGCTGCAGGACCTGAACCGAACTTTGTCTAATGTTGGTAAAATTGGTTTATTTGCCTGGCCTCTGGTTACAAATATATAAAATGTCGAAAAAATAAATAAGAAAAAAAAATTTACTTGACAAAAGTTTTCCATTTTACTAGTAGTTGGAAAATACAACAGAACCTAATCATTGATATAGTTTCCCACTTAAATGTATTGGATTATAGTAGCCATCACTGTGTACCAGAGTATCTGATTGGAATAATAACATGTTTTTAATTTGTTCAAAATTATTTAATAAAGTCTGTACATATTCCTATTTCATTAGGAAATGATTTCTTCGTACATTAAGGTATTGCAGTAAAAAAGTAGTTTTGTACACATGACCATAATTTCATTTACATAGTTTATTAGACATAAAAAAAAATTCAGCTGCAAGTTTCATTGAAAACAAAAAGACAAAGTATGATTTGCCTCATCACAGTTTAAATGTTTGTCCTTTGCAAAGGCATCCAATTATATCCTCTTTCAATTATTGTCAGGCGCATATTAAACTAATTATTTTATTGTACTTTATTAACTTTGCTGGTAATTATATGCCAGTTCAAATTACATTCATAATATTATAACCACTTTGCCTCTTTCTATCCAATGCAATTATTTTGAAGGAATCTTCATTTAAAACGTTTTATGTTTAAACGTCAAAGGTAATTTAAAGTGGTTTAAACATTTCATGATGTAAATTTATTTCCTAACCTGTATAAGTGGTCCTACGAATCAAAACTAGTTAATTAATTACACAGCAATATACAAGTACTATGAAACAATGGGGCATATTTACAAGCCCGTATTGCCACAGGAATGTCAACTTTTTCCGACATTCCTGTGGCAATAGGGGCATTACCTAATATACAAGTCGATGTTAAGCCACTTAACGTGGTTTAATGCTGCCTTGTAAATAAGGCACCCTTTCATGCTATACTTAGCTTGAAAGGGGTGGGCAACGGGTGTTGCGGTGGGCGATCCACCGCTACACCCATTGATTACGACACTGGCCCATATTTACAAGTGTTGCATAAATATGGGGCAGCGCCAAAATTAAGACCAGGGAACATCTGATCTTAACATAGCTAAATGAGGAGAAATGCTTTATTTATCCTTTTTGCTGTTTCTATGTGTTCTGCATTGAGCAGCACACCTAGAAACAACAAAACACCATGAATTATTGTCTATGTGCAGGAAGGTGTCCCTTCCTGAACATAAACAATAATTAAAAACATTATGATTTGCAACTTCTGTGTGTGCTGCACAATGCAGCACACATAGGAGTTACAAATCGCCATTAGTGATTGTTTATGTGCAGGAAGGGACACCTTCCTGCACATAAACAGTCATTCCCCCCAACACAGACACCCTTGCACTGTGGTGCAAGGGTACCTGTGTTGGTGGTAAGCAGCTCAATTAAGGACCAGCGCTAGGGGAAACACAGGGGTGCACAGCATCTTTGTAAATATGGTGCATCCCTGCGTTTTCAGAATGCCAGAGAGTGGCATCAGCAAGTTTTGCTTAACGCCATGCCCCGTCATTCTGTTGTACATATGCCCTAATATCTTTTTAACTATCGCTATCTTTCGGTTGTAATGTAAGGTAAGGAGTTAGATAATTCAGAAGTGAAATTATTGGGAAATTAGCTACAAATATATACAATAATTCTATCCATTCCATCTAACTGTGTGAAAGAAACAGAACTAAGGTGGTTAACTAGAGCTTAATTGATGCAGGATATCTGCCAAAAATAGGCAGCTGTCTGATTTACCATATTTAGAGTGAATTGCCATGTATAAGCTTTAAATGGAGCAGACAAGACATCTGCCTATTTTTGGAAAAAGGCCCGCATCCGCAAAACTCCAAGTAACTTCCTAAGACTTGAAAGTCCAAAGGCAATATCTTGTGAGGTCCAAACTGTGCATTGTTAGCAAAAAAAAACAAATGTATCTTTGTGTACCGTCAGAAGATAACAACTGTCTTATAAGCCACTGAAATATATTATTTCAAAATACGAATACTAGAAGATGTTAAGGAATGCTTATATTTTCCACTTAATGTATGGTAGCATCGGGTAACAATTAGCAAAAGGAATATATTGCAACAAATGTCAGTTGCTGAAAGGGAACTTTTTTGGGAGACAATAGAAAGATGCTGATGATGTGATGTTCATCACAAGTTTTTGGGGGAGAGCTGAAATTGAAAATAAAGCAGTACAATTATTCAGTAGCAAGAATGGAAAACAAGTAAGCTTTGGAAGAACCTAACATGCTACTTATTGTTTGCAAGGGTTACCTTTGTAAAGAACTACTATTTGTTAGAAAGTCAATCTTTTTGGCCTCTTCACCCCCATTCTTTGGTGCTGAAGGAAACTGGTGGTAGCTGACTCTGACTGCGTCCTGGGCTCTGCTTGTCAGGCCCAGGGCCAGTGCTATGTTATACACAAGCACATACAGTGAGGTACACTTATAATTGGCATGACCTACCCTATAAGTCTCTAGTAGATAATAGGGCCAGGGGATGAAAACTGCATATAAGCCCCTAGTATATAATAGGGCATGGCAGTTTAGAGGCCAGCAGCCTTTGTTGCTCTTGCATGTGTGCACTGCTGAGAGGCTGAGGTCATTTTTAAAGCAGCCCTATGTTGCAGCACTGCTTTTAAAAGTAAAATTCACTGCAAAATCTTCCCTAGGTGTTCCAGAGGTGGGGGTGCCCTGTAACTAGAAGCAGGTTCTCAATAAAAGAGGTTTTAGAAACCCTGGTGAGTGAAAGATGCCCATTTTATTGTTCCCCAGTGTTCATTAGAAACTCGACTTTAGTGCTGTGGGCACTGTGAAATCCCCAGGTCTCCCCTAGGTTTTCCAGGGGTGGGGGGTCCTGCAATTTGTAACAGGGGCTATTTAAAAGATGTTTTATAAACCCTGGTTAGGAAGAAATTGTACATTTACTTTTTTCATCTTGATGATGGTTGACCTAATTGGTTAACATGGCAATATGCTATGGGACACATAACTATTGCTAGGAGAGTGTGAAATATTATTTGAAGACTGAAAAGAATCGTATGGATAAATCCAGCAACTTGGCATTGTTGAATTTATCATAACTTTTACAGAAAAGACGTTATAGGACTTTCTTTTCTGTAAGCCAAAATCCAGCCTCTAGCACTCTTCCTTATTGGTCAGCCCTGAGGGGAGTAGCCACGCTGCCTTGATTAGGTGATAGTAGCCTGCACCGCCGAGGCTATCTGATGGAGAGAGCTGGGTGGGGCACAGGAATGCCAGAACAGGGCGTTGGGCCATAAAGCATAAGCTTCAAAGGAAGAACAGCTCAAGCAAGCCTGTCTGCCAGGGCCACCCCCTCTCCCTGCCAGATGGAAGGCTTAAGGAAAGAATTCACAGATGTGAGTGGGGGAGTTTATAAAATAAGCAATGCTCTGAGTTTGGTTAAGTTAGCTCTTGCTCCTCTGAAGAAATTTCATCAATGATGGATTTTGAGAGAATTATGCTTTCTGGGACAAGACCATGCCACACTTTGGGGGAAGTTGTCATGCTTTGGGGTGGTGCCCTGCATCTCATTGGACAGGGTGCTCCCCTGTTTGTCGCTGGAGAACACTGAATAAATAAGTGAGAGGAGCAGAGCCTTTCAGTTCTGCTGCCTGAAACTTCAAGAAGGAGGAGGATCCTTCTGGAGTCCTAATCTGCACCCAAGGGCCTGAGTGGTGAAGACTGCACCTGCTGCACTATTTGGGACTACAGCTCTGAAGATTTTACCTTGCTTCAAGAACCAGTAAAGAGTGGACTCTCTGCAGCTACAAGTTAACAGAGCTTAACAGACCCTTCTCCAGCTATAGCCCCCCTCCTGGAGTGTGTTCAGCGGAGTTTAAAGGGGTTGACTGAGTGCCTTGTGGGAAGTGAAGTCCAGACCTGCTTAGGAGCATCTAGGAGATTCCAGACCCTTGAATTTGTGTTTTAGACACTTGGAACTGATCAGAAAACCTTCTAGAAGGGCCTCCAGAAGTGTGGGAAACTTTTTGGATAAAGCTCCAGGATGTGTTGGATCCGACTGCGAAAACCAAGCCGGCTACCTTCAAATGCAGCCCAGCCCAGATTCCAGGTTCGTTCCACTGAAGAGCTCCTGGGATTTACCTGGAGTTCCCCGAAAGTCAAGCCTGCAAACCCTCACCTAATCTGGTCTGGTGGAGAACAGCGAGGATCCTCAGTGGAAAAAGCTCTGGAAAATGTTTTAAAGTCCGAAGGTAAAATTTTGACCGAGGCCTACTGCATGGGGTGGCCAAGCAGGGCTACATTGCAGTTAGCCTCAACATTTGACTTTGTCCCGGTCAAGCACAACTAGATGTCCAGAAGTGGCGCTATTGGTTTCTAAGTACTAGAAAGTGTTTATTCTTTAAAAATTCATATCTCCAGTTCATTATTATTAACAATATTTCCTATGGTTATAAATTGGTGTGTTTTTTTTATTGTGTGTTGTGTCTTACTTAGTCACTGTATTCATGTTTTTAAATGCTTTACATGCGTGTCTCCTAAGTTAAGCCTTATTGCTCGGTGTCAGCTACCAAGGTTTGAGCAAGGGACTAATTTATAGAAACCCTATTTGGGATCCAGCACCATGTTGGTGGCCTTGTTGATGGTGTTAGGTGCCTACCTACCACTCCCTATAACCCACCTTCAAACATTATTTAATCAGAAATATTATATGGGTCTCTTCTCAGTTGTCAAAGGTTATCCTTAAGGTATGCATGTACCATTAAGGAGCATCTTGCACAACTTAGAATAATGAATGGCATTCATGTTGAACTCTGGATTGGGGTGGCTGGTTGCTCAAGAAGAACATATATGATTATTAGGAAATGAAGGATGAATTGTTTATGCCAAAGTTGTTTGGCTCCCCATTACAAATGATGCGTTATTCTGATGCCATGCTAATAAGAAACTATACCCAAATATGGGTTGAGAGAGAAACGGATGGCCTTGGGTTCTATTGTTAGAAGAATCACTTAATACATTTTGAAAGACCAAACGTATTAGTGTTCATGACAAAAGTGTAAATTGTTACAACTATTGGCGTTTAATTAATGAGAAATTATCAGTAACCTGGGACTATTGGGTGTATGGCAAATTTGAACTTAAATTTGCACATACGTGTGTTTAGAACAAAAGCTTAATTGATTGGAAATAATTCCAATTTGATTCGTAAACCAACACCACTTTGCAGTATTTGGGGCTTAGACTGAGCAAATAATCTAAAATTGAAACCAGTATTGCTTTATAGACCTTCATGTTTTCCCATGAAAGTGATACAGATGATAAATAAAACACAAAAGAGAACAAATGGAAAATGTTAGCAAAGGCGTACTACGGTAGGCCCCAACCAGTGACCATAGGTGAATGGGATAACAATGATAAAGGTCAGGGGACCCATTTACAGATATGTGTGCATGTGAGTTTGATCTAATGGTGCCTCATTTGTGAGAGCATAAATAGGTGCCGAATAGCCCAGGTCCATGTGTGACTAGATGCTCTAGTCCAGTTTTTTTTATTTGAATTCAAGGGTACTTAATGTGGTTTTATAAAAGAATAAAAAAGACTGTAAGGCCCAAAATACAAAGAACAAAAACTGGACAGGAGAAGTTAGTCATACATGGTCCTGGGAAACCGAACATGTCTAGGCAGAATGATTTCTGTAATTCATAAAAGTTTTTTTTATTGGGTCAAAAACACATTAACTTATAGAGAAGTTTCCATGTGACTGAATCCTTTCTGTAATGGGGCGAAGGGAGATGGTCATTCTACGGAAGCAATGCAGGAACTACACTCAATACAGGAACTACACAATCTGTAAATGTCACTGGAGAAAATATATTTCCCAAACACTTACCATGTTTATGACTGCACGTTTTCCTAGGCCTATGTTGGAAAACCTTTGAGAATTCAGGAACATATCACGTTCTGCACCCATGCAAACAACCAAACTGCAGGCATATATTTCCAACTTTGTCTGTAAATCTGATTACAAATGCTGTAGGCAGGTATTGGAAGCCTGGGTTGGATTAAATTACTCTGAAAAAGAATCCTTGAATATATTACTACAATATGACGGTATAATGGCAAAGAGCTAGAAAAAAAAATTCTGCTTAAGTTGCAAAGTAATGCAAGGTAGTGCATATTGCTGCCTTGCATTACATTGTGTAGGTGGGTATTTCATGGTTGAAGAATTGGCGTACCATACATCCACCCACGGATTTTGATGCAATCCCTGATTTACTAAGTTGAGTAAGCCTGGAAATGAGCCTAAAAGCTATGCCTCCCTGAAGCCGACGTAACAAGGAGAAATATCTTTATCTCTCCTAGTTATTCCCTCTTTCCATACATGCTGCATTCCCTCTAGGATTATTTTTGTGCAGGAAGGTTGCTCTTCCTTCAGAAAAACAATTCTGCCTGTAACACAGATGCACTTGCACCATGGTGCAAGGGTTCCTGTGGTGGAGCTAGGCAGCACACAGTATGCCAGCACTGGGAGACAGCAAAAATGCACCATATTTTAGTAGCACTTAGCTTGCTGTCATGCATTGCATGACATGTAAGTAAATATACCCCTGTATGGGCACAATTCTCAATTTGCATGTGATAGACAAAAATATATATACAGTAGAGTTTTCTTGAAATGTTTTTGTAGATCATGTAATATAAGATAGAAGAGGTGAAAACACACAATCACATCAAAAACAAATGCATTGGGTGAGTTAGCTGTATACCTCACATGTTGATATTAAGGACATTCTGGCAGTTTTCCTGTGATTCACCATTCCAGCATAGTGTTTATGCCCAGTCACATGGGATCTAGTGCTGTGTTGAGCATATCTTTGTGGTTGGTACTCATGCCTCTTGACATCTAAAGTAAGATTAGTGACACTATTAGTTTCCCCCTATTAGAAAGTAGTAAGGTTGACACCTTTATGACAAGGTTGTCACCAGGAACAGGAAATGTTTACTATACAATGGAACACCACCTGATTTTATCAAATTACCTGATATTCCAGTTTGCAGGGGATCTCTCATCCCTGGCACCGAAAGAGTGAATAGCGAGAGAACTAGTCACACTTTTTGAATCAGAGGAGACAGAGAGAAGGGACATCTCCAAAGGAAGACGCAGCCACTTGTGCGTCTGAAAGGAAAATGTAAATGCATATTTTACTCAGTTTAATGATCTCGAAAGATGCAGAGGAAACCACGATGCGCATCTCTGATGAGGCTCTGCTTCCTTATCCTTGCGCACTGGGACACCATGCTGGTATAAATGGCAATTTTCATTAGCATTTCAGAAGGGATTCTTTTTCTCCCTCTAGTTTATTTAGAATTTCTAACTGCAGGATCAAATATAGTTTCGCTCTCATAAAAGAAATCCAAAAATCACCTTCCTGAGGGTTCGGGATGTTCACCACTTAACTGCCCAACAGATAAACACAACACGAAAGAATAACACTTTGATACCGGCAGGTTGACTGCATGTGGTAGTGATTAAAATGCATGTTAACGTCCTATATGAATAGATGTACAGTCTGTGGTGATCTGAAAGCACGAAAACCCAGTTCAATATTTCATCTCTCTGTTCTCTACAGCCTGTAGCATTGATTCCTGTTAGCTCTAGAGAGTTTCTCTTTCCACATCATAACACGTTTTTTGCGTTCTTCTTTTGCAGTGAATCACTGAAGTAAAGTCTGGGCAGGTGCCAACTGGCTAGACAGCACTTACCCACATGTAAGTTTCGGAAATAGAGCACCATGCTGAATATATGAGAATGTAAGCACTGGTATAGACGGGGTCAGTTTCTCATTAGCATATGAGAGGAAGCTGACAAAAATCAGTGCTATAGATTTGTTGTTTACATTGTGCACTCTGGCATAGAGTACAGTAGTTGTATCTGTTTCTGAAAACGACCAGTTAAAATTCCCTCATCAAAGCACTCCATAAAGTCACATATACGTAAACTTTATTAAAAGTTCCTACTTTGTCCTTCAGAAGACATTCTGCCATTTTAATTTCTGAAAAATGGTTTAACTAATCAAGGCACTAGCAGTGGCTCCAAGGAAGTAGAAGGAGCTATAACTGGCAAACCCTCAATTTAACAAAAAGAGTAGCGTCTCTGGGCGCAATTTTCTCTCTCTAGGCACTTCCGTGATTTCCTCTTCTCCTCTGGCTCCGCGCAACCGACACGTGTCCCCCTCAGCGTCCAACTTTCGGCTCAGTTAGGATGTGCTTTGACAAACATTATTTCCCCTTGTATAGCATGAGTTGCCTTTGGAACAAATCTGTGCAAAATGCTTCAATTAATTATTGAAGATGCCTGAAACAAGAATGCAAAGCGAATTGAAGCTGATCACTGCTAGCACAATTACAAAAAACACAGACTGTGATTCAAGAATAGGTTAGTTCCAAACAATCTACTAAAAGTCAGAGGAACTGATCAACAATGTTCCATTTATGCCTGCCTTACGCCTGCCAGGGATTCACAAAGAGTTTCCTGGTAGGCATAAATGGATTTCCTACTGCAGATTTCTCTTCCATGAGTGGGGAGAAATCTACAATTGTAAAGTCCACTCAACGGGGGGGAAAGGGGCATGTCAAGGTGTTGGTTTGCCTTGGATGTTTTATAACATCCACAACCATTGACGTTTGTAGGTATCCCCGCAGTATCATCTTAAAGATCTTGGGGGGGCCTGTCAAGACATGTTTTGGGGGCCCCTGTGCGGAACAAATTTGAATTGTATTACCTATTTACTGCTAATTCAAGCCTGCATGATGCCAAACAATTCTAAATTCTATGTTAAGCTTGAGCAGGGCTACAAAAAATAGTTGAAATATGTATTACAGGGTCCCCAAAAATCCTAAAAATGGCACTGAGTAGAGAGACAGGCAGCAATAGATGAAGGCAGAGAGGATGGGAGGTTTAGGTATAGAATTTGCCTAGACAGAGGTACAATAGAGAGAAGATTCACTTTCCTAGGGGCCTCTTGGAAAGTGGGGGCAATTGCACACTTTGTCCATGCCTTACAACATCTATGCTGCATCTCCTTCAATCTGTCCCCTTCCTACTCTGGTTTGGGTATTTTCTTGAGTTGTGTTTTCACTTCATTACTGTATGAGTACTGCATAAATACTTTTCACGTTGCCTCTAAGTTAAACCTGACTCCTTTGTGCCAAGCTACCAGAGGGTTAAGCACATGCTTACTTCATTAACTTTAGTGCTTCACCTTGATAAGAATTTTGATTGTTATTTGAGGTGGGTTCCCCCCCCCTCAGCTAATACTCCAATTTAGTACATTTACCATTGAGTAAATGAGACAAGTAAAGATATTTTATTTGTTTTGTACAGAAACCTAGATCCGACCTACAGGCTACATGCCTTCAAAGTTAATAGAATGTCTACAAAGAAAGCATTGAAAATGCCCCATTCTTAACAACCACACTTGAGACAGATGTTGGCTGATGAAAATAACATGTTTAAGTAATAGGTTAGAACAAACAAATACCCTTCAAATATAAATGGACTTTTATGGACAAATTACTCCATTGAAACTCAGACAGGATAATGCACCCATCAAGACCTGTTAAACGTTGTCTAATCAATTTATTTTTGGATCTAATTGTTTCGATTTGAAACTCCACCTGTAACATTGTCGATTAAGTAATCTTCCATGGAATTAATGCTTTTAAAAGAATTGTGGTATCTTTGGAAGGAAGCTGTAATATATGTGTTTGTGAGTGTGTGTGTGAAATATAGTAAAATGAACATGATGTCCCTGGTTGATAGTCATAACTGTTTCCGGTTGTAGGATAAATATGATCTTGTGTCCAGAGATGAAGAATCCAAGTACATAGGGAACTGCCTGAAATATTAAGAATATAACTACTTAAAAATTCAGCAGACAGCAGTAGAGGTAGGTGATTTGTTTGTGAAATTATTAATTTCACACAAAAAGCGACACAACATTACATGTATTAAATGTACTTCAAATGTATCTCCTGCTAAAATTGAACACAAGGGAATATGTAAAAACAAAGTCTTGCAAGTTCAACAGGAACTAGTTTAAATAGAAGAATGTGCAGTTTTATTGTTCCTACAAAAGATTTTTCATGTAAACCAGTTTCCTGGGGTAACAATTATGCTAAATAGTGTAACCACACCATGGAAAAAATGAGAACATTTCAAAAAAATTCTACAAGGTATTTTTTTTCCGCTTAAATCTAGAAGGCAGTGGGTTACATGTAGAAATCTGTGCAAATGTTCAATTACAGATTGAATTATACATGTGCTCTATATATTCAGTCACACACATTCTGATCTTTAAAATCAATTGCAGTTGCATTGCTTCTATGTACCAGCTTAACCATTTCAAAGGTCTTCCCTAAGTCAGTTAAGAAATGGTTGCCATTTCTGAGTTTTGTCTTATAAGTATGTTTTATGAACGTATGTGGCAATGCTAAGAGATGATGTTTCTGAATTGAAAATCTAAAAGTAAAATTTTCCAGATTTCCTATATTTGTAGCATCTGATTTAAAGCCAGCTACAAATAGATGCACATTTTATCATTATTGTGACTTTCTTCAGCAGATGTTTCGGTTACCATGGGTGCTTGTCCAGTCTTTCCCCGTATATTGCGAATCTCACTTATTAATCTGATCATTGACATTATTAACTGTTTTTCTGTAGTTTTCTATTTGTTTTAAGTTCCAAGAGTCCTTTATGCAGCACTTATCTATGATTTTGATTGCAATTTAATTGAAGGAATTTGAAATGATGTAATGAAAATCAGCATCATTTTTACAATCTTAGGGCTTAGAACTAGAGATAGTTTCAGTTGGTCCAGGAACATGTCCATGTAAGCTATTTCCATTGTCAGGGTATGCACATGGAGCTTATGTGGCTATCCTGAAAATATGGTTTGAATACGGCCCTTCTAAACATACATTGGACCCAGACGCTTTATATTAAAGCATTGTAAATACAAAGAAACAAATGCTTCAAATAGAAACTACAGGCTTTAAATATTCATGTGCAGGTATAAATGTGCTTTGAAATTGCCAAGATTGAAATTTCAATGTATCAAATATTGAGGCAGCACTTGAAATAAGAAAAATGCTTGGATACCCGATAGCATGTTTTGCTTTTAATATTTAGATATTTAATTAGATGGATGGGGGTTGCCACACAAAGTCGTAAGATATTTCACAAGGCAAGGGCAACTGAAATCCAGTTTCTCCATTTTCAAAAGCAATACTCTCCTCACTGTTCCTGATCTGATCTATGTTCGTGCATCTGTAAAATCTAAATCTCATATATTCTGTTGCTAATTTTGAACAAACAGAAGTTAGTTAGGTTGCTTACAATATAAACATGCATTTTAATGACTGTTCTGACCACTTCCACCACTAGGAAAAGTGTGCAATCAGATTACATGTGGGTAAGTACACAGATCTGCTGACATCCAGATGTCGATGGGTAGTATAATGAATGCATGTTATTAGAGTTAGTGATTCAATAATTGCTTGATTATATCATGGTGAAATGGGAACAGGAATGAGGTTATGGTGTGGGCAATTTATGTACTTTCTTCATACCTAATTTTTGTATTTTGCGGAAATAAATTCAATTTTATTTAAAAACTATTTTTTATATCTGTTTGTAATTGTTAAGATTTATATAACCTTAAGCAATAAGGTATTATGACTTTGTTGTTGATACATTTGTATTGAGGTCAATAAATGATTAAATATTGCACCTGGTAATTAGTGAGGCACCGGTCATAACATCACCCTCATATTTGCTGATGAGTAATAAAGTGGCCCAAGTAAAAACAAAACTATGGATTCAAGGCTACTCTCAGAGCAGCACACAAATGTTATAGAAAATGTGAAGTCGCATTCAAATGAGAGGGCTGAAGTCAAATGTCTGGAAAAGTGTCTCTGTAGAATGAAACCTAGCATTGTGAAAACAGCAAAAAAAATCTTGCCATATAAGACTCGTCAAGCCAACAGTGCTAATAATGACATGGGTTTGCCATGGAAACAGAAATAGCTGACAGAGAGTATTTTCATGTACTAGCAATCTGAAATCAAACTAGGAAAAGCTTAGTTAATTTCCTTAGCCTTAAAATCCACAAAACAGATTTAGGCTAGTAAATAGTTCAAACCAATTTAGCAGTAGGACCTGATTATCATAAACAACAAATTGACAGTGCAAGCTTCAAAACGTATGTTTAATAGACAGATGTAGAACTGTGATCAATATAGATGGCAAGATTTCTCATTGAGTGCATTGGATGAATGCTCAATGTACAACACGTAGGAATAATCAAAAGCAAAATAACATGCATTCTTGCAAGGGAGTCTTAAACCTCCTTACTTCTGAGGTTGGTAAATTGAGGGCCATTAAAGTAGGTAATCAGAACATCTGCTATTTACAGTGCTTAGGGACAGCTGAAATGTAGCATGATGCTGTACAAAAAGACCCTATTGTTACAGCACAGTGAAACAGATCATATCTTGTCTGGGAGAAGGGAATGTCCTGTAACTTAGGTGTATATTTAAGTTGCTTGTCATGAATGCATCTCAAGTTAAAAAGAGGAGACTGACCAAGATAAGGCGTAGGAAAGTAGTGGGCCATGGCAATCTAATTCAGTGATGTGGAAAATTCATCTACCTATGTTCGTCATAGAGAAATCAGGTGCTTCTGGAATAAAGAAAGTACATGATTGTGTTTGCCAAGAGAGGTAAACTTACTTTACCTTCTTTGCTTCCACAATGTTTGCTATGTGAGGCTCTGCATGCATGAGATTAGAAGACTTCCAGAAAAGAGCAAAGTAATGTCCAGAAAGAAATGGTTCAAATGAAGATAGCATTCACAAATTTTCTGCTAGCAAGATGCATGTGACCTGGAAAATTGCTGGAAATACATAATGGAATTATGAAAAGTTTAAACATTCTATGTTTTTGATGAGTCAGCTAACATATTTAGTATAATAATCTTTGGATTCCACACATGCTTTTAAAACAGAAGAGACCCTTTGCTGTTTTGAGGCAGAGATGTTTATGAGATTAAGACTTTGTGCTATGTGTAGAATACGTTGTTTGCTTCAAACTGACCAGGAAGGATGCCTTAAAAAAATTCTTAGATGATTCTAGACCATCTATAAAAAAAAGTCTTGCTACCTCCGACCTTGGTTTCATTCAAAAATGGATCCCTCATGCAGTAGATACCTGCCTTCCTCTATCCCATAAAGGTTTAGGTAACCATCATCTGCCTGCCCCTTGGTTTACCGAGAATATCAAGATTGAGAAATCTAGGTGTAAAAATCTGGAAAGGCAATGGAAGAAATATTATAAGACAGATGTTAAGATAGCCTATAAAAAGGCTCTAAAGGAGTATAATTTTCTTTGTAAATCAGCTCGCGCTGAGTTTGTTTCTTTTAAAATTTCCCAAGCTCAGCATTGTCCAAAACCCCTTTTTAAAGTAGTCAAAGAACTATCTGGCTCTAATACTCTTTCATTCATTCATTCATGGAACTTATATCGCGCACTACTCACCCGTAAGGGTCTCAAGGCGCTTGGGGAAGGGGGTCTGCTACTGCTCGAACAGCCAGGTCTTGAGCTGTTTCCTGAAGGCCAGGTGGTCCTGGGTCATACGCAGGTGGACGGGTAGGGAGTTCCAAGTCTTAGCTGCCAGGTAGGAGAATGACCTTCCTCCAGCGGTGGTTCTCTGGATGCGAGGGACAACGGCGAGGGCGAGGTTAGCGGAACGTAGCCGGCGGGTGGGCGTGTAGAAGGTGAGGCGGCTGTTGAGGTACCCTGGGCCTAGGTCGTGGAGGGACTTGTGTGCGTGGGTGAGGAGTCTGAACGTGATCCTCTTGTTGACAGGGAGCCAGTGCAGGCCACTCTGACTACTCCCTGTGCCTTAACTGCTGTGCAATGCGATAATCTCGCTTGCTTTTTTGTGGAGGAGGTTGAGAAAATGTATTCTACTCTAACTTATGATAACCCACTTGGTTCTCCGCAGACTTCCAATACCGCACCCACTATTGTGAATACGGAAGTCTCTCTCCGATTCAGGATAGTGTAAAATCCAACATTAGGGTGGAAGCTTGACCCCTGTTAGAACCAAGTACTTTTTACAGTCTCTTGGCTAGCATTAAATCAGGCTTTCTCAGAGACCTTCTTCCCATTTCCATGCTGAAACAGCTTGAGGCACCTACGATCTGGCTGATCATGGATCTTCTTAATGCCTCCTTGCAGGAAGCCTTTGTTCCCCCTGACTGGAAGCATGCCATTGTGCTCCCGCTTCTAAATAAGCCTAATGCGGATCTTTCTATGCCATCTCATTTTTATTCTATTTCTCTGCTTTCGGTCTTTTCTAAGCTTCTTGAAAAACATGTCAACCTTCAGTTGACTTCTTTGGTTGAGTCTTTGAGTTTCCTTCATCCTTCTGAGTCCGGTTTTAGAGCAGGTTTCTCCACTGAATCTACATTACTTGGAGTTACTGAAATGTTGGGACCAGGGTGATACGGTGGCTCACATCCTACTTGATCTTAGTGCCACTTTCGACACAGTGTCTCACACGGTTTTGCTGAAAGCTTTGCATTTTGTAGGCCTAGGAGGCTCAGCCTTACAATGGTTTAGCTCCTTCCCGGTGGATCAAACTTTTCAGGTTTTCTCTACCTCGGCTAGTTTAATACTCATCAATCTCCTTATGGAGTTCCCCATGGCTCTGTGCTGAGTCCACTATTGTTTAATATCTATGTGTGCCCGTTGTCTTATATTGCTGAAGTGGGTGAACTGTCCCTTTTATCCTATGCGGATGACACGCAGATAATCTTTTCCCTTATTTCTGCTCTCCAGATCGGTCTGAGGGAAATTGCATCTTGGATGCAGAACAACTTGCTGAGACTAAATGGAGATAAAACTGAGGTTATGATTCTAGGAAAAGACCAAGACCTCTGGGGACCGCAACATTGGCCCATCGAAATGGGCTTGCTACCCCAACCAGTATGTCAAGTTTGTAACCTGGGTATTATCAGAGACGATCATCTATCAATGAGGCAACAAAACACTAAGGTGGCCACGACATGCATTACCATTCTGAGATGGCTGAGAAAACTCTTGTGGATGTTACCCCTCTCTGTTCAACGTACTATGGTTCAGGCCCTGATTACGTCTAGACTTGACTACGGTAACATTTTATATTTGGTATCCAATAAAGCTACAATACGTAGTTTGCAGGTGGTGCAAAATGCAGCGGCCAGACTGCTGTGTCAGGTACCCAGGATGGTGTCAACCACTGACTCTCTTCGCAAATTACACTGGCTAAATGTGGAGAACCTTGTTAAATTTAAGGGCTTGAGCTTTATGTTTAAAATTAAATCTGGAACTGTCGCGCAATATTTTCAATCGTTAATCCAGTTGTACACTCCTTCCCATCTTTTGCGTTCTCCTGGGCAGTCTAAATTTGTTATCCCTAGAATCAAACTGATCAGTATGGGCGGTAGGTCATTCTCTTTCTTGGGCCCCACCCTGTGGAACTCTCTTCCTATTTCTATACAGGAAGATACTGTATTAAGCAGTTTCCATAGACAAGTGAAGACCTGGTTGTTCAATCAGTAATTGTGTTCTACTCACTTTTTTCTCTCACTCCTACCTGACGGCACCGGGAAACCCCTTGGGGTAGCTGCACACCTTATAAATTTAAATAACACAACAACATAACATAACAAGGAGTCTTTGATACATCCATCGGAGCCTGCATAGACTGGTCCTCATCACTTTTAAAGTCAGCCAAATCCTGCTGTACAGCTCCCAAACGTTACATGGTTTAGACATTCTACAGGTTTGAACAACCTTGAAAATTAATCTTAAAGTAAAACTCAATTGTTTTACCTTTATTTGATATATGCAAAAAGTACAATAACAGTAGAACACAGTGACAACGGGACACCTAAACTTAAAATCCCCAAATACATTTACATCACAGTACAATAGTATGTAAGAGCCACGAAAGACAACATACAAATATAATTTCATGTGAAACAGAGAGAAAGAAAACCAATGAAAGTTAAAATGAGAACTCAGCCATTCTACACTTGAATAGGTAATTACAGAATTTCTTGCACTTGACATTAAGAACATCCGGACCTTGGATGTCTGACAAGAAGCACTGCCATCCCCAAATACCCACAGAAGTAAAAGTATATGGCGTCCTATTAGAAGATACGTTAGCATTTGCTTGATGAGATGGAGCAGTACTGACATCTTGTCATGCCCAGTGGCATATTTGACAGACCATTAAATTTTCTCTACCATCCAACAAGCATGGTTTACTCAACAGAGCGCTGTTTTGTTCCAGCTTAGATAATTGCAACAGTGTTTTTCTGAGGTTCTGCAAGAATTTGATCAACGGCTTCAGAATGCTACTGCCAGATTGGCATCAGGTGTTGCTCGATAGAACTACTATATTGCCTCTATTGTTTCCCAGCTTTATTGGCTTCCAGGGAAGCAGTGGATTGTATTCAAGGTTCCCTATAATGCGTGCCAAGAGATAGTCTCTGATATTCCAAAAACACCGTTCACGTCTTTGTCTTGCCTCTAGAACTTTGATCGGCCAGCAAGTACCTGCTCCAAGTCTTGCTTCCCCATTGGTATGGACTGAAGGCCGAGAATTTGTGGTGCAAGTTATCCCACAGGGAAGTCCTTTGACCTTCTACCTGTGGAGGTAACATAACTATTTTCATGTAGAAAGATACTTAAGAGCTGTCTATTTCCTGTTTAGTTGCAAGGCATCTTATTAGGTTTTGAACTGCTTTGAAACATCCATAAGTGTGTGTATCAAATGAATAAATCCAACAAGGTAGAAACATTGAATATATCAGATTTTCAGAACATGACCGAAAAATGAAACAACAGATATCAGGCTAAGCAAAGAGTGTTTTACAGGTAGAGAGAGCTACTGAAGAAAATGTTTGTTAAAAGAATCATGCATCAAAACACATCAGGGTTTAACCTAAGGACCACCTTTAATATGGGTCTCCCAATAATGATGAGATTTAGAATTTGTTCATTAGATTCACATGCTTGCCTAGGCTGCAGAAGATATAAAAGTCATTCCAGTGATGAAGGGATATCTGATGAAAACTAAACAAAAATAGGTATGATGGATTTTAACTTGTGAGCTGATTGCCTCTAGGGGGTATTTGCATCCACTATTTGTGACAAGAAAACTCCTTGCATAACCCTTGTGGGTAAAACAGCACACATTCAAATTTTGTGCGGTTTAGTACAGGGTTAAAAATGTGCAAATAGCATTTAAATCCCCATACTGAAATCCAAAACCGAGGACCAATTTTACAAATCTTTCATGCAACATAGTGTAGCATACAACTTTGCTTCAGGGTCAGACTGGCCTATTGGGCAATTAGGAAGTGCATGATGGGCTTGTCTAACAGGTCAGTGTGTGAGTTGGTTTTTTGGCAGCTTGGGGGCGATAACATGGTCTGCTGGCCTGTTTTTTTCTGTTTATTTCTCTGATATTAGAGCAAACATTGCCTGCAGCAAGCTAAAACCCATGCAGTTTTTCATACCATGCAAAACACTTATACAGCGTGTCTTTACAAGTTAAATTCTGCCCTAATTTGCAAACAAGGGACACTTTTTAACTATCTAATTCATTAATGAGGGACAGTTTTATTTTGGTGCCCGGGTCTACTTTCTGTTCTAGTCTCAGCCACCTTTGCTACATTGCCCAAAGGGAGAAACACAGTGCAGGGTCACATGTACAAAGAACATCTTGCTGCAAGAGAGGAAGCACTGAGCAGCCCATATTTACAGTGATTGGCCTGAAACTCATACAAGGCTACCTTTGACACCACACTGTCTTGCATCATGCTGCAAATGTGAGTGTGCGCTGCCTAGCAATAAATTCATACCGGAGCCATACCAGGGCCGGACTGGCCGTAGCGGGCACCGCGAGATCCCCCGGTGCGCCGCACGGTTGGGGTCCGGTTTTGGGCCCCTGGGGGCCGTTTTTGTTACAGGGCCGTTTTTTGCAGCATAGCTGCAAAATCGGCTCTGTAACAAAATCGGCCAAAAACCGGCCCTGGCAAAGAGCTCGGCCGAACCCCCACCCGGGGGGCCGGCCGAGCACTTTGTCAGCTCTGGTTTTGGTTCCCAGTCCGGCCCTGAGCCATACCCTTACAGTATAAATCGCCTTGGGTAGAAAAACATAGAAGGTACCCGCACATTAGATTGTGCTGTGCACTGCATCACACATGCAATGCATTTTTCAGAAATACTCATAATTTCACTTTCTTGTATCTGCTATAAGGAGTCGGTAGTTTTTGACACAAAGCCTGGTCTGGCTAGCTTAGCTGATCCTGCTTTGCATTAGGACTTATGGGTTTTTGCTTTGAAATTTACACATTTCTAGTGGCAAACACATTTTGCACTAGACATTAAATATCATGCATCGCTATGCATGGCGCTCATGGTGGAGAAAAGTCTCAACAAATTTGGGCATAAGAATCGGGCGCTAATTGCACACATGTCAAATACCACACCCCACCCTTACACAAATTGCTGGTGCATTATTACCATACAAAATTGCCATATGTCTCACAATGAGTCCCTTAGAAGGTGCAGCGGGTATGTTTCACATTGTGCGATTTTCAGGGTGTGGTAAGTGTGTCAGGTTGCTCTAAGTTGGTACAAGTCTACGCTTCACTTTAGGTGCTCCTGAATAGTTCGCAACAAACAAATTTCACACAGTAATATTTTGAGCAATGTGTGAACTTGATTTCCAGTGTAAGTACAAAAACACTGACAATACATTCCCTTCAAACATATAGATTTTTGCCCTGTTCACATAACCCTTCCTGTTGCAATGCAATGGTCTATATTTTGCTCCAGAGCTCCCGAGAGAAAATACCAGCACTTGCTTCAAAATGCAGTCTCATATCAGAAAAGGTTTAACACAGCAGGAGAGCTTCAAGCAGGCGAAGGGCTTCCGGCTCCCTGCTAGCAGCTGAGACAGGCCTGTGGAGACGATTAAGGGCATTCCCGCCACTAATAGTGCAATGCAGATTCTGATCTCTTGTCGTGATGCGACAACCCAACTGGCGGCCATCACAATATTGGCCTCACAGGACAGTCAAGGCCATGTTTAGGTAACCCTGCAGCCCTGGACAGAGCCTTATAATACTGGCAAATGGCCCAGCCTTCTCACTTGACCTTTAATCGCTGGTGCCTGACTTTGTAATACATGGAAAAAAATTGAAGGGAACCTACTGCTAGCATTTCACTTATCCCAGTCCTTGCTTCACTCATTTGCATTTACCCACAAAGCAATATTTATTGTTGTAATTTCTGGCAAGGAAAATACAGATGGGCATCTAATATCACTGAGACTTTGCAGAGAAAATTAAATTTGCTGAGGCATGATATGATTAGCAATTCATCAGTGTTTCAAAACATCTACTTTTCTGCTATTGTTCTGGTCCCCTCCAAAATTATAGTAATGAGCATGTTATAGATCTGTTTTAACTGGACAGCTTGCCTTTTATTCAGATAGAGACATTGTGTAATCTCTGTAGAACACACACGTTTTGAAGAAAAATATTGAAATCAGTTCTCCATTTGTCAGAGTTTACCATTTCTTGATATTAGAAGAGGCTGTGCAAGGTGCAGCATGTGGTCCTGAAAATAGATAATTCAATCGGGAAAATCGTCTGGAACCAGTCCCCCCCCCACTTGCTTCTGCGATGGATAAACCAACTAAAACTGATTATGAGTATTTGTAGCAATGTCTAGCTTTTCTGATAGCATTGATAATTATTCACAGCTTTTATATAAATTTCCTTTTTATCGACATCAAAGTTTTGCCTCCAATTCCTTTCCTCCTTTTACATAGTTTCTGTAATTCTCTAATTTCGGGTGTAAACCAGGTGGCATTTGTCCTAGTATAATCAGACTTCCACATTTTTCTTGGGATATGAGTCTCCAAATGTGATTTGACCTAGTCCTCCAGTGCCTTATAAACTGTGTTGACATCACCATCTTGTGAGCACCCTGAATCCTGAAGATAATTTATCCACATAGGAATGATCATTTTAGACCATTATCTGGTCAGTATGTGGCAAGGCATGTTAGACTATCTTGTTAATTACAAATGTTATCAAAAATTGTCTGACCAGAGCACAGGTCGTGGGTTACTGACCATTATCTTGGGCAGGTTAGAGTGGGTTGCTGACCATTATATTGGGCAGGAGCAGCTTGCATCCTGGGTGAGCTCCCACCTGCTCCCAGCACCTCACCAATGACCGCCCAAATCTGAATAATGTACAAGCTTGGCATCCTCCAAGTCTCCCCAAGCCCTCTAAGGACAATGACTGTCGCTGCTGTGCCATTCAATGCCTGTGCATGCTGGTGCCCTTCTCACCGAACAAGGCAAGATTATCCACAAAAGAAGGAAGTGTGGCGGCACATTGGACACTCATCAACCCTGCTCCCGTACGTAAGGATCCCTTAGGATACCTTGATAAAAAGTTCTTTAATTAGCATCCCAGCATTCTGCGTGCTGCATGCTCATGCCCCCCACTCAATCATCAATCGGATGCCTGCACATAGAGAGGGGTGGTGCGGCGCTGACCTCGAGAGTCAAGCCTCAATCCCAAAGATGCTCCAATAGTTAAATGCTCTACAGAGGTGACAGTGCAAGGCAACATAAGGGGAAACTTCACCCAGAAATTTGGAAAAATGAGGACACAAAACACTACATCAACACCATTGCAAACTCATGAACGTCCTCACAAGAGACGGCCAAAAGGCTAACGGTCAAGCTGCTGTACCCCAGCAAAAGGAGGTGAGGGAAACCCTGAGTACCGCCTAGCATTAAATCAGATAGCGACCTGAATCCAGTAGTAGGCGACCTACCCCAAGACCATATTTGAACTAAGGACTGCTACACACCAGCAAAGCGCAGGAACAACATCAGAGGTTACTTGGAGTCACACGTGAAGGAGGATCTAAGCATGCCGTCCCAGGAAACCATATGCCCAGACTTCATCCCCTGTGGAAGGAGAAGGGAAGTACCTCACAAAGTATTCCTTAGTGACCTAACGGGCAGAATAATTCCACTCAGCCTTAAAATAGTAATAGCAGGGAAAGAGATAGCAAGTACAAACAACTCTCCTAAGAGCGTCTTGGCGACAGCAGCACATACCACGACAAGGGAGGAGACGATATCCGAACAGAAGCCTCTAGCAGTCTCACCCCCAGCTTGGCTCACAGAAAATAAAAACAAAATCTAACACAAACGTCACATCAGTGGCACTGGTAATCAATAATCGCCTAATCTAGCCATGATCTTCTGGCTGCTACCTGACAGTGTATAGCTGAAATTTTGTCCTGAAATTTTGACCCAGGGGAAGGGCTTGACTGGCACAGATGCTCCCCTGGAATTGCCACTCCCAGTAGACGGCATACTGGAGGACATTTACATGGTCTAACAAAGTGGGTAAAGTGAGAGATGCTTGCTAGCCAGTTGGTGCCCAAGCTTCTCTAGCTCATGCTTTATACACCTACAAGTGGAAGTCTCAAACTATGATCGGTGGAGAAGTGCCCTCCCACCACTCCACACTCGGAAATACTAGTAAACATTAACAAATCACTAAATTCTATGGTCAATGCTGCACTCCTGCAAGTAGACAAATTAGATGTTCAAATAAACATTTTATAATCCAATACGACACTAATCACAAGAATTGAATACAAGCTGGACCGTCTGAACAGCCTAATAGTTAGAGCTCAAGAATAAGCACAAAGGGGTCAAGCCAAGACTCATGCCACTTCAGCCCAATTCTACAGAACTATAATCTCTACCCAAAATAATGAGCTCCTTGTTCGAGGACTTGAAACGGGAAACAAGGGGCCCAGTATCCAGGAATTCACCATCTCTGCAAAAAATTTGCAGAGCCCCGGAACCCTCACGAGAAATAGAAAGCAGGCTGGCCTCATCTCCAATACAATCATCAGGGGCCACAAGCCTGAAAGCAAAGGGGTCAGGCAATAGGCAAGCAATCCTCGACAAAATCAATCATCAAAGCTGGTATATCCTGGCATGGCCCAGCAAGAGCATCAGCAGGATCAAAACTATGAGCAAGAGTTCACCATCATGGAACCCAAATCTCCGAGCACTAGTTTAAATGCCCAGGCCATTGTGTGTGCTCCCCTGTCAAGGAAATAGATGGAAACAAAATTAAAAGGGTGAACAAAATCAGCAAAACCAGAAATCCAAACATTTTGTACTGTCTCCAGTATGGAAACCAAGAGTCAAGGGGAAATACTGACCAAACCACAAAGGACCCTAATTGCTCCTCCAACTGCAATCACGAAGAACCTGTCAGTAAGGAGGTGGAGGCCCACGCAATGGACGTTACTAACCTAACATGCAAGCAAGAGCCAAATTTGCTACAACAAATGGGATGTAGAACTGAGAGGAGCAGGAGTAAAAATCCAACATCACATGGAGCAGGAAGACCAATCGAAAAAACTAGCACCACATCAGAGAACTCACATGGCATCAGCACCACATGACGGCCCCCTCAAGGCATGAGTCTAGAACACCGAAAGGCCAATCATCTCGAAATGGGATGGCAGCAAGGGTGACATTAGGTCACCCCACAAACCACTAGAAGGGAAGGACTTGTCACAGTGTAATGTCCATGCATCCGAAAATGCATACGACCTCAAGATCAGATTATACCCCACGTATGTTTAAAGTGGGAAGTGGGACATTCTTAGTAGAGGGAACACTGTGAAACTTTGCCCCAATATCCCAGGACTGGAAAACATAAATTCTGCTGATATTGACAGAGTAGCATTTCTTCCCCCAGAAATTAGAGATTCTAACAAGCGCACTGAAAATATCTTTATTAACCCTGCACCAGTAAATTCCCTAAGGAGGAACAGAATGCAGCTTCAAAACTGGGAAATACAAGTAGTAGAACCGGCAGCGCAGAAGTGTTCTGCCTTCCTAACAGAGATGCATAATGCCACAAATATATCACCAGTCCAAGGGATGGAACGCAATAACAAGCAAAGGCACGCAGCTAGCTCCTTCCTAAGGGATACCAAAAAGGGATGCCATACTCCACAAATCACAGAGGGGGAACTAATATTAATTATTAACAGCAAATAAAAAAGGGGGTGCCCACCATTGTTCCATACAACCACAAAAACCTCCAGATTTGGGGTGGCTTCCATCTTCCCTTAGCTTACGATCCTAGCCCACAATCTCCCATAAATCTCAACCAAGCAACATGATATCACTTGATAATTAGGTCATGGAACATACAGGGCTCAATAGACTCTGAAGCCTAGAAAACAGTATCAATGAGTTAAATAAATGTGATATTATCACCCTGCAAAAACGTTGGGCTCTTCGCTTGTCTCCCTGGACCAATTTTACAGTCTATGAAGCCCCAGCAGCGGCCTCATGGGCAGGGGGCAACACCTCTGGACGGGAGCCAGTTCACATAAAAAATGATATGGCCTCAACTGCCACGGTGCTCCACATGGTGAATGGTGACTATATGTTTCTCAAAGTTTCCGCAAAAGCAAGAAGGGAGGCAACCATGGTTCCACTGCTCCCTACTCTGAAAGACCTATCAGCTCTGCACCCGGACGATATGTGGGTCATGATGGGAGACTGTAATGTGAACCTTTTGTCCAAAGAGTTGCCTATCCAATTGGTTGCCCTGGATGATCAGATATGGGCCATACCTCCAATTAACAAGCAATTCCAAAAACCTGATCAACATTATAGCATCTTAGCTTACTTATTAAACCTGATAGGCCTGAGCTTCCTGCATAGAAGATTCAGCACAGATTCACCTGCATCCTACATGCATACCTTCTGTTTCAGGGTGGCCACCCTCGATTACATCTGGGTGTCTCTGATCCATTTCCCGTGCCTAACCAAGTACAATGTGACCCCCCTCCTTGGCCAGCAACCATGGAATCCTCACCTGGAAAGTCTGGGATCCATGGTCCTCCCGCCCTAAAATTAGACCTGTCTGCAACCAAAAAGAGCTTGAGCCCATTAGAAAAATAAAGTGGTCCATGGCAAATCTCGACAGGCATGGGGCAATTGTGGACCATTTCCTGGATATGACCCAGCAAGCAAGTGGAGAAGCCACTACAGCAAACACTTGGGAGACCCTGGTTAAACATCTAAGGAAACAGCTAGTGAACTCGAGAGATCCAGAACAGGGCAAGTCTTCCACAAACACCAGGACTGCAGGCAATCCAAACATGAATTAGCAACGAAACTTAAATAAAAATATGCAGGAGTTCATTAGAGACAAGGGAGCAATAAACATCTGCGTACCCAAGTCACCTGAATATAGCTAGAATACAGAAAGGAGGGAAGAGGAATCCCAGAGATGGGTTGACTCGTACGAGGTAATAAAATCACAGGTTCAGAGGAAATTCTGGATATGGATAAACAAATGCTCCAACTCAAATTGAGTGTCAACAACATCGCCCCCGGGGAATGGGAAGCTTACATCAAAGACCTCTGCGTGGATTCCCCGGTGGACCATAGCCCTCTGAAGCCACCAGTGAAAGGCCCTAAATAGCTTATGCCATGGCCTGGCCTGACACCTTAAATACATGATCAAAAAGTCCGGCCCAAGCTGCGTCATCATCAAGTCAATGCCAACAGGGGGTGCTCCTGATCAAAGTGGCATTCCGGCCTTGATATACAAATGAGCCCCATCCTAATGGGTCTCAGTAATGGCACCTTTATTTCAGGAGTAGCAATTGGGGACAACCATCGCTGAAACATGGAGGGGCTCACTTTTGGTCCCTGTCTATAAGAAAGGCTCGTGATCATGCCCAGGTAACTATTGACTGATCGCGCTCCTTGACACTGAAGGGAAGTGCTCTGCTAGCATATTAAATCAGAATCTCCAAGCCGGGGTGGAAGAATGGAAGCTGATCCCCCTGACTCAAACCCGCCTTCAAAAGGGCTGCCATATTGTTGCCAACGTCATCTGCCTCTCTCAGCTGATTGAAGCCACAATGGCAGCCGAAGGCAAGACCCTCTACAGCTTTTGACAGTGTATCGTGACCAAAACGTTGGATGAAAAGTAAAGGGCATCCCTCAAACTTTATCCAAAGCCATTGTTACCATTTACTCTGACACCTGGGTGAAGATAAGAATAAGCGCCAGATTGGCTACTATGGGTAAAATCTGGACAAACAAATGCTGCATACAGGCCTCACTCTTTTTCAATCTGTACTTAGCCACGAGGACACTTGGCTCCAGTGAAGGCATTCCCACCTAAAATGGCCAGTCTCAAAATTCAATCACTCCAATACACGGATGACATGGCCCTTTTGGACCAAAAGCCTATCGGACTTCAGAGGCTCTTCAATGCGCTCACCATCTACTTACTGTAAGGCCAATCATCTAAAAGTGAACATAATAAAAATAAAGGTAATGATAATTTCCCGCAAACTGGTAAAAAGGGTTTCATGGTCCACCAAGGGGAAACCATTGAGGAAGTGTACTCCTACAAATATCTGGGGGTTGGCTGGACCACAGAGTCTATTTGGCACCACACATCAATGCCCAACAGGGGAAAACAAACTCCTCGGAAGATAATAGGATGCTCATTCCCCTCTACCATTGCCTATGGGCATTGACATTTAGAGTTAAAATGGCCAATTTGTTGGACAGAGCAGTCTTCTTGCTACTGAAGAGTATTTCTGCTCCCTAATTGCACTTGACAAGCTCAAATCCAACAAGACCCGCTAAATAACCTCCTCCCTATTTGGCCTATACCAGTAACTGAAACGATGCAAATGGGAGCCTATTAGTTGGTGGGGGAACAGCCTGCTCATTATTACTGACCTCCCAATGCATTTGATTTTAATGCAACACTGCCAATGTTTTCTGTATATGCTTTTTATTCTTATGTATTGATGCTGCTTCCACTACTGTTAAGGGTCTCAGAATGTAATGATTTCAAGTAATCGTGCAAAACAGTATTATCTATCTATCTATCTATCTATCTATCTATCTATCTATCTATCTATCTATCTATCTATCTATCTATCTATCTATCTATCTATCTATCTATCTATCTATCTATCTATCTATCTATCTATCTATCTATCTATCTATCTATCATTCTATCTATCTATCTATCATCTATCTATCTATCTATCTATCTATCTATCTATCTATCTATCTATCTATCTATCTATCTATCTATCTATCTATCTATCTATCTATCTATCTATCTATCTATCTATCTATCTATATATCTATATATCTATATATCTATCTATCTGACGGACAAGTGAATCTAGGGACAAGGGGATGTAAGATCTAATTTACTGAACCCAAAACTGTGGGCTCATCTAACATTGTCTCCATCAACCTAAAAATAACACAGATAAAGTGTATCTTCATCAACTGACATTTTCTTACTGAGAACTGCATTCTGTGCATCCAAGGGAATGTATTTTCATCCTTAACATCCTTACAAATCCAATGACTCCACACCTGACTTTAATGGACAGAACACCAGCCCATCCATATAACTCTACCATCAGTCCAGCAAACCCTCAATAACAACAGAGTAAAGATTAAGCCATAGGAAGTGGTAGGGGTTGACAAATTGTTGGTAGCACAATACAATGATATAATATATGCAAAAGGCCAAATGCCATCTGCTAAGGAAAATCAAACATTTTAGAAAATCTTATAATCCCCCTAAGAACCTTGATAAAAACATTAATCTCTAATGTTACATTTGTGCTTTGGGCAATTTGATCAATTTGATTTGATCAGGGTGCACTACAACCAACCACCCTTCAGCACTTTCTTTAGAGTATTTTAGAATGGAAGAACCAACATTGGCTGTGGCTCACTATTAAAAATATAAGTCTTCTGTTGATTGACAATCCATCACCAGAACACCTTTTTAATGAAACATCCAACTTTAAGCCACCAACCCCATTTCTGAATAAGGATTTTGATCTGATGCCTCTCCTTCACCAAACAACTATAAACTCCTACCTCCTAGCATTCCCAAATAGAGAATTTATAATAAACTGCTACTTGTTCATCTTTGCCAAACGGAGCTCTATAATAATAACCAAGACATGGGTGCATTGAGAATTGTAATATTCTATGTGCCTTTGAGCTTGAGAAAAACAAATCAATAGGTTACAACTGGTACACAATTATACAGCAGCAGGCTTTGAAATTTGTTTTTGGTTTATGACCAAATGCATGCAAGTCATAATAATGTCTATTTTAAGGCACTGGGGACAATTAACAAGGTGAATTAGAAAATCATTGCTTATTTACTCTGGTAACTCTATATGCCAATGCAATTTACGATGCAACTAATGTTTATTACTTGTCCTGTGCAAGTACATGTATACCCACTACAGCAGTGAACACTAGTCTGTCATGGGACACAGGGAAGGAAATATTTGTGTGCAATGTAGCAAATTGCCACTTCGGCTGACAGTTGAAGAAGAAACATAAAACCCACCTTTCAAGTGGCAAACTAGCACACTCTCATCCTGTCATGAATCATCCTAAATCGCCTGAATTGGTTTGCTTTTATGATACTGATGAAGCTCAAAGTCAGATAAATCTAAATATGACATATTTACTGATCTAGACACAGAAACCTAAATGTGCACTTTGAACACCATGAGAAAAATGACACAGAAATGAGAAACAGCACCTTATAAGTGTTCTTGAAAAACAGAGACAAAGAAAAATACAAATACGAAACGATTTTAATGTTTACTATTAAGGTGTAATAACAGGTTACTTATAGAAGAAATCATTTATAATACCTTTAATGACAAAATAATGCAATTCTAATGGAGAACTAGCTACATAGCTGGTATTTTAAGTCATGATTGTAGACACCATAAAGATTATACAAAAGCCAAAACAATTTTTGTGAAATACATTTGGAGACTAATTTACATATATGAATGTTGAAATTATGTGGTAACCTTAGTCATTTTCATGTGATAATACACTGACAATTTTACTATTATTTCTTTACATGAATTGCTTGACATATTTCATTATAGTTGATTTTAATTAGGAGTTTATTGTACTGCAAGAGAAATGTTAGTATAACTACATTATTTTATACCCTAAAAAAATCACCATTCTTTTCACGTTTCTTCTAATGTTGCTTTATTTGTTTTACATATGCAACATTGAGTACATCTGAGGACATTCTTTTAGTGTTCACTGAACTTTATACAGACCTCATGGTCTGCAAGGATGTGCCCTTTCTTTGTCGAATAACCTGTGAAGACGGAAGGAGGAATTGTTTCCCATGACATGCATTGGAAACCATGATGGAGAATCTAAATCTTGTCCCTTAAGACTAAATTACCAATCGCATGATGATCTGACCATTATGGAGTGATAACTGAATATGGAGCATTACCATGCTTATAAATGGAGAGACCCCAAAGGAGGGGCAGTGACACATGCTCCATCTTTCCCCAATGAAAGCAGACATATGCTTTAAAGATTCATCCTTTTGGTTTTTAATTAATTTGCTGATGCTTCTACCTTTGGCAGATTGATTTAAATTATTCTTTTCGGAACAAGCCTGATTTTTCTATGCCCCATGTTTTTGCCTTTGCCAGTGACTTTGTCTGCTGAACTTTCCTAGACTATCTGGTGAGCAACCAGAATTGCCTTTCCCCTTTAGCTCATGCTTATGGACTCGACCCTAGAGGACTTTATACTTGATCCTTTTGCCCTTGGTTTCAGAACCTTCTGAATGCTGTTAAAAGAACGAACCATCCTTCTGCTGTTGATGGTGGTTGGAACCTGTAACTTCTATTTACTGTGAATCCTAAAACGGTCCTCTGCCTTTCATGGAGAAAGGAATCTGACATTTCTGTTCACTGTGAGTTTATTCTGTCAAGAAACCATCCTCTGCCTTTCAATGGTGGCAGGAATATGTAAACCTTTGAACCACCCACTGCCATATTAGAACCTTTGAATACATCTGTGGTTTCATAGTACATGCTGTAGGATTCTTGACTAAAATGCTTGAAATGATACCTGTATGCATTGATTGTGGATCATTAATACATTAACCAATTTATCTAACTTTACTTGAGTCTGTTATTGTGTCCTGATATTCTTTCTTTAAAACTGTGCTATTTTGTATTGATTCTAGATGTGTAAAATAGAGAGTCATAGAGTATTTTCCAAACATCAAGTTCTGCGTCGTCTATTCTGTGTTGCCACTGCAGAACTCTTAGGGCCTCATTTACAAGCTTTTGGCATAGGGCAGCGCCGCAAGCCTTCTTCCAGTTCTGAACTACATCAAAAGTAAAAGGCAGGAATGTGCCATATCTATGAGATACGGTGCATTCCTGTTCTCTTTCACAGTGCTGGTGCACAATTGGCTGCCAGGCTCCAGCACAGGCACCCTTGTACCATGGTGCAAGGGTGTCTGTGTTGTGGGAATTATTGTATTTGTGCAGGATGGCACACCTCCTGCACAAAAACAATCAGTGGAGGCAATTTCTTCCTCCTATTTGTGCTGTATTCAGCAGGGCACATATTAAGAGGACAAAATTAGGAGAAATAAAGTTATTTCTCCTCGTTACGCCTCCTCTATGGTGCCCCTAGGGTGGCGTAGGCTTTGACGCATTCCCATTTTTACAGAATATTGTAAATCTAGGAATGTCTCATTTGCCGTGAGTGTTACATGGGAACATCCACTGTAATGCCCATGGCACACCTGCACATTGCAGTGTGAGGCAATGCAGCGACTGCGTTGGCACACATCATATCTACAAGGCCATGAAATGGCACACAGGGTGGATTTAGGTGGTCTTATAGATATGGCACTGCACTGTGCACCACCTGAACATCAATATAAGTGAGGTTTTTGTGGCACACAGGGGTTTTAAAATGAGGCCCTTAATGTGGATAATTACTGGCTTAAAATCTGGAACACTCACTTTTACCCTTGACCTCTTCGGATGCACTGACTTATCAAGCTAATATAGTAAAAATGCAGGTGAAACATAACATATCTGCTGCTGCCAAATTCATTATTAATGTTTTACATGGCACCTGTTAGATCTGGGGGTCTCTAGTTGGCAGGGTGGTACCACTGTCCAAGTAGGGACCCTTGCTTCTAGTCAGGGAAAGGGGGATACACTGTTAAGATAACCCCTGCTCACCCTCTAGGTAGCTTGGCCTGAGCAGTCTAGGCTATCAAAGGCAATGTGTAAAGTATTTGTACCAACACTCACAGTAACACAGTGAAAACACCACAGATCTACTCCACACCAGTTTTAGAAAAATAATGTATCTTTACTAAAAACTTCACAAGACCAAATATTACAGACAAACCAACATATAATTCAAAAGGTTACTTTAAGGATAGTTCAAGAGTTTGCAGAAAGTACTCCAGGATGTAAAAGTCAGTGTCCTGCACAATGCGACTCTCAATGCACAAAATGCGACACTTTCGTGCCCAACAGTACCTGTAGTTGCGATAAGGTTCCCAAAAGCTATAACAAGGAAGCTTCCAAAGGCGATGCGATGCTCCTGAGATCCTGGGGAGGCTTTGCAGCAGCCCTGCTTCACGCAGCAGAGGTGGATGCGCCGGCTCCGATCTGTAGGGGGAGGATGCGATACCTTTGGCCTTCGTTGCGTAGGTTTCTTAGGGGGAAGCTTCACGCACAGGTTCGATGCGACACTCTTCGATGTGGTGCGATGCGTGGCGCAGCGTTGCCTTCCGGCGCCGCAACTCTCGATGCGCCACGGAACGGGACTCTGCGTCGACGCACGCAGCGATTGGAGACTTTTCACGCACCGGCAGTGGTGCGGCCCGCAAACGGGTTCCGCGACAACCCTTGCAATGGCAGGAAGCTTCACGCTTCGGGACGATGCTCGACGCACTCGGCGATGCGGAGACCCTGCGTGTTGCGATGGTGCCGCGATGAAATTTTCCACGCACTCTCGTCTTGCGACACGCAATCGGATGATGCGTTGGGTACCAGTCACTCTTGTTCACGCTTCTGCTTCCCAGCTCCCTAAACACAGCAAAACGACCTCCTGAAGCCCCAAGACTGGGCAAGCACTCCAAGGCAGGTCAGAACTCTCTCAGCAGAGTTCCAGGGGAGCTGGTGGTGAAGTCCTTTTGTTCCTGGGACTTCTTAACAGGGAGCCAGCTCTTCTCAGGCCCTTGGAGATCAGAATCAAAAGAAGGGGACACAGCAAAGTCCTTCCCCTCTCCTTGGCAGCAAAGCAAAACAGCAAGCAGGCAGTCTTCTCCTCTTCAGTCCTTTTCAGCTTTCTCCTTGGCAGAGGTTTCTTCTTAGTTCCACAGTGATCTAAAGTTTTAGGTGTCTGGGGTCCTCTTCTTATACCCCTCCAAGTCTTTGTCTCTCTTTGTTCCAGTGGGGGGATTCCCCTGCTCAAACCGGTTCCTGGGTGTGCTCTGCTCTGGAGCACCTGGTTCCTTTCAGAGTGAGGGGCAGGGTCGTTAGACGCTCAGCAGGAGGTGGAGCCTTCTTTGTGCCAGCAGAGGCAGAGTCCTCAGCCTGGCCAGCAGGGGGTGGAGCCAGCTTTGTGTTTGTCAGGGGCAGCCCTATTCAGACCCAGGGACTACTCCTCCCACCCATCTAAAGCAGATCTCCCTATTCACCCTGCTGCTGACTCATCCAGGCTCCTGGAGCCACCTAGCACATCACCTGACACCAGTCAGCCAACCAGCACACAGGCACACAGGAAGGTTAAACAGGAGAATAGCTACTTTCTAAAAAGTGCTATTCCCACACAGTGAATTTAAAAACCATCTTGCTAAAAAGATGTATAATTAAATTCTGAACACAGAGATACCAAACTTGGATTTTCTATCTTGCCCTTATGGGAAGATAGGCATGTAAACAGCCTTCCCCATTCTATCCTATGGGCAAGATAGCCTCTCAGCAGTGAAAAATGAAAATGGCTGTAATTCACTACCAGGGCATGTTACACACCTCAGTACATGCCCTACCTTTCAGATACACTGCACCCAGCCCAGGGGGTACCTAGGGCCACCATAGGGATGCCTGACATGTACAGAAAGGGAAGGATAAGGCCTGGTCAGTGGGTGCACTGGCCAGGTCGACATGGCAGTCCTGGACTGCACATAGGCACTGCAAGCAGGCCTAAGACTTCATTTTAGCGCTACTCCTGTGGGTGGCACAATCAGTGCTGCAGCCCACTAGTAGCATTTGAATCACCAGCCCTGGCACACTCAGTGCACTTTACTAGGGGCTAACAGGTGAAACAAATATATCAATCATGGATAACCAATCAATATAACAATTTATACAGAGAGCATATGCACTTTAGCACTGATCAGCAGTGGTAAAGTGCCCAGAGTCCTATTGCCAACAACCACGGGTCAGAAAAAATAAAGGAGGAAGAAGCAAAAAGTTTGGGGACAACCCTGCAAAAAGGGCCGTTTCCAACACAACCCCCTTCCAGCCTAAAGCCAGGGTAGACCAAGCGATACCTCGATGGGATTCCCTGCTTAGGGCGATAGAACACGGAAACTGGCCCAAACAGCAGGGCACTATTCCTGTTCTACGCCTTCCTGAACCCGGTTGGATCTCTCCATCCATACTCTCAGGGTCCACCACGCCAACCAATGTGGAACCCTTCTCCTCACCTGTGGACACCACCTGTGCAGCACCTAGCCTTAACTTGCTCACAGATGTGTCCCAACAGACAGACAGCAAGCCACAGTGACCACTGACAGTGGTCAGGGATGAGACCCAGGACTTATTCCTCTCAGGGCCCTCAAACCCCTGTGGCGTCAGAGGGTGGGGGGTGGTAGCCCCAGGTGCTTGGCACCCTTTGTCCACTCCCTTCCCTGTCAGGTCGGGTCTGACAACCTGGCACTGACCGACCAGCTCCAGGCCTGTATCCGGTGGCTGGACAGGAGGCTGGGGTATGCTTTTCCATACCCAGTCCTCCTCTTCCTTGGGGCTTTGTACCCTCCCACCTGGAGCGGTACCCCCTTCTAGAATAGTCAGGGCACCTGTGGCAGGTGTCCTGCACCATTCACCCACCAGTTCAGGGGTTCTACCCTGCAACTGGGATCCCAGGTCAGGGGGGACACCCCGGACCTGGCCCTCCAACCTAGGGTCTACACCCTTCAGGTGAACCGGGGTCAGAGGCGAGGACTCCCTCCCTCTGCACCCCCTTCCAGAGTTCTGCACCCTCCTACTCAGAGCGGTACACCTCAAAGACAACTTGGTAGAGACACTGCTTACAGATGTCCCTCCATCCAGTTCCGGACCTCTCTCCAGCAACTGGTCTCCCAACCTAGGGTCTAAACCCTCAGGTTGCACCGGGGTCAGAGGCGAGGACTCTCTCCCTCTGCACCCTCTTCCAGAGAGCTGCACCCTCCCCACTGGAGGGGTACCCCTGGAAGCCAAACCGGTCAGGACACAGCTTACAGATGTCCTTCCCCCCAGGTCAGGCAAATCCTGAACCTGGCCTCCCAACCCAGGGACTAAACCCTGTGGTTGCACACCTGCCTGGCATGCCAGGACTTCTGGGGACTCACACAGTATCTCCCCGAGGGTGACACATGACTCATGTGTCTCGTGACAGTCTGCCTGGTGCAGATCTCCCGGCCCCTGTCCACCTGACAGTGCGCGAAGATCCCCCAGGACAGAAGTGGTGTCACCATGGTCACTCCTAGGGGACTCAGCCCTTCTGGCTGGTCCCTGACCCACTGGTTCTCCCACTGGGGAACACATCCCCCTCTCACCCCTCAGTCTGGACTTCTGCACCCTCCCAACTGGAGCGGTACCGCCAGACACCAGAACCACTGGAGCTCTGTTTACAGAGGCTCCAGGTTCTCCTGACGCTAGGAGATCCTCCTCAAATGGCCTACTAGCACGGTCTAGACCCCCAACCTGGTGTTCCCTTAAGAAACCCTCCAGGCCCTGAGACTGGGTTTCGGGCACCTTGGGACCCACAGTCCCACACTCACCCCTTCTCCACTGAGACAGGACGTGAGCCCCTACACCCCTCCCACTACACTGGGACCTAACCGGGCTACACTGAACCTCTTCCACCTCACAGGTCTGGAAGATATCCGGGCCACTCCTTTTGGGATCACTCCCCAATGCCTCTCCAGACCTTTTGACATCCAACCAAAGGTCTGCCTCCAACGCAAGCTCTCTGGAACCAGAGAACTCACACTCCACCGGGTGTTGGCATAGCTCTGGAAAACAGGGACTTAAAATATGCTCTCCAACAAATGAATCACACAGCCCCCCACAGTTGTTAACCAAGCTACCGTTTGCCTCACCCTCCAGTGCCTCACACAAGTACCCCACACCACTCTCCTGAGATTGGCAAGACAGTACCTGACTGTCTCTGTCACACAACTCACACTCTTCTGGGCGGTCTTCCCACTCACACACCAAGGTTCCTATCATGGGAGAACCCCTCTCCCTGTACCTCTCATCTAGGGTCAGTAGAGTGTCCCTCCCACCACTAGGAATATGGTCCCCTGTGCCAGTTCCCCAATCCACTTCAGGGACACTGCACTCCACTGGAACTACATCATAAACCTGAACCCCCTGGTGTATGTCAACCCCCTCCCACACGTTAGGCGCCACATCTCTGGGTGTTTGTACCTCTCCCTCAGCACTGGATATTACAATCTTGCTGCCACCATCTGAGCTGGACTCCACCTCCAACTCAGCAAAGCTCACTTCTTTAGCTAACCATTCTTCTTCAGCTGAGACACTCATGGCCTCAAGCCTCTCGAGCTCCAAATCAAGCTCCCTCATTCTTAATTCATGTGCCAAGGTCAATTTCAATTCTTCCAAGGCATACATCTTCTTGCTCTCTTCTATTTTGTTTTGGGTTTCCATTTCCATCAGCTTCAACTCAAGCCTCATGACTTCTAACTCATGATCTCTAGCCCTTTGATTCTCCTCCAACTCCTCTGGAGTGAGACTCCTACTGGAATGGGAGCTGCCAGCCCTTGAGACTGGTCCGACCACGGGCAGAGCTTGGGAAACAAAACCATCCTCTTCATCTGCATCATCCTCATCTTGGGCCTCCCACCAGGCCTTCAAGACTCTTTGTAGCACATCCCTTCTAGATCCGCTTTTCACAGGGCAACCAAGGTCTTTGCAGAATTGCTTGAGCTCCTCAACCTTGTACGAATACAGATCCTCCATGGAAAACTCCAATTCTGCCCTCTCACTTGTTGCCACTTGAGACATGATGCTCTTGAAGAGTTACTCCAAAATAGAATCAAAAATACAGCATGTGGTTGTCTATTGGTCTGCACTCCTAGTGATGTACACCAATTACTGTGGGTCAAGTAAAAATACAAGTTCAATCCTCACCGCTGACCACCAATGTTAGATCTGGGGGTCTCTAGTTGGCAGGGTGGTACCACTGTCCAAGTAGGGACCCTTGCTTCTAGTCAGGGAAAGGGGGATACACTGTTAAGATAACCCCTGCTCACCCTCTAGGTAGCTTGGCCTGAGCAGTCTAGGCTATCAAAGGCAATGTGTAAAGTATTTGTACCAACACTCACAGTAACACAGTGAAAACACCACAGATCTACTCCACAACAGTTTTAGAAAAATAATGTATCTTTACTAAAAACTTCACAAGACCAAATATTACAGACAAACCAACATATAATTCAAAAGGTTACTTTAAGGATAGTTCAAGAGTTTGCAGAAAGTACTCCAGCATGTAAAAGTCAGTGTCCTGCACAATGCGACTCTCAATGCACAAAATGCGACACTTTCGTGCCCAACAGTACCTGTAGTTGCGATAAGGTTCCCAAAAGCTATAACAAGGAAGCTTGCAAAGGCGATGCGATGCTCCTGAGATCCTGGGGAGGCTTTGCAGCAGCCCTGCTTCACGCAGCAGAGGTGGATGCGCCAGCTCCGATCTGTAGGGGGAGGATGCGATACCTTTGGCCTTCGTTGCGTAGGTTTCTTAGGGGGAAGCTTCACGCACAGGTTCGATGCGACACTCTTCGATGTGGTGCGATGCGTGGCGCAGCGTTGCCTTCCGGCGCCGCAACTCTCGATGCGCCACGGAACGGGACTCTGCGTCGACGCACGCAGCGATTGGAGACTTTTCACGCACCGGCAGTGGTGCGGCCCGCAAACGGGTTCCGCGACAACCCTCGCAATGGCAGGAAGCTTCCCGCTTCAGGACGATGCTCGACGCACTCGGCGATGCGGAGACCCTGCGTGTTGCGATGGTGCCGCGATGAAATTTTCCACGCACTCTCGTCTTGCGACACGCAATCGGATGATGCGTTGGGTACCAGTCACTCTTGTTCACGCTTCTGCTTCCCAGCTCCCTAAACACAGCAAAACGACCTCCTGAAGCCCCAAGACTGGGCAAGCACTCCAAGGCAGGTCAGAACTCTCTCAGCAGAGTTCCAGGGGAGCTGGTGGTGAAGTCCTTTTGTTCCTGGGACTTCTTAACAGGGAGCCAGCTCTTCTCAGGCCCTTGGAGATCAGAATCAAAAGAAGGGGACACAGCAAAGTCCTTCCCCTCTCCTTGGCAGCAAAGTAAAACAGCAAGCAGGCAGTCTTCTCCTCTTCAGTCCTTTTCAGCTTTCTCCTTGGCAGAGGTTTCTTCTTAGTTCCACAGTGATCTAAAGTTTTAGGTGTCTGGGGTCCTCTTCTTATACCCCTCCAAGTCTTTGTCTCTCTTTGTTCCAGTGGGGGGATTCCCCTGCTCAAACCGGTTCCTGGGTGTGCTCTGCTCTGGAGCACCTGGTTCCTTTCAGAGTGAGGGGCAGGGTCGTTAGACGCTCAGCAGGAGGTGGAGCCTTCTTTGTGCCAGCAGAGGCAGAGTCCTCAGCCTGGCCAGCAGGGGGTGGAGCCAGCTTTGTGTTTGTCAGGGGCAGCCCTATTCAGACCCAGGGACTACTCCTCCCACCCATCTAAAGCAGATCTCCCTATTCACCCTGCTGCTGACTCATCCAGGCTCCTGGAGCCACCTAGCACATCACCTGACACCAGTCAGCCAACCAGCACACAGGCACACAGGAAGGTTAAACAGGAGAATAGCTACTTTCTAAAAAGTGCTATTCCCACACAGTGAATTTAAAAACCATCTTGCTAAAAAGATGTATAATTAAATTCTGAACACAGAGATACCAAACTTGGATTTTCTATCTTGCCCTTATGGGAAGATAGGCATGTAAACAGCCTTCCCCATTCTATCCTATGGGCAAGATAGCCTCTCAGCAGTGAAAAACGAAAATGGCTGTAATTCACTACCAGGGCATGTTACACACCTCAGTACATGCCCTACCTTTCAGGTACACTGCACCCAGCCCAGGGGGGTACCTAGGGCCACCATAGGGATGCCTGACATGTACAGAAAGGGAAGGATAAGGCCTGGTCAGTGGGTGCACTGGCCAGGTCGACATGGCAGTCCTGGACTGCACATAGGCACTGCAAGCAGGCCTAAGACATCATTTTAGCGCTACTCCTGTGGGTGGCACAATCAGTGCTGCAGCTCACTAGTAGCATTTGAATCACCAGCCCTGGCACACTCAGTGCACTTTACTAGGGGCTAACAGGTGAAACAAATATATCAATCATGGATAACCAATCAATATAACAATTTATACAGAGAGCATATGCACTTTAGCACTGATCAGCAGTGGTAAAGTGCCCAGAGTCCTATTGCCAACAACCACGGGTCAGAAAAAATAAAGGAGGAAGAAGCAAAAAGTTTGGGGACAACCCTGCAAAAAGGGCCGTTTCCAACAGCACCTATTAGTAACCATTTGCATTTTTTAATTACATGCATTTATCCAGTCCTTCATGAGGGTAACTTAAACCTAGTGTTGGTTCTCATATTTTATAACTGATTAAACGAGATAAATTGAGCAAAACCAAAGTAACTGATTCACAAAGCCTTTTACAGACCTAATCGTTGGAAGATGAAAGGCTACCAACAGCTTGGAACTGAAAAGCACTACTGCCATGCCACCACCATTCATCTACTTTGCCAAACCTTGCAGGAATTGGGTGGTGAATAATGCTATACCATTCTTACAAAATAGGGGGTTTGGCAGAGATGGGGATATCACTTCTAAATTCGCTGTTGCCTTACTGCTGAAGTGAATGCAGACATGCACATTCACACAGTACGACTATGCGCCATACAACAGCTTTCTCTTCACCTGGAGAAGAACTGATATCACAAGGTGTGCACAGTGTGATCTAGACACCCCTGCAGAGGGCAGGCTTCCAGCTTGTGTTCGGAGTCTCCAAGCAGCCAGCATCCTCCGGCGGTTTTGACAACAGCAACCACCTGAGAAGCCTTTGTTCTTCACTTTCACTTATGAGCCATGCCCTTCCCATAGTTGGCTAGGTAGTGTTGGGCAGATCTGTGAATGCAGCAGCTGAAAAGATTAAAGCACATGATGTGGACACCCGCCTGAAACCAGAGGTCAGGCTTGAAGTCTCACGGATATCTTCCCTAACCAAATTTAAAATGCTTTTACTTCTTAACATATTTTTGTGAAATGTCACTGAAAAGTATTATTTTGGAATATAGTTGAGGGGAACCTCATGCCACAAAAGCTGGAGTCATGTTGTTATTGCTTGTACAAGTAGTCATGTGTATTGTGTCTTTGTAGCTGTGTCTCTCATTGCCAAAGTCTCCACCTGTCTACGTCTCTCTCACTGCCCATTTGTCTTTTTCTTAATCTCTCTGTTTCATCTGTCTCTCAGGTTCACATCATTCCAAGCAAGCCAACTATCTCGGTAATTTGAGGACTTGCTGCTGACATTGGTGTGAGCCACACAGTTCATGAGCTCAAATCCCTCCAATTTAGTTGTTCATCCTTCTGAGATTGAAAAACTAAACAGCATGAATGTGGGTAATAGTCACACTTGTTGATCACAGTCATTTAAAAAGGCAAAAACTGTGGTATGGGATGATTTATAAAAATACATTGTTATGAGTTTTTAAATATTTTTGAATCTCTGATTGGTTTTCCATCTGTTATTTTGTGAGACATAAAAAATAACTACATTTTGAGGCATCATGAGAAGAAGCTTCCTTATAAAAGTAACAGCAGATAGCATAAAATGTAGTACTGGTATATTAACTAAAACTAAAAGTCAAAATTGCATTTTTGTTTGCTCATAAAAAGAAATATGCCTTGGAAGCTGTCACAGACAGAACTGCAGTTCACGTACTTTATGATTGACAAACTATCCTTCAACAGACAACTTGCTTCATGTCCTGAAAAAATGCATTTTTATTTAGGCAGCTTTTAAAATCAGTAAACTCACACATCACAAGTCCACAGTGGACTGCGGGCAATCAAGCAGCTGTCAATCATTCCTTGCCTAGACATGTTCCAGTGTTCATTACCCGAAGGAGCAGTATACAGCAGAGAGAAAAGGAGGATGTGCTACCAAGACTATGCCTCATTAACCACAGTGCAAATTATTCTGCCCGATGGTGGTTTGGTACTCCATTAAGACATGCTTTTACTGTGTTTTTCCAAGACATCATTTTTTACTATAAGCATTAAACTGTAAAAAGTTCCTCGAGGTAACTGCCTGTTTTCTAACTCTAACTAACATGCATTTACGCTTTAGTTGAACATTGACTGTCAAACTGTTCATCGCTACTGTGTTTAAGATCTCATCTGACATGTGTTTCAGAACCATAGACACCGTGAGCAGTCTCGTACAAATAAAATGCCTTCTACTATATTTACATATTTTTCCTAATTTCAATTATACAGTGGCCCTCACCACTGTGTAGTTATATTCAGGTCAGAGTAATTTTGGCGTTATCTACCAAATCTGCATAAACATTTACAAAAAATATTCTTCCACCTCGGATCCTTCATGGAAATTTGCTTTGCTTGCTGACCAGTCTAGCGGGGGGCCAAGAAAAAGGAGGCAGATACCAAAAGTGTGATTTCCCATGCTAATACCTATAGGAAACTTTGCACTCCGATCAGCCGTGGCCCGTGCAGGTAAGCGCGGTGGGGCAATAGGGCTGATTGGAGGGGGATTTCAACATATGACCGCGAGGGAAAATTAAATAAATAAGTAATTTTCCCTTGTGGTCACATGTCAAAATACCCCCCCACAGGCCGCACTGCTCTGACCTGCATGGCCTCTATTGGATAGCCACAACATGTTGTGGCATCTATTACAGGACTCGCAAACATAGTACTCATTGAAATGCATTGTACTGAATGCCAGGTTTTGAGGGTGGGGAAAAAAGAACACGTAAGAAGGGTGACAACTGATTTTACTCACAATATAAATCATATCTTAGTGGATTTATACAAATTTTAGGCATTCTGGTGAGGGTTGATGTGATTTTGCTCAGTGAAAAATGCTGACCCTCTACTGGAATATGATAAACCACATTTGAGAGAAAACAGTTTCCTCTCAAGATTTTCTCAGTGAAGTTATCAAAGTTGCTCCAGAAGTTAAAATTAAAGCAAATTTTCTATAGGTTCATAATATCTTCCTCAGCCACATGAGAATGCAGTCTCAGATGAAGGCCGAAAAATTTACTTTCATCACCAACAGCAGTCTATCAGTTAACTCACTATACAAACACACTATCTTCCTCAGCCATGGGAAAATGCAGTCTGACATGCAGACTGAAGCACTTACTTTCACTACCAGTATCAGGGGGAGACTGGATAGAAAAAAACAACAACAGACCTATAGAGCTGGCTTTACTCTGATGGCCCCTATCTTGTCAGGCTGCCAGAGGAAGGTTCCGTTGACAGAGCCAACGGAGGCTTCGCTGACAGGAAGCTGATGGTCCAGCCGTCTCTAAATGAGGTGGGCGGACTGTGAACTTGAGTACAGGGTATTACATAGCATTTAAGATAGAGCACCTTGTCCACCAAACTGTAAATTACTCCCATAGTCTAACTTCAATATGGCAATATGTGAGCCAGGTCAAATGAGACATCTAATTTTTCCTGATCCATTTGGACATCTAGCAGGTCATTTTAACTTCACTGACTAGGCGTGACACTGAAATACTTTTTTCACACTTTTCTTCATGCACATCACTTTTGAATTTAAAAGCAGCTTTTGAAAATAAAAGCAGTTGCCTGTATTGCTGCATTTGCACCATGAAACTTTTTTTTTAATGGTGTGGCTTACTTTTGAGATTATTTTAAACAGGAGAATGATCATTTTTTTACCAACTTTGAGTTACTTATTCTATGGAAGTAAATGATGTGCTTGATTGCAATTCACCGCTTAATGATAGGATGTGCAATATTTTACGTATTGCTTTTCATTTTTTCATCTGGTGGATTGTGTGTAAAACGGATTGTCAAAATCAAAAATCCTTTGAACATTCTAGGCACTATGGGGCAGATTTACAGGCCCCTTGCACCACCACTTTGTCACTTCTTTTGACGCAACCGCCGTGCAAACAGTGTGACCTATTTACAATGTGACGCATCTAGGGAAATGTTTCACATTGTAAAGCCCTGTGTCACATTATACCTGCGTCAGGTATTATGTATGCAAGGTGGGCGTTCCCAACCAGGAAGGCCTCGTAAAAGTGATGCAGTAAAATCTACAAGATTTCACTGTGCCACTTTTAGGACGCCACTGCGTCAAAACATTACGCCTGCTTGAAGTAGGCGTAAGGAGTGACGCAGTACAGTAAGGATAGGCCTCAAAATACTTTGCTGGAGTTGCGTCATGCTTGCGACACAACTTCAGCATTGTGTGACTTTTGGGCCAACTGATGCGTCAGAATTTCTGACGCCTCTGTTAGTCCCTGCGCCATAGAGCACTGTATTGTAAATCCATGGTGGCGCAACGACATTTGACACTGACCCAAGGAAACTGACTATACAGATGAGTCAGTTCCTTGTAAATCTGTCTCTTCTGCTGCGTGCCTTGCTCACAAATCTAAGAAACAGGAATCACGTGCTTGCTGTGCTCCGTTCATTATTACATGTTACCAGCTTCGACTTTGGAGTTTACATGATAAAAAAAACTGATAATGTATGTTTGTTTGTAACTCCCCACTGAGAGTATAGAAACCCGAAGGAAAAATATTTAATTATTCTTTGATTTGTTTTTCTGGATACAATCAGCCGTACGTTTCTTAGAATGAATCCGCGTCTCTCTTGTCCTGAATACTAATGCCAGCGTGAGGGAGTTACTCATTAAACGCAATGCCGCAGCAGGTTCTGTAGATTTAATATTTATTTCGCTGGCACACCTGCGAAGGCAATGAAATCTCTGTCGAGGAGCAGCAATGGCACTGTGCACTCAACCTTGCAAATACTTGACAAATTAAAATCAGTCCGTGAATCACCTTAATAGGAAGTGAAAGAAAGCGTTTCTGTGTTAAGTTTCTACGCCTGCAAAAATAGTTTGCAGAATTGTATTGATCAGATTGTTGTGGAACAGCGTCCTTTATAACAGTTCTTTGGTGCCCCTTTCCACCAAGGACCTTTTTTTCTTTTTTTTTTTTTGATTTCAAAGTATTTTATTAATTTTATAAGCAAGTACATTAGCAAGGTTAGCCAAACGTAGGGGCATATTTACAATAACTGGCGCATCCCTGCATATCAGCAGGGATGCGCCAGTTATTGTGCGCCACAGCTCCGCCACAATGGATGCGCCGCATTTACAATGCGGCGCACCATGGGGCAAAAACAGCACAGATGCGTGACGCATCTGTGCCGTAAAAGTGGCGCATTGCTGGAGTTGCGTCGCACTTGCGACGCAGCTCCAGCAATGCTCTGGGGGGCCCTATCTTGTGAATGGTGCGTCAATCCTTACGCCTGCTTCAGGCAGGCGCAGGGTTTTGACGCAGCATGGGACTAAAAGTGACTGAGTGAAATCTTGTAGATTTCACTCAGCCACTTTTAGGAGGCGTTCCTGCGATGGAACACCCCCCCTGCGCAGGAACGCCTACTTCTGGCACAGGACTTTACAACGTGACGCATCTCCCAGATGCGTCACGTTGTAAGTACCCCGCACCATGGCGCAGGATTTGCGCCGCCGCTGCGTCAGAAAAGTGACGCAACGGCGGCGTAAATGAGGCGCAAGGAGCTTGTAAATCTGCCCCCTTGTTTGTAGAGCAGTGTTTACAGGCACTTTGAAATATGTGTTAAGCTAATCCCCCCTGACTTGAATTGCTGAAAATTAGGCAAAGGGTGAAAGAAAGAAGCAGAAGATTTTTTATGTTAATGTGTTTGCAAGTAAATCTTGTCACTTGTTTGCCCGAACCAAAAAACTTTGTAAATTGACAAATAATATGATCAAAAAGCAGTTAGACCTTGTACTGTGCGGGATGTATTTTGTAAATTAGGCAATACAAGACTAAAAAAACATACTATTCTGGAGATATATTCTACTTCAGATGTCAGTTGCCAGCATACATTAGGCACTGTAGTACTTCCCAATTGTGATTGCCCCAGGGAGATTATGTCATGTGCTAATGGCACTATGCTTAGTTTTTTTTTTTGCACTTGCCAAAGGTCACAGCACTTCAAGAGATATTAATGTGGTTGTGTATTTTCGTAGGAAAGATCAGACAACAACAGACACATGGGGCATATTTACAAGCCGCTGACGCCACTGGATCATCACTTTTTCTGACACTCCGGTGGTGTAGCTCCAGTCCCCATATTTACAAGGTGGCTCTAAGCCATTTACCGTGGCATAACGAAACCTTGTAAATATGCCCCTTTCCGCCACAGTCTGCAGCAGCAAAGGGGCGAGCAATGGGTGTTGCAGAACGCTGTCCCAGATTTACAAGGCTGAGGCAGTGCCAAAAACTAAGGCCAGGTATTACCTGGTATTAAAATGGTGATGCATGGAGAAATTATTAAATTCTCTGCATTTTTCGCTCTTTCTATGTGTGCTGTATTCTGCAGCACACATAGAAAGAGCGAATCGCCTTTATTGATTGTTTATGCGCAGGAAGGTGTCCCTTCCTGCAACTAAACAATCGCCCCTGCAGTGCAGGCATACTTGCAACATGGTGCAGGGGTGCCTGCACTAGGCAGTGTTTTAACACCAGCGCTAGGGCAAATGCAGGGATGCGCCGTATTTGTTAAATACGGCGCATCCCTGTTTTTTGAAAATGTCAGAGTGTGGGGATGCCAAATTTAGCGTACCACCATGCTCCGGCATTTTCTTGTATATATTCCCCCATGGTCCCATCTCATAAGCGATAAGGGAAAGTCAGACTTTTCTTCTTGTGTCAGTGGCACATACTACTGCGTTCACTATATTGCACCAGCCTTGCACCAGTGCTGTGGGTAGTTCTGGGCCTGAGTGTATCCAACAAATGCATAGACTGCTTCAGTCCCTGGGAGTGTCTCTCCCCAGCTTAGTGCATTTTTTCCAGTTGAAGGATGGTCTTCACAGTTTGAATACTTTACCTTTAGATAAGAGTTTTCAGTGATAGTCCTATTCTTCAGAACATGATTGACGAGATCTAACAAAGGTATATCCTGCTCAAATCAGCAGAGGTGAATCAGAGCCAATTATTGCTTCCTCTCAACAGAGTGAACACCTGCACATTCTGAAACCTCAATATTTAATTAAGAGATTTCAGGGGCCCTCACATTTGACAGAGCAGAACTGAGCCAACGCTCAGTGGCTGAGCACTTGAGTGTAGCCATGGACTATGCATTATACTTAGATTTTCCCCAATGCACAAACATTTTACTGTGACTTTCTGAATTACCTGGTACTGTTGAACTCTGTTGATGAAAGCCTTGACAAACACAACGAAGGGATCTAAGCTCCAATACGTGTAAAGGTAACTTTTATTATAGGTGGAGCCAATGCCCAATGCCCGTCCAACTGGATCTATTTGTGGCCCAGTTTATTCTTAGAACTGGCATTAGCCTAGACCTTTTTGATTTTACTAAAATAATATGCATAAACTCATAGGCGCTTTCAATCATCCCTCTTTATCCTTTGGTCTGTTGTCATATCATTAATATTTTTCTTCCAGCCAATGCTGCATCGAATTGGGTAATGAGTCAGCACACCCCAGCCACTTGCTAACTGTGAGTGACAGTATTCTGCTCTTTCACAAGAAGCATATCCTACACAAGATTAAATGTTATTAAGTAGCTTGAGGGTTATCGTATGGGAGAGGTAGGCCTTGCAGTACTGGAAAACGAATTTAGGAGTTTTGCAATACATGGACATGTGAAACCTAAAAGAAGATGCCACACTTTTTAAATACACTGCACCCTGCTTTCCGGGTTGTACAGGGCCCACCCTAGGGATCACTTATATGCAGCAGCGGTCCATGGAGGGAGTTCCGTGGGGCGGAAAGGCGGGGCGGGGGAGGGGCAGGGTGGGGGGTACTAAACACCGGAACATGGATAATTGGAGGTAAGTAAACAATTAAATAAATAAAACGAATTTCGTAGCGCGCCCTGCATCACAAAATGCGGTGCAGCGCGCGCAACGAAATTCGTTTTATTTATTTAATTGTTTACTTACCTCCAATTATCCATATTCCGGTGTTTAGTACCACCCCCCCTGCCCCTCCCCCGCCCCGCCTTTCCGCCCCACGGAACTCCCTCCACGGACCGCTGCTGCTTATATGTATTAAAAAGGAACGTTTAGGCCTGGCCAAAGGTTTATTTTACCAGGTCGAAATGGCAGTTTAAAAACTGCACCCACGGGTTGCAGTGGAAGGCCTGAAACATGTTTAAAGTACTACTTATGTGGGTGGCGCAATCAGTGCTCTATGCCCAGTAGTAGTATTTCATTTACAGGCCGTGGGCACAGGTAGTGCCACTTATCTAGATACTTACGAGTAAACTAAATAGGTCAATTGAGTGTAAGACAATTCAGCCATGTTTTAAAGAGAGAGAATAAGCACTTTAGCAGCAAGCATTTTAGCACTTGTTGGTAATGGTATAGTGCCTAAAGACAGCAAAAATGAAGTCAACAAAACAGGAGGTTTGATGGCAAAAATGTTAGGGAGAACCACACCAAGGATGCCAGGTCTAAAAGGGAACTTCCAGTGAAAAGGCTGGAAATGGAGTTTGTTGAAGGCCCTTTCAATAAATCAATGATACCAGAATATGGACTGGTGCAATGAGGCCAAGAGGGTGACATTTGAGAAGAGGGGTTGAGCTGATAAATTTACAAAACATTGTAGGGTATGAAACATTACCCTGGAATGATTTGGTGAACAGTACATCGAAGTGGATTGCTAGGATTTGGATTTGAAGTGCCAGCCCTGTCATACTGTCCTCGTGGAGGCACATGGGAAACGGTGTTGATGGTTTCGTGACCTACAATATTTTGATGAAGGGGAATGAAATATGGTCTACAATTTACAGAAAAAAACTCTACTGTTTTATGTGGAATCATGTATGGGGTCGGTAGAAATTGTAACCAAAATTAATAACAATAATTTTGAAAAATAAAAATGTATTACAATAGAAGGGAAGGAAACAATTGAATTAAATAAGAAATCTTACCGAATAATATTTGGTTTTGTAATTCACGAAGCCATGGCATCTGACAAAATAGGAGGCAACAGGTTCCAAAATGCATATTTCAATCTTTAAAGTATATATTTACCAATAATAACTAGACAATAGAGTGTACAAAAGATTTGGGGAGAAGGGAGAAATCGAGAGAGTAAATGTTACAGAAGCAAAAAAAAAGATGCTCATTCAGTCACTGAGTTTAATGTTTTGTTCTCAATGCTCTAACGCTTGTTCAAACATGTATAATAATAACTTCATCTGCAGTTTTTAAATATAGTAATAATGTTCTTTTAGTCCCAGTTTATCGGACCTCTGAATGATGAGAGGCTAGGCTAGCCTTACCTCTGTCACAGCAAGTGTCACTTTGCCTCTCTAAAGTATCATTTTTTCACTCGCAGACCGTGCATAAATCAAGTGCACACTATGCAACGGATGTATTATATTCTAAAGACACTCATGTCTCTAGTAGGGAGATTACCTATTTCGAATTGAAGTCTAAATTCTCGAATTTAGAGAAAACAGGCCGCGCGTTACAGAGTTTTATTTATATGCCTTCCTCGTATTCAAGAGAATATTTAAACATGAATTGGAACTTTTTTAACCAAAGTGGAACACCATAATCTTCCTTGCACTTCAAATGCAAAAGGTTTAATACATTTCTTTCATGTTGCCAACCTCCGAGATAGCATTATAGAATCCAATAAATCCTTTCCCAAGAGTAATGAAAATGGCCTTAATCATAGCGTTTTTATACAGCCACACAGCCTTTGTTGAATAAATAGTGTATCTGAAACATGATCCTTTCAGATCAGCCATGTCTTCATCACTGCACTCGGCTGCAATGAAATGAAATGCATCGCCCTGCTGCCGCCTGGTTCAAAGGCAGCCCGCCACATCTGCAGCTGCTTCAACAAGTCACTCATAACTAAGCAGAAGGTTTTTACAGAAGTAAAATAGACCTTCAGCTAATGCACATTTTCAAATGCACGGATGCAGATGATTGGGTGATAAAAAAACAAACGCGCCACCATCTCTGAGATTCAAGCCTATCTGCCTCAAAGAACACATTTGTGCAATTTTAGGTAGGCAAAAATATGAATGTACTGGAATTACAAACTTAAACTGGGCAGGGCATGTTCATATTTCCTGAAAAACGTGCAAACAGGAGAAAAGCTTGTTTGCCAATCAATGTTTTTGCTTGAGTTATGGGCCATATTCTCAAAGGGATTTTCTGCTATAAACATAGATTTACGGTAAATTATACCTCATTTACATGATCTACTAGGAAGTTACAAATGGATTTCCACCAGGTGTAAATGGATTCACCACTTCTGATTACTGCGCCACAAGTGTGGAGAGATATGTATTAGTAAATCACATGGCTAGCGTGGGAAGCCAGTGTTAAAATCAGGATTTGCATTTTAAGTTTATGGAAGCCCACTAAAATGTTTTACACACGGAGAAAAGAAAAAAAAAATGAATTTTCTCAGCGCGCTCCATTTCCCTTTTGGTGAAACCTTCGCTATGTAGATTTTCGCAGAGGAGGAAAAGCAGTCTGTTAGGAATGCCACATGACGGGGCATATTTACAAGTCCTTATCGCCACCGCAACATCACTTTCAGTGATGTTGTGATGACAGGGGCCTCGCCATATTCACAAGGCAGCGTTAACCCCTTCGCTGCGGCAAGAATTCCGCCGCAGCGCTGGGGGGAGTTTGGAGGCTTGACGGCGCCGCTGTGCTCATGACGGAACCACGCCGTCATGAGTCACGGGCGAGCTGTGCTCATGACGGAGTGGTTCCGTCACGACTCCGCCCACTGCGCTAATCGCCCGCACAGGCGGGGAATTAGTGCCGCGTGGGCGGAGCGGCCGCCAACGGCCGCAGCATGACGGAACCACTCCGTCATGATCACACGGCGCCCATGGCTCATGACGGAGTGGTTCCGTCATGAGCACGGAACGGGTTAAGCCACTTTAACGTGGCTTAATGCTGCCTTGTAAATAAGGTACCCTTTCACGCTGTATTTAGCGTGAAAGAGGAGGGCACTATGGTGCAAGGGTGCCTGCGTTGGTGCATGGCAGCTAAAGTTAGCTCCAGCGCAGGTGAAAACGCAGAGCTGCACCATATTCTATATATATGATGCAGCCCTGTGTTTCTAAAGTGAAGAAACGTGCTGTTAGCCTTCTTGGCTTAATGACATGCTTCACCACTAAAAGTGCATTTCAGGAACACAAGTAAACCTGCTCCAATATTTACATTGTTTTATTAATTGAGTTCCATGTTTTCTTCTCTGGCAGTGCAAACAGATGCAAGGTCTAACTGACTATCACAGTAAGTCATAGTAGGATATTTTAATGAAGCAACTTTTCACAATCTACGGTGTTCAATTTTATAATGCCATACATAACTTCACAGCTTTGGAAAGGTTCTAGAATCATATGTTTGCTGACAGACAAATTGCAACTTCTAGAATGGTACTAACCAACCCTGCAGGATACAGGTTTGTGTTTTAAGTCCCAACTTACAATTTAAATAAAAGAGAAGGAAGGATAAGGTGTTGGCACCTGCCTCCCAGCCACTAATTCTAAGATATCAACAGAGATGGAGTTATCACTGGATGAAAGCTTTCCAGCCTTAACGAGAAGCCCACAAACCCCTAGCATGTAGAAATCAGGTGGCTGTATATACTGCCTGATTTTTTTCTTACTGTAATTTCACATGGGGGAAAGGTGGAACCCCCACACAGAGTGCACACAAAGTTGAGTGAATTATTTTACTGGTTTACGCATAGTTTTGACTTTAAGCTACTTTTGAGTGCATCTCCACTCCTTTATATTTTGAGATGTTTCTCTGGCATGGCAGAGGAAGGTAGCAATGTGGCCAGCAACATCAGAGTAGTTGCAACTTCACACTTCAGTGTGTTCCATGATTTCCTGATAGCTCCTCTCCTCTCTTCTCTGCATCCCAAGGCACCAAGACAATTCTTAAGATTATCTTTCCTGTGGCGTGAGTAGACCTCTCACTTAAAGCAGAGTCTAGGGAATTACCTTGCTGCTGTTGCCCGCCTAAGTGCCACTGGTGAAAGTATCCACCGTATTCCTCTTTTATAGGGCATTCTTATACACCACTTGGAAGACAAATATAATGATTACTATAGTGAACCTGGGAGCGCAGGCTGCTGGGAATCCTTAGGATGTCCCCCTCTCGTACCAATATGCATGGCTGTGCAAGGGGAACACCATGGATTCTCAATGGACCAGAGGTCTTCACTGTGTTGTTTCTGATAGGTGGAACTGCATTTACAGTAGTCAGACCAGAACCTTGCATTTTGGTCTTTGATGGCCACGCAAATGTGTGCCCAGTTCAGCCACCCATGTAACTCAGAGCAACTATTGCCACCGGCTGTGGTGGGGATATTGAAGTGCAGAGATTAGCAGTTTAGAACAGAAACTCAGTTGTGATTGCCCAGCTCTCTGACTATTTGCCTGCCATGTCTTGCCATGTAATAGCTCCACTTTATAGAGATATTTAAGAAAAAAATGGTTATTTCTAGAAGGACAAATTAAAATTAGCCGATTCTTAGTAGTAACAGGTAGTGCATAGATTATTGTAACTGTCAATCAAAATCTTTGGATTTAAAGTGTTAAAATTCACTTAGCAAGGCATATTATGACACTGCAAATCGCATAGGAATCATATAAGGGGCCCTATAAGAAAAATCTTGAACCTGGGGAGAGCGTTTTGTTAAGTCAATTGAATTTCCTTTTTTAGTTCCTATTGCATGAACAATTCATGCTAACACAAGTCGTGAAACCAAAACAGTTTCTTATAATACTAAAAGAGAACACTTCATTAGCGGAAACATTTGTTAAAAACACAATGACAATTTAGAATCCCTTTTAGGTGAATGGTGGATAGATTATATGTATAATACACCATTTAAGTGGTTATAATAATCAATGTTTTCTCTAAAGTGCCTGTGCCAAAGAAAAGAAAGAAACGGAAGAGAAAATAATGTTTCCTTTGTGTAGTACATTCATATTTCTTCTTTTGGAGGTGTATGTCTTCAAGATCCTGTCCCTCATCACATTTGAAGACCCACTTTCTCCTCTGAAACTGAATGGACTACTAAAGAGCCAGTAATTCAGACATTTTTTGCCCTTATTTTCCATGCCTTCCTGAAACAAAAGTTGATGTTTTGGCAGTTCTATGTGAGAATATTAAACACAGAAAAATGGTCTGACTTGAATATCATGTCTTAAATATCCTTTGCAAAAAAAAGTAGTTCCACAGGGTGTAAATTTCTTATTATTTGCTCCAACGTGGCAATATTTTGGAGACAAGCTAATATTCTGCCAAAAATATTATGGTACCACAAAAATCTAAGACTTGCCAGGCTTTCCATGCTCGTTGTGATGTTTTATTTAATTTTTGGTTGTTCTTAGCTAATTAGAGCGAGAAGGAATAATTTCTTAATCTTAGAGAATTAAACATTTTTAGGAACACTGCTTGGTTCCAATTCTCTCTCTCGGACACTTTTAGTATTTATAATTTTTGCTGGAGTGATAAGGTACAAAGATTTGAATCCACATGGTATTCTTGAATGCAATTATATGGTACCAGATACTACCTACATGAGTGTTGATAATGCCACTATAATAATCATCAGAAATAATGTAGATTTTGATATGCTGCTCTAGCAACTCAGTATCAAGAGAGCATCTAGAGACAATGCCTTGCTCACCCTCCATTAAAACAAGGCACTATACATCAAGTTATCCCTCCAAATTTTCAGAAACTTAAAAAAGCTTGCTTAAGATCTGGGCAGGTTTTATAACACCTAATAGGAAAAAAACTGAGATGTGCTTCTTTGTCTACACAGTGCATCTTTTTATGTAAACATATCATTTTATGCTGCATTTTAATGATAAAGTTTTTATGCAGGAAGGCAATTAATGTTTGTGCATGATTAGATATTTGTACTTGGTTTAGTTCTCATATTCACTATTGACTTTGATGATAGTTGCATAAATTAGTATGAATAAGCATTATGCATTCTGCTATATTCAAATATCTTACATTCCTTTTAAGGTCTATCTTTGCTTTGAAGAAACGGAAGGAAAGAAGGGAAAGGAAGAGAAAAAGGAGAGGATGGAAAAGAGAGAAGATTAAGTTTTAAGGTTCGAATTTCAGTAGAGGTAGCAAAAATAGGTAATTAATATTTTAGGCAACATTTCTATTTCAGTATCACCCGTTGCAGCAAATTGGGCATAGGGCTATCTAAAATAAGGGAAACAAGGAACATTAGTGTTTCTAAAGGTTGTACAAAGGCTTTGGTAAACACCACATGTAACAAAATTGTGTTGTGCTTGAATGAAATATATACTGTGTAGGTGACTTGCCAGAAGATTACTATTTCTCATTTGCTATGGTATAGTTTTTTCCTATTGAAAATATCACAGATCTCCTGTGAGGTTTACAGTAATAAATACATAAATAACTTTAAAAATGTGGCCCAAAATATATTTAATTTGAAACAAATCTACCAAACTATGAAATTCCATTTTAGTACGACAGTACAGGCTAATTGACTTAAGAAAAACATTACCAAATGCTTCAAAAGTACATTCTAGTATTGCTTTAGAGTAGAAAACACCTTTATATATGATTATTGTACACGAAAAACACCATTCATGAAACTTCACAAGAGCAATATGCTATTGATCACCATTGTTGATGGCGTAGAGGAGGATCATGGATCCCTTGAAGCTTCACTGAATAGTTTCACCAGAACCCTGAGATGGAAATTTAGGACAATGTTACACCTGAAAATTGTTATGCATGTTTTGTAATAACAAAAGTAAAGTAAAGTGAATTAAATAGTGAACCATCTTGGCTGGCTGACTGCAGTAAAAAGAAGAGAACAATAATTAATTATGTAGATAGGAATGTTAAACACATTCTGTCTGAAGAAGTTAGAGATTGTGAAAGCAATTGTAGTCAAGATGAATATAACAATAGGCTATGATTGGAGTTAGAATGTTTAGTTTTTTTACAATTCCTAAATAGATTGTTGATAAAACAATGGTCAGGACCAGTGGAATTCTTCAGTTCTTTGGCCCTGGCATTTATCACAAAATTATGGACTCACCACTTGACACAGAAGTGTCCACTTAGTTTGCAGATGTCGATAAAAAATATTGTTTCTGGTTCAAATGTCTCAGAATAATGCTGTGGAATGTGCCTTGTAATATCCATTTTCTGGCCACATAATTTAGAAAGCCTTCCCACACAATTTAGTACTGCACTGCCACATAGCTCTAGTGCCCCTGGCAATGGTACAGCTCTGCAGAGGTTGCAGGACTCTACTTATGATGATAGAAGCCATATATCACAGGGTCACATGACACATTTTCCATATGTCATGTGTCCCTGTGAAATATAGGTTTTATATCACTGCATTGTGTGCATGAACTCCCCCCACACAAAATTTACATTTATTAACCTAAAGAAACACATTTGCAATTTCTTTATCAGCTACTAATTTACTTCATTTCACTCTATACCCCCACTAATATGCCCGAAGAGGTATGTATTTATCTCACTTAAGCTATTTTTGTATTACTCTTCTCTAGAACCACTCTGTGCAAATGCTAGTAATATATTAACAAATAAAATAAATCAGAACAAAAATTGCTCCATTTTGACTTTTTCAATGTTCTTAGTTATCCAAACTTGTGTAAATGAACTAAAAACGCATACATGTCTGTTGTCTACAAGTACCTGGAGATTGATTCACATAGCATTTGTGGAGGAAAAAATATACTTGTACCCAAACAGATTTGTAGTTTTGCAGTTTTTCAAGCAACAGGAGTTACTCAGACATCAGCACAGAGAATTTATGTTGCTGACTCATGTTTTATTGTCTTTGTTTGGCTTTGTGCGCTGTGTAACAAATGTAGGTTGAGGCTCAAGAAAGAAATATAATGACTTTGAAGACCAGCTGGAACGGGACTGTCCCCTGCATGGCTTACAGTGATGTTCTTCTGCTCTGAGTGCCCAACTGTGTGTATCTGGAATCTTGTTTCTTATTTGGGCCCTAGCTTCATGCTAAGCTAATAGTTGTGTAGAGGCCTGGGCCGTTCCCTTAAGATCAATGAGGTCCTGTGCATGTCTTAAAGCCTGGAAGGGTGCACCAAATGTGCCTTTAGTGTACAGACAGAGTTCTACTGTCCCTGTCACTGGCTTAGTTAATACAGCGGCATTAATCTCTATATGTGACCAGACCTCCTTATCTGTGCAACTGGAGTGTCAGCTATCTGGCTTACTTGCATTAAGTATCACTTCTATACACAAACCAGATTCTAGCCCTAACATTCAAAGTGTATGTTGTTCATGTTTGTGTATAAGGCCTGCGTGGTACATGCATGGTGTGTGTGACTGTGACAGAGTAATGGAGGTCTTTGGGATCCATTTTCAAGGCCCCTAACCTGACATTCTGTGCAAGATGAAGGTGAGGGTGTTTTCCTGGAATGTTGAAGTGTATTCCTGATATTGCTGAAGCGAGGAAGGAGACCTATTCACTGAAGTGAGGGGAGGAGATCTGGACACTTAAGGCAGTGCTATATTTAAAAAACAAAATAAGTGCCAGGACCCAAGATATTTCTCAGAAGACCACTGTAACTTGAACCATCCTCTGTCCATGCCAGTGCTGTCAAATGCCACTACCAACCCTGCTTACCAAAAATCCCTCTCCCTATAAATGACTCAATATAGACTATTTCTGGGAAACGAAATACATAACAAAAGCTGGTGTACAGTGGTAGTTCTACCTTTCTATAATATATTGAATTGTTAAACTCGCAGTTAAAGTACTCTTTTTAAAAATAGATAGGCAGCACCACCATCTGCTGAAATGTCATTTTATGTGCCGGTGCTAAGAAAGAACTGTGGTTCCAAGCACCCTCCTCAAATACTGGCACCGATTAAGTATTGCCCTTAGGACATGTCAGGCAATTTATTTTTTCCTGATAACACTCCATCAATTGGCTGATGGCAGCCATTTACAGAAACCACACACCTCTTTGCGCATCTGTTGCGAGTGATCCAGACTAGAGAGTACTGTTCTTTGACTGCATCACTCTACAGAAAGGTTGTGTCTGGAGACTAGTCTGGAGAGGACAATTGAAAGGAGAAATGCCTCAAAGCTGGTTCTGCAAATGCAGACAGGTGACCTACATTTCATGTCCGCTTTGACCTGTACAAGGCGCGCCTGCACTAAAAATGGAGGAACTTGAAGCAGCGTGCATACTTTCTGTGGAATGTGACTGCATTTTGATCTGTTCACATGAACTTCTATGAATCAGCATATTGTTATAATGCTGTGTAGAATTTCCCAGTCTAAACTATATTTCCTCATATATGTCTTATATCTCAGTAGTGACTAGTCATGCACTAATAATGCCATATACTATTTAAGATGTGGTTTTTGTCACTGGTATTTCAGCATGCAAGTGAATGAACCGATGATGAAGCATGCCACTATTATAGTGGGGGAGGGTTATACATAAAAAAGAGGCTCTCCTCTTCCCGCCTCTTTTAGACGGTCACAACTCAGATACTTACTGTCCTTCTCTCTCTCCAGCGTTCTAAAGTTTCAGTAAGTGGATACCCGCTTTGTGTATTCAAGTTATGTCATTGGGAGTATGTATACCCTCTCCTTTCTTGTAGGAAGGATCTCTCAACCCTTCACGGGTAATTTGGTCTCTCCAAAGCCCTATCGGGTTGAATATAGACATGCTTTGAATAACATCTATCTCTCTCTCACAAAACCAACTGCAGAATTTTACTTTTGTGTAAGCGAAAATATTGCGCGACATCACTTTATCAAGAAAGCAAAATCCTGCACCATAGTTAAAGTCAGAATTTGGTCATAGAACTCTCTTTATACCATTACAGAAATATGTTTATTGACAAAAATAATGTAAGTAGAATTATAGATGAGTAACAGTGAATAACGGTGATGTTTGTGACTGAGAGTGTCTGTGTGACATCAAATAGACAACGAGCACAAAGCTTGAGTTGTCTGAGGTGTCACTCAGAAAGCAAAGTTTCAAATTGTATTGATTCATTAGCATACACTCCGGTCTACAAAAATCATAGGCATGAGCTATCAACCGCTAATCTTACTTTTTTAAGAATTGATCCATTCATTTATTCAGGAAGGTTTTATTTTGAAAAATAATAGCAAGATATTAATTCCATACAGCTGAATTTTGATACGATGGAAATGGGAAATAGCAGAAGAAAAATAGGACTATTCATTTTTACTATTAGTCTACGTGGCCTTTGTATTATTGATTTCAATGGGGTCCAATAAAGGATAGAACATTCTAAGAAAATGTTATGGAAATCTCCAAGGTTCTCTTTAGGGGATCTAGCAAGAGTGTGGAGGCCAGTCCACGAATGGATCTGAACGGCCAATGGCAAGGAAGTTTGGCATTGAAAGCATGTAACCTATGAACTTAGATTTCTTGGAATCCCTTTAACCCAAGAAGAAGCTGATTACAGATGATTTCCGAAATGGATTTCATATTCTTTGAGCCACTTCCCTGGTGTCCTCCATGAAGGAAATTTGCATTGAAAAATAGAAACTTCAGACAGGAGAAGGTGTTTCTAGAGCTCACAGCAAAATAAATTATCATTGGATGTAAGTGAATCATTTTTTACTCTGTTTCGGATATTTTTCCAGGGAAAAATGTAATTAAAGAAGGATTATGGATTCCAAATCTTCATGCAACATTGGAGATTCTGTTCCTCGAACACTTGAATGTAGCCAGGTAACCAAGCAGTGGTAATGTTGTCTTAACATGCTGCCCTCAAAACTGTATAAACTGGCAAGTGAAAATCTTCAAAAAGAAATCTAAAAGCTGCGCTGAAATAGAGCTATTGGTGGATGATGGTAGGCACCCGGAAAAGAAAAAGAGGGAGAAAAACAATAGAACTGTGAAAATGGGGGAAAGCAGGGATTAAAAAATAAACTTGGAAAAATGAGATAAAGAGACAAAGTGTAGGGTGACGGGAGACTGAGGCATGAGGTCGTATCAAAGCAAGAAAGCCTTGGTTTGTGGCAGTCCCAGAATTTCAGAACTCCGGCAGAGAGATCAGAGAAAAAACATTGAGCACCAAAACTTTTTTATATTTACAAATTAACACAGATCTTTATGATTATTAGAATTTTCCTACCAAAATAACATTTCTACAATAAAATGCCTTAGGACTAAAGCCAGGAGCCTTTTAGGAAGAGCTCACGGAGGGAGGTTTCAGATAGAAAATAAATAGACACAAAATAAAAGGCAAGAGAAGCACCCTGTAATTTAAATGAAGTAAAAGGCAACCAATAAAAAAACTAAGGGGCATATCAGCAAGGAATGGCAATGAATAACGCAAAGCGCGCAAAGCGCTTTGTTATACATCGCCGCCTACCTCTGGAATTTATCGCCCTGGTAGCACGTTATCAACAACGCGTAGCTCCAAGGCGATAAAAATTCCAGAGATAGCTGGGAAATCGCCGTTTTGCGGGGAACATCGCTGGTTTTCCAGCGATGTTCCCTGCAAAAGGGCGATAACCTTAGTGATATGACCCTGTGGCCGTAGCAGCATAATCCACCCCCTATGTTAGGGATGGATAAGTCAGGATTTTAGCAGACGTTAGTTCTCCAAAAACTAACGCCTGCTAAAATGCTGGGGCAGCCTTGTAAATATCGAGATGTGCACATCAACGATATTTGCAAGGCTGTACTGCCCAGTGACGCCCACTTTGCATCTCATTACAGATGCAAAGGGAGGCGTCGGCGAAAAAGGGTGCTAACATGCGATTATGCATGTTAGCACCCTCTTGTAAATAGGGCGATGGATTTTAGATGTAAATAAGATAATCGCATCATAGCACTGTTTGTACCACACTCACTTTTTGCTTATTGTTCTATGAGCTAAACTAGCATTAATAATACAGCCGGTAGAGGACACGCAGTATCTAGAGTGCCTCATAAATCAGTGCTTTTTCATGAACCAGATAATATGTGGCATGCCCGTGCAATACATGGACCTTTTGTTTATACTGAGCAACGCAGCATCCGGGCTTTCTTATGGCCTGCAGATCAATGATGCTATTCCTGCCTGTGCATCGAGGTGTCAATGATGGCATTATGCATGCGCTGTCTTGTATGCTTCAAGTTTAAACATTCAGTTCAATGCCCCAGGCTCCTCCAGTGCATTTGAGCCTGTCATTTACACTCCCTTTTAAGAAAGCGGCCTTTGCGTTCTTCGTTTTCACCAGGGATTTCTCGCATCTCTAATTTATTCCTTGTGGTTTGTAAACTGTGAATTTCAATTTTCACAAGTGCGTCACGGGTCACTAAAATTCTCTAAATAATAGCGAGAATATTAGTGTTTCTGCTACTGAAATATTTAACCCTTCAGTTACGAAACATGCAGCCTGCATCACATGAGAACGGAGAAACCATGTAAATACCGTTAGCTAAGAGACAAATGGCTGAACTACATTTCAGCACATACTTCATGTAATCTCAGTAGCTTCAAAAAGATAAACAAAAACCTAAGCTTTAAAATCTAAAATGTCCACATTCAGCCACATACACCCAGACACAAATTATCGCGGAAAACCTTCTGTCAAACTTTCCTTTAATGTATGACACTCACGCCTGGGAAACTGTACTAAAAGCTCAACTATATTCATTAATTTAATACACTTAAGACAAATAATTTGGATTGGTCGCACAGTTGCTTAAGAGATGCTGCTGGGCATATGAATCCCGTACACATCTCTCGCTCTGATTCTCTCTTTTAATGTATCTCTTATTACTTCCACGCGCACACACACACACTCAACGCACACATATGTCACATATCCAGCTGAACTATATTGCATGGAAATTTGGCATGTAGCGAAATAGAGGGGTATTTAGATTCTCTGTTGAATATTTAAGAACCATGGGTTAAAATGAAAACAATTTGTATTGCCTTAAAATGAAACGAAAAAGATGTCCAACGCCAAAATAAGACAATTTAAACAATCCATGGCATCATTTGCTATGCATTTTCAAGAGATATGCTGTAAAGAGGTCACATCAAAGTGTCAATCCGATATTAGTAACGGAGGGTAGAAGAAATTCACAATTGGAGATCTACCAATGATTGACAAGCGTTACATCAAAGAATGTACTTAAAATTCCCGGGAGGGTTCGTTATATACTCAGTACAAGGGATGGCAATAGTAAGTGCGGTAGGGATTCGGGGTTTCTGGCTTCAATGAGGAAGGATTCCTACTACCTTCAATGTGGTGGTGGTGGATCAACTGAATCTTGAAAAGGCTTGAGCTATATCCTAATTGCTGTTGGTTGGTGCATCTTGGTCTTTGCCTTGCTGCTCAGTCTATGGTGATGTCATTTGGAATGTTGAGTGTGTTGTTGTTTGAGGAGATGTCAGTTGGAGCAGATGGGCTGAGCAGCAAGGAGGCTGCTCCTGGTGGGGCATTACATGGACTTTACTATCTTCCAGCTACCTGTATCTGAAGCTGTTACCTTATGAATAAATCAACTACTTGTTTCTACACGGCCTGTCTACGAGACATCTTTAATTTTAACACTTGATTGATGGGGTGTCCAGGTTTGTGCTGGGAGGTGGCCTGCCGATGGGCAGCACTGTCAGGACATGACCTGATCCGAGCACTAGAGTGGGAATAGTGGACAATGATCCTTGAAATACTGTTAGCCAGCCTCTCTGGCATCTACAAAGGATGATAAAGATGGATCTTTGAATGTTCACAAGGGTGCAATGGTTCAGAATGCCTTCAGGGATGGGAAGGTGGAAGGGGTGGTGGTGGAAGAGGAGCGAGGAGGAAAGATAGAGTGTTCTCAAGAATTATGACAAAGTTGAATGTGAGTCCAGGAAGCAACTTGTAGTCTCTATGTAGGTGGTGGTGGACGGAAGCCACATGTGAGGTGATACAGATAGAAAGGCTTATGGCACTGTCCAAATGGAAACTGAATTAAGGCAAGTGGTAAATTAAGTGGGAGATGGTATAGTTTAGCAGTAGATGAAGGGAAGTAAATGATTTTGGTAGATTTGAGCTATAAGCAGCATGTAACCATCTAGAATCTGTGGTCAGAGAACCAGTTAAATACACACAATTGGAGCAAGTCTGTAATGAGGGAAACTGATTAAGATTTGATGGTCTTCAGTCAACCATTAACAAAATACCACTAAGAGAGGTCACAGATAAGAAGAAGGGGAGGAACACTAGGACATGGTGCTAAAGAAACAGCGAACAATGAGCAGGAGTGATATGTGAGGGGAGAGCAAGGAGAGTTTACTGCCGGTGAATGCCAGGTTGGAAGTACTTATCAAGAATATTTTCTATGTACTATAATTAAAGTCAGCAATTGATCAATGAGATGAGGGTAGAACACATGGGCATATGGTGTACAGAGATAGGTGAGTGCTGGTAATTGTAAGTAGTTGCATATTATATCAGTGGTGAGGTACTGGTTTAACTGCTACGAACACCATTTATAAGTGTTTTAAGAAAGTATCAATTAGTGGTATTTGGAGATCTATATAATTAATAATGTATCTATGATCTATGTAATCAATAATGTCCAATCTGCACATATGAAAGACTTCTGTTTGTATTGAAATCCAGTATAGTGTTCAAAGGGAGTAAATTACAAAAGACCCGAGTAGGTGTGACCTATTCTTGCGGGTCTCCTGGCTTACCATTTTAGTTTTTTATAAATATTTATTTATTTGCATTTTCAAGTCAGTACATCAGTGATCAGAACATTGGCACATACCAGCAGTCATTACAGCATATAAAACAGCAAGGATCATAGTAGTGTAACATTAGACTATGGAGCAATATAAAGAAACGTATATTACGTATATTGATCAAACTTCCCTTGCTCGGTTTTAGCCTACATGCAAGTGAGGTTGATTAGATCGATACAGTCCCCGGTTAATGACATCCACATAACAAAGGTCAACAATTATGCACTATAAAACATGTACATAATCTGTGTAGCTGGGGGCAGCTATGGGAACCCAAAGGTACTATCTTTAGGATAACAAGAAGAGAAAACATATGAGGGTAGTGTCTGGGGCGTCTATATGGGAATATTTCTGAGACAGCGCTCTCCGCTCTAGCCATCATCAGGACATCTGAAGGCAATATCCCAACCTGTGTGCGGGGGGCAGTGAAATTGCATGTCAGGGTTACCTAGTGCTGGCAGACCAGTAATCGGCCAGTGAAGGGCTATCCTTAGGGAATGATTCATACCATGCTAATGATCATGTAAAGGCATTTAATTCGTCCTGCAGTTTAAGTACAAAGGTGTCCCATAGGTGTCAGCACCTCCCTCTCCCCATGCATGTCAGTCATGTGCTAAAACATCAGCCTCGGCAGTCGCCCATCTAAGGACGACAAAAAGCCAGTAGTCAATCAAGGGTGTCTGCGCTGCCTTCCATGGCATGGCGATTAGGCGCTTGAAGAGAACCATGGCCAGATCGCTATTTTAGATAGATTTTAGGGTGCTTTGTGCATTTGGTGATGCCCAACAAACAGAGAAGGGGGTAAGTCTGTAGCTGCACATCCACTATCGCTGATACATGGGCCATAACTTGTACCCATAACTGTGCCTGATAGGTGGCATTCCCACACCATGTAGAGGAAGGTCACATCATGACGAACACATCAGGGAAACACTGGGGCCACTCCCAGGAACATCTTTTTTAGACGGAGTGCCATAAGGTAAATGTGATGTAAATAAGTGAGCCGAGTAAACTTCAGGCAAACATTATTGGACTCTTGTTTTATCTGTTCAGTGCCATCCCCCACTGCTTAGCAGTCAGAACTGCTCCAAGGCATGTGTTCCATTGGGGCTCGCCAATCAATGCAAGGTCCGCAGCTGTGGCTTGTAGCGCTACATATAATACCGTGGCAGCCCTTCGAGCCAAACCATGTGTCAGTATACATTGCAACCTGCTGTGTAGGGCAGAGCCCTCTTGGCCTCCTGGCCAAGTATTCCTGGTCTCCAGGATGAGGGCAGTGTAGGCCAAATATTGGCCAGTTCCCAAGTGTTAGATCTAATACACTTTGGGTAGTGTTTACCTAAACTTTTTAGATTTTCCTCACGGGTTTTGCTGATTCTCTTTTAATAGCCTTAGGGCTTTGGGCACTTTCCCACTGTAAATGCAGTGTAAAAGTACTTACACCCTTCCTACACACATTAGCAAGTGGTGCTTACCTGATGTTTTGTAAACATGTCTCATGCCTGCCATTGCAGGCCTGTTGGTGCGCAATTGCACTTATGCTCAGGTGGCCTCCATAAACCACTGGCCAATCCTTAGGGGACCTTTCACCACCACTACACCACTAGGGCACCTCTGGGGGGAGTCTTAAGGGGTGAAGCAAGTGGTAGGTGAAAAGCAGGGCAGGTACACATGTGTGTTACCTGCCCAGGTAGTGCGTGTTTTCACTACCCATAAGGTTGGCTCTTCCCTTAGGATACCATGGAAAAATGGTTGAAATTTCTTCAAGCTGCAATAGTGGCTTACAGTGGAGCAGCCTTATAATGTTTCATATCAATCGACTCACAATGACTAACCCTATTCTGCGGTTAAAAGGGATTGGTCATTATTAGCTTAGAAACGGCACTTCTAGAAAGTGGGCATTTCTCTGCTCTGAAATTCTTTGTGTGTCTTTTAGTTTGACTTTAGTCCACAATGGAGGCTGGGGGAGCACATCTGTGTATTCCCCGGAGACAGGCATGCAACTGGAACGACAGACCTCTGCCATTTGAGGGCCTGGCTGGATATACTGTCGGAGGAGGTTTTGACACTTGGCCTCTGAGAGCCAGATCATAGCTCCACTAAAGATTAAGATTAGCATTCCACGGCCTCATGGCAGACAAGACTGAAATGTAGGAGAGAACTCTGTGGTTTAAAGGGAAACCCTTTGAACCACCCCCAACTTCAAAGGCATTCTACAGTATAACTACTGGTGCCATACTTCAGCAGGGTAGAGATACACTTGTGGGGACATGGGACCAGAGATCCTGGAACATCATGGTGCACACTGGCAGAGGAATCTGTTGTGCACAAGGAGGATTATTGCCATTGGAAGGGACCGTGCACACTTCCTGAACAGTGGCTGGACTGGGCTGACTAACTGCTGCTGTGTGGCACCCTGAAGTCTGCTGTCCCAAGTTTTGTTGGCTTGCCCCCTGTTCTCTTGTGGAGGTCTCAGGGACATCAAAGACCTCCCGCGAGGGACCCACACCATCTACCTGTGACACCTGGAGTGCAGTGCCCTCTTAAGTGCCCACATCATCTGCTGGATACCAACTGGTAGTGCGGTGTGAGCATGGAACTAAGCACTGTGCTTAGAGACCGGATTGTCTGGTGAGAAGCCCTAAAAGTACTGCCCTCATCTCAGAAGTGTGGCTCCTGGATCATGGGGCCACGACACACATAAGCGTTTTGTTGGTGAGCGGATTTACAGGTTGCAGGACTCCACGTGGCACACTTCATCGATCCTGTCACATCTCTTTCATGCGACACGCCGAGTGCATGCTCATTGCGTGCAGTGTCTGATTCACAGGTTGTGACCCTCGAAGATGAGGGCATTTCACCTCATGCAGCACTGCAGAACTTGAGCCTGTGTGTGTGACTGGAATTGTCTGGTGTGAATCAGATTAACGCACACAAGATGCTGTGCCTCATTTCTGGGGAGGTACAGAATTTGCAACTCTTCGTTGCGTGTGATGGGAATTGTCTAGTGTGACTCGGATCAACGCGTACCAGACAATGTGCCTCTTTTCCAGGGAGGTAGGGAAGTGGCAACTCTTCATTGTGTCTTTGGAATTGTTTGGTGCAACTCAAATCAATGCGCACCAGACGTTGTGCCTCAGTTCCAGGATGGTTCACATGAAACTCAGAAGGAACAATACTGAATTAACTTAAATTCTGTTAGAGTGGGAGGTGTTGCTTTATGCCCTATTGGATGTAATGGAAACAAAACTGTCATGAAATTCCCAGTAGACAGAGAAGAGCCATCATAATCAAGTGGAGCACATTGGGAGGTCTCTATTCAAGCACAGGTTCCTACAAAAGCCAGTGGGGAGAGTTAAATAAGAATAAACAGATAAGAAGACAGACACAACTGGGTTGCAACAAGGGAGAGAAGACTTAAGCACCTGTGAGGAATCAGGAAACACACATCTTTCTCCAAGTATCCATGAAATCTCTAAGTGTGAATTCTTACTACGTACATGATTCAGTTATAATAATGCAGAAATTAAACTGAACTATGTAGGGCAAATTCACGCAGGCATTTATGTGAACGTGAAGTAGTACCCTTGTGGCACTACCACCAGTGTCATAGTGCTAGGAAGGAAGTGGGCCCAATGGCTGCTGTCTGAACTGTTAAATACAGCAATAATTAGGGTTCAGTGAACCTCTTAGGCCCCACTACACCAACTGAAGCTATACGCCTGACTACTACACTTCCTTTTACCTGCATTTCTGAATTGGCCTGCAACAGCTAAAATAGGATTATTCAAGGCGTATTTATATGCTTCTAGTTTAAAAACAAAGGACTCTGACCTCTCTGCACTTTAAAAAACAGGAAGTTGGTTCTTCAGGGCCAATTCATAAAGATGTGTATTTTTACTTCACATACTCATAAATGCCTTTGTGAATTGCCACCACCTGCATTTTTATCTTCTGTTTCTTTGCTACTTAGTTGTCAAATGTTTGAATTATTTGCAATAAAACATTTATTTTCATAAAAAGGTCACCAGTATGCTAGTCAAAATATTTCAAAAGATGGCAGACTGCAAAGGAAATATGCATCATTTGATTTAACTTTAAAAGCACACCCACAGGGGAATGTTAGAAAAATATGTGTCTAGGCAAAGAAAACCTTTATCTGACACAAATTTCCCCAAACTTTCACATATTACGACAACTGATTTTGAAGATTTCATTGCATTGTATATTGCATTTTTCTCTTTACTGTTAGCTTTTCCATCCTACTATTAATATTACTGAACATATACAAATACTCACATCAGCATTGGAAGAACATCTTTCAGTATGTTTGCAGTTTTTCAAGTTAAAGTAGTTGTAAGGTATCAACCATTTTCTTAAAGAACCGTTTTAACAGAACACATTGGCCTAGATTTACTTAGATTTGTGTGGTAGCTTATATAGTGCTAAACAGTTTTGCACTGCACCCGTGGTCCTTTATAATGGTAAGTAAATTGATGCAAAGCTTTGCGTTACTTTGCAATGTGCGAGTGCCCCTGCAAAACGTAAGGAAATAACCCACTTTATGTGGATGCCAATTTTCAGTTTAACCAATCCAATTAGCAGTTGGATAACTATTGCTGTAGTCAAATAATTCAAACCATTGTATTGTAACTGTGACAGCCAGATTTTGTGATTAACACTATTTTTCTGATTCATAAACAATCTTTTCTACCTGTACAGTTGCGCACAATCAAGTTGAAGAAAAGCTCAAATTATGCCAATCCAATCCAAAAAAGACTTCTGCATGTGCCTAACTGTCTCTACTCACTGTGCAGACCTGACCTACTAAAGGATGTACTCACCTATGCGTACGTCTCAGCACTAAGTTCTTCTATGCCTATACAGGCTAGGACACCCACATTTGTATGTACATTATCCTACATTATCAAGCCTTTAGGGCTATGCTCTTTTACTGGATGAACACAATCATATTATCCGAGTACAACCTGTCAATTAGACCCTCCTTTAATGCGAATGTCACCTTTGTGAAATGTGAACTTGCATTTTTTCTTCACATGCTGAGTTGTGCACTCTCTCCACCCCCATCTTTCACCATGGTGTTTGTGAATTATGTCCTATAACCAGAAGCCTCACAGATATGTTTTTGATAGCTACTTTGATCTGGGTGTTTTCCATGTCTAACGCTTTGTCTATCTTCCTGATAGCAAGTATTATTATGGCTTCCTATTAAGGTACAAAACCATATTAAAATGTAGGTGTTGGCACAGTTGAGCCTACTTTTAAAGCTGAAACTAGATTTTCCTATCTGAAGTGTCTCTTTATAGACAACTGACAACACAGATGTGAGTGATACCTAGCAGCTAAAATTGACAAGGATGAATGTACATTTGTAAAGCACTATGCCAATTTTCCCTACACTTGTGTTCCCTTTACAAATGATATATGTGTGTGTTTCCTCCACCAGCAGTGTAAAAACTATTGGTATTACAGTGTCAGCAGTAGATGCACTAAACCAACTAAGGCAGTCTTTTCATGGTCTTATTCTGGGTGGTGCTAAAAGGGTGCAATGTGTAATTTCCTAGTGATCTTCTGCAGTGGTTTGGTCCTTCAGGTCCTGGGCAGTGGAGTAGCAAAATTTTGCCTCCGCCCTCACACATCACAAATACACAATATATACTGGCACTTAGCACTACATACTTGTGTGTCCCAACGTTATTAATGTAAAGTGTTGTACTTAAATCCAGTACTGAAGTACATTCACTGTAGAACTAGAAAATCATATACACTGTGCGCCTTAACCTAATTAAAATGAAATACAGTCTTTAGAGATTGGGTAAAATCATCTTCACACTAATAAAATGTATTTACATTAGAAACAAGAAAGATTTATGTAGGCGTGTGCACTAATGTTTTTGCATTAGTATTCCTAATGTAGTGCTGAGTCACCTTTTTTATTCATGAGTTCAAAGTTGGTTTATGTTTACTTACAGTGCAACATGAACCTAATGCTAAATTTACATACCTACATGTGTTATTAATTTATAGCTTTATGTGCACAAACAGCACGCATTAATGTGCACCATTGAAATAATATGCTTAAATTGGCTCAAGTAGGCCTGTATTTCTTTCTGCATAAAATATAGTTTTTCCATTTCTGCTTGCGTGTCTTTGTCCTTGCAGGTATGTTCACACTGTTTGTTAGTTTGAGAATAGATGTAACTCTGTACTAGAGATAGAGATCCTGAGAAGAAGAGCTTGACAAAGAACATGGAGAGCCGGAGCATTATTTGCAGTAATGTATCGAAGTCTTGCATGTGACTAAGGACGATGTTATTCTCAGGACAGTCTGGGGGAATCTACTAATGTTGCAGCTCACAACGTGATAATGGAAAGGACAATGGAGCCCCGCATGGCATGAACTAGGGGTGTTATCCAGAAGATACTTGCAGCATTAACTAGTGTTCTCACAGGTTGATGTAGGCCACTTTTTCTTGGACTTTGAGAGGGACCAATTTCTATGCCTACTCCTTTGATCCTTTGCTGAGTGTGACTTAAGCTAACACTCATTTTCCTATCACTAGAAGACTCTTGACCGAGCTTCTGAAATGCTGACACCTTCCAGCATACTTCTCACAATTTGCTCTGTTTCGCAAATCCCCTGACTTTTGTGACTCCTTTAGATTATTCTCCTTTAATAATTTTAGATTCTAAACTAGGTGACTTTAGATATTACTCATGTTTAGAAGAGGAGATCGAAGACTGTTAATTCTTTGTATTATGGTGACTGAACTTCTTGTTTGTCTCATACTGATGTATCTAAACTTCTTTTGGAGTTGTGGGATTCTGTACCTTTACAGTATGGTATTGAGCTTGAGTTACATTAACCTGACTGGTAACTTGTAATAAAACTCTTTGACTTTATTTACTGATTCCTGGTCCTTATTGTGTAGCCAAATGGGTTACACTGTTAATTATATGTATATGACCAAGTGCTAACTCCCTTCACCTCTCAATTGCAAAGAAAGAGCCATTGGATAATCAATGCTAAGATGTTGGCCAAGCACTGGATCAGTAACCCCAGTGGAACGGGCCTCAAAGTGCCTCACCTCTGGGGTGGCACATTGCACCCTGCCCTCGAGCGCTATGATTGCTGCCTGGAAGTATACTGAATACCTAGGCAAACACAACCTATAGTGAACTGGGCAAATGCCCCAGCACACCCTCCACTCAGCTGAGAAAAATGTCTGTAATCTCTTTCACGATCTCGCTGTTGCTCTGCAGAGGAGATGAAATCTACATAGCATGAGACAGACTATTTGTTCCATGATGTAGATTCCTAGACCAATTTTTCATGAAATTGTCTTCCCTATTCCCTCACTTGGAACAGAATGCAGTTGAACCATTGGATTGGAGCCACCTTGGAAATTGACATTTCTTGGACAACCGCTCCTGGACATGGTTTCAACACTGCAAGTATGGATCTATGGCCTTACAACTGGTTGTTACAGTATCTATAGGAGAGTTTGACCTGATGCCAGCACTCTTGGAAGAGCTCTTGATAACCCAAACAGCTCATGATCCACTGTTAAACACCCACACAGTCTCAATCCTGAAGATGCCTACTCCTCGGATAAGAAGTGTGTCACTAACAATCCCTTTTCAATAAACATGAGGTATTATGATCATGTCTGAAGATTAATGCTGCTCAGGACTTTTGGCAAACTATCTAAATCTAATGGCTTGATAGAAAGTGGCTGCCTTTTCACCAAAGAAGAATTGTATTTAAGCAATCAAATTTGTGACAGTCAGTTTAGATGATTTGCTTTTAATAGCCCTAAAAGATTTTGGCTTCAGATTCTTAGCATATAGCAAAATATCATTGTAGCAAAGGGATCGCCTCCTGAATATATTCCACAAGCCATACAAAATTGACACATTTGATGGCTGACATCACAAAACATGGGACATAAAACTAATTAAGCACTGGGACACCACGATGAAGACCATAACGAAGATAGGAGTAATGGCTGTTAGATTTTATGAGCGCACACAACACAAAGACCACATCAGCCTTATTGGATTGAGAGGCCATGAAAATGAAGGCCATTTAAAATTTAACTTAGCACACAAGCTGTGCAAACCTTTAGAGCAAACTAAATTTAAGAGAAGCTGAATGCAGTACATATGTATTGTATGCTTTCCTGCCTTTGTTTCATCGCTTGGCAACATTGCAAACACAGAGGGTAAAATATCCATTAGAATACTTATTTTTAGTCAGCTACTTTATTTTAGGGACTCCTAGTTGGTAGATTTCAATGTACAGCCTGAGGGAGGATTGTGTTGGAACAGCAGGGAGAGGCAACAATCACTACAGCGAGAAGGCAGCAACATAGGGGCATATTATCAAGGTCAGGTGTTAAAATTATCGCCGCTTTATCGGCAGAAAACTTGAGAATTCCAATAGAAGCCCATGTTCACACCAGAACATGGGCTTCTATGGGAATTCTCTACGTCATATTATCAAGCCCATTATCGCCGCTTTATCGGCAGTTTTCTGCCGATAAAGCGGCGATAATTTTAACGCTGGACCTTGATAATATGCCCCATAGTTTTAAGCTAACATCGAATAGGTGTAGAGTTCACTTTTCACTACTAGCAATTAACTTACCCTTGCTTCCTCTAAATCAGGTAAAGACATCTATTCTAGTGTTTAGATAAATCATTGGTCAGATTTATGAAATGATATTCACTTACGCAGTCCTGAACTTATCAATGATTTAGTACCAATAACTTCAACACCATAAAGTATAAGGGAGGAATAAGTCTACTCGTCATCTATATTAAAAAGCATGATCACAAATGTACTTATCACTGCCAGTGATAACATACAAATTCCAGTTGCGTAGTTCTTTAATTGGTGCATCAGGGATAGCCTCATATTTATGCACATTAAAGGATCTGGAAGTAAAGCACCACAGAAACAAGGCTAAATACGTTTTAAATGCCCATTTCACAGATGTCACTAGCCCTTTGAGGCAACCCTTGAGACCAGGAATGTTCACTGTAGGTGAGGAGAATCAGATTCATGTCAGATTTTCAGTCAAACACTGAGGGGCAGATTTATGTTTCCTGGCGCACCCCTGCAAATCAGCAGGGATGCGCCAGGAAAGATGCGTCACGCAAGTTTACCCTTGCGCCACCACAGATGCGCCGCATTTAAAATGCAGCGCATCATGGCGCAAGGATAAATCTGATGGCATAAGGGCGGTGCATTGCTGGAGTTGTGTCGCAAGCACAACGCAACTCCAGCAATGCTCAGGGGCTGCCCATACCGAACATGCTGCGTCATGCCTTACGCCTGCTTCAAGCAGGCGCTGGGTTTTGACGCAGCAGCGTCGGAAAAGTGACTCAGTGAAATCTTGTAGATTTCACTGCGTCACTTTTCCGAAGCTTTTTCCGACGGAACGCCCACCCTGCATACATTAAACCTGACGCAGGTTTAATGTAGCACAGGGCTTTACAACGTGACGCATCTCCCTAGATGCGTCACGTTGTAAATAAGGCGCAACATGGCGCATGGTTTACGCCGCCGCTGAATCACAGAAGTGACGCAACGGCGGCGTAAATGTCTCGCAAGGGGCTTGTAAATCTGCCCCTTACTATTTAAGTGAGAGTCACGTATATTCATTGTATGTAATTGTAACTCCGGCAGAGATCCTGAAAATCTAGCATAGATCCCGGACTCCTCATCCTACATTGGATACACCTGTTCTCACCAGACCTGTTCTGAAGCTATCACCTGACGTGTGGAAAATTACATGATCCTGCATTTGCAAGGTGCAGGACTACAAAACAGGCAACACCTGTCAATTCTCCAGCATCCACTCCAACAAGTGATCTCTTCAAGTGCTGCAGGTTGGTTTGTATCTTGCATTATTTTACTTGTTGCATCTAGATTGGGATGGTTTATCTATTTGATAATTTAATTAATTGCTCTTCTATATAGCGATGCCATTAGGTTTTTCAAAGACCTACTTAAATATACTACGAGTTTGCTTTCCTGACTTGCGTGATCAGCATTTATTAACATGTCCATGCTACGTTTACATCATGAATTTAATATTTGATCATAGTATAGGAAGAACTGCCTAGACACAAAAGAACTTTGAGGCTCAGATTTACAAAGACTTTGCGTCGGGTTTGCATTATTTTTTAATGCAGACCAGATGTAAAGTCTACTGTTGGGATTTACAATCCGCTTTGGATTGTAACTCAGAATAATGCTGTTACCCTACATCAAGGGGGCATTACATGGGTGGCGCATGGGCGTTTCTATGCAACTACCCAAGGGTTTTGGCGCAAATCTCTGTCTACTAAGAATTATAAACAGGTATTTGCACCAAAATCCTGTGCCTCCCTAAGTGAGCGCAACGAGAAGAAATGTTTTCATTTTTCCTCCTTTTTCCTCTTTACATGTGTAGTGAATTATGCGGCACTCATGCTAAGTGGAAAATGCCTTAAAGCATTGTTTTTGAACGGGAAGCAATACATATGCTAATGCTCTAACCCCAAATATTGAAATCTGTTGTGCAGAATATTTTTGGTGTATGGTAATAAAACAAAAGTGGTATATGAGGGTGGGACTTCCCAAGTCATTGAAAAGACCTGTAGACCATGGAGAGATGCTGGCAGGAGTACCGTGGGTAAGATTTGTCGGGGAGTGGATTGACAGACGTGGGGCCTCCAATTGGAAGTATAAACATGTGCATACATTTATATTTTGTCTTCATTTTATTCTCTGTGTTCTAAAAAGTAAAAACTGGAATAAAATATATTTGAAATAAACAGTATAACACGCCATGACCACATGAAGGATTTTTATGTCCACTTCGATTAACAAATACATTTATGTGTGTGCATAACTGTGGTGAGATCAGGTTATATCTAATTCACCGTGGACATAATGACAAAAGGTAAAAGACTGAAGAAACCTTACTTTATGAATTTGAGTAATTCCATTTTAGTTAGAGAAGTATCAATGAACAGTAACAGTACAAGCCCTGGAAAATGTAATGCATGGATATGGTTTACATTTTTTTCAAATACATTCGAGCCAAATGGTGCCTATGTAACTCTTATCCAGGTTCACAGCTTTTCAGGGCTGGCAAATTCCAGCGTTGCTATCTATTCCCTCTTTTGAGAGGGGATAAATGGGCGATTATGAGGAGCAGTCAGTGTAAATTACTGCAGCTAAAGCACTCACAAGAGGAAAGTCCTACTGGTCATGCTCAGCGGGCGCATTCTAAGGCAAGCCATTTGTTCATATCCCCGCTGGGGATTCTATACCGCTGACGCATTTCCATGGTGCTCATAATGAAGCTAGAAAAAAGCATACATGGTTTATGCAGGATTTACAGTCCAAGAACAGACTCTAATGTCAAGCTCTTTTTAGGAGCTGCAAAACAGTGTTCTTGAAAGCAAAGGAATGGACAACACTGCTTTACTTGCTTTTTAAATTATTGATACATTTTGATTTAGAGGACTGCTTACCATAAAATGGGAGCCGGCTACAGAAAGGATATGAGTAGCAGCTTCTTTGAGGCCAACAATTGGGATGAGGTGAATTTTAAATTCTGCTTGCCATTACACTATTAGGGGCATATTATCAAGAAACGGCGTTATAATTATCGCCGCTTTAGCGGCAGAAAACTGCCGCTAAAGCGGCGATAATGGGCTTGATAATATGGGCTTGATAATATGCCCTTGAGAATTCCCATAGAAGCCCATGTTCTGGTGTCAACATGGGCTTTTATTGGAATTCTCTGCGGCATATTGTCAAGCCCATTATCGCCGCTTTAGCTGCAGTTTTCTGCCGCTTAAGCGGCGATAATTTTAACGCCGTGCTTGATAATATGCCCCTTAGTTCTTTGAATGACTTCTGTTTGGGCGGCAAATAAATAAATAAACATATAAAATGTGTCTTTTTGTGCAAAAATGTTTTGCAGTAGAATATAAAACTTCCCAAACAAATATTTAATTACGTAGAAAAATATGTTGCTATGGAGTGGAGAGTTTTCTTATTGTTATCTGTAATGGCAAAAAAAGGTAGACACGAATCGGCTAATAAACCTATACAGCAAAATTTCACAGAAAATAGCATGTCTTGTGGGCATAACTGTATAAAATGTTGAAACACACTTGGTGTAACCTACAAAAATCTCACATGTGACGTCATGGACATTTGTTGCAACAACATATAATGGTTGAGCTTTGTTTTTTCCTGTCAAGAATGTTTAATGCATGATGCACTCTGGATAGATCAAGTCCAAAAAAGGCTCTTGTTTGCAGTGCTTTTCAAGAACGTCATCTAGGAGTCGCCAAAGGTTGCAAGTGGGTGGCATAAATTGCAAAATCCAGGTACTGAATATTTTGTTTCATTTTTAATATAACAGGGGCACCCATGGAACATGCTGGCCCTGGAACAATGCAGGTACTTTTGACACATGGGGGCACCCATACCACATTTAGAAAAAAAATGGGCTAAACATCCTATGGAACATCAGGTTTCATTGGCCTGGCACACGATGAAAGGATTTAAATATTTAATAAGTGCCCTTCAGCACCTATGGTGTTTTAGCAAATGTATGAGAACATTGTGATTTAAAATGCAGTCTCGGCCCATTTGTTTAAAGTTTTGCTCAGAAGGAGAAAACTTTTGAAGAGGTCTGGCTTAATCACTTTGCTCGGTCCCTACAGTTTAGGGCAAATATTATGACCCAGAAGTTTCAGAGGTCAAGTCAGCAATGTTATCTAAAATAGACATTTGTCTGTACTATGCTGGTATTCTAATCATGCAGCTATTATCGAACTTACGCGATAGCACTTGTAATGTTAGGGTCATGTCACATGTCTTCCTGGAAAAAATCGGGGGCAGGGGTCATTTCATGTTACTTTCTGAGGTGCATCAAGGTCAAAAGGTATGTACTGTCACCTCCACTACCACGACCAAACACCAGGTGCTAGGGATCACTAACACATCCCTAAAAGCACAACAATTTTTATGTTTCCCCTTTCCTGCAGAATAAAAGAATATAAACAGGAAAGGAGGCAATTTTTAGATCCACTTTCTCTTTTCTTTCACCTCTCAATCACGACTGTCGTTAAACCAAATGGTCTCCCTCTGGGCGGAGGAATGTAGATCACCTGGAGAACTGAACACTCGGGTGATAAAGACCCGATGATGATGCCAATCACCTAACTGGAGGAGTGGAGAATCAACATATACCGCACCCTGAGTTAGTGTGAATGAAGGGCTCCCAATCACTAGACCCTGGAATTTTTAAGACACATGATTCACTCTCCTTTGATTATGATTGTTAACTTTATTAGTCATCATTTTTGTGGAAAATGTTTCCGATTTCTTTCAAAGTAAACAAAACATCCAGTTTGTATTTGTTGGAAATGCCCTTTTTTTACAGGGTTACCCCAAACTTTTGCCTTCCTCCTCCTTTTTTTCTGATCTTGTTTTTTTTACTTTAGGACTCTGGACACTTTACCACTGCTGACCAGTGCGAAAGTGCATGTGCACTCTCCTCTAAGCATGGTATAAATGGTTTACACCTGTTTGACATATTTGATTTACTTGTAAGTCCCTTGTTAATTGATATACCATATAACCAGGGACTGTAAATTAAATGCTACTAGTGGGCCTGCAGCACTGATTGTGCCACCCACAGAAGTAGCCTTTCAAACCTGTCTCAGTACTGCCACTGCAGTGCCTGTTAGTGCTCTATAGCCTGTCTCCAATAGATGCCTGCGCTGGGTGAGGCACATCTGCATTCTGAGCACTCATCTGCATTCATCCATATTCTAGTGGAACTTCCTGGGCTCGGAAGAGAGGCTGACACTGACACTTCAATAGGGAGTGTCCTGTCCACACACAAAGCACTGACTTACCCCTCACAGATAGCCTTATAGACAGGACTGGGTTGAAAGGGATCCTTGTGCACTTCAGACAGCTGCCTTGAAGTCACCCCCCCACAGCAAAGTTTTTTTGGGGTATGAGTACTAGGTCTCGCACCCTCTAAAATCAGACACTTCTGGATATTGACCTGGACCTCTATTAGAAGGACTTCTGTGCTGCTTAAAGGATTCAACTGGACTGCTTTTCTGGAAAAACTGCTTTTCTGCCTGTCGCGTTGCTGCCTACTGCTCCCTGACTCTACTGAAGGACAGTTGGACTCTGCCTTTCCTCCAAGTGATCTCCAAGGGCTTGCTGGCTTCCCTACTGTTTTCTGATGTTTCAGGTACACAAAAGATGTACTGCAATTCTGATGGTGCTGCTGGCCTCTTTCTTCTGTGAGTTCTACCTTGCCCGAAATGCTCCTCCAAGTTCTGGGTCTCAGAAGTGGATTCTGCAGCTGTTTTCTACAAAAGTGACACATCGTCACCATTGCGCCGATAGGAACCAACGCATCGCCCTTCGATGCAGAAGCTGTTCAACGTCAGCCATTCTACAGCCTCTGCGGCCCGACAACGTTGATCTGCGTGGCTGGACTACAAAGCATTGCTTTCACTGTAGCAAGGCTCGAAAATGACGCAGCAGGCTGACTGCTTGGAAAAGATTGACATATCAAGCCCTCACCATCGGTGCTTTGCCCCATCCAAGGTACTTTCTTAGCGGGCCCTGTGTGGGTCTTGTAGCCAGCCTGCCCTCCATCGGGGTCGCCCTGAACGTGGCATTTGTACCAGTCCCTTACGACCTCAAGCAATCTTTAGGCTGCTACTGACTTCTAAGCACTATTTTGTATTTAATCCTTGCAAATTCATATTTCGATGTCTACTGATTGGATGTTTGTGTTTTTGGTCTCATTATTCTCAATTTTCCAAACCTGAGTGGAGTCTTTTTGTGGTGTATTACTTGCATTACTGTGTGTGTGTGTTGAGCAAATACTTTACACATTTCCTCTTTAGGTAAGCCTGACTGCTCTTTGAGCTGCATCAGGATGGGACTAAGTCTATCAGAAGTTGTAAAAGTGGCAACCTCAAAAACATCTCAAAGATGTATATAAACTTTTCCAGTTTCAGGAACCACAGCGCTATTGTTGTTTAACATTAAAAAAAACTGGTGCTAAAAACCTGACCCTAAAAGTCAGAACTAACTATTGTGCTATTGTACAGGGTTTAGAACATGGGCTGTGCTTCAGGATTTGCGCCCGCATAGCAGTGCTGCATCAGAAAATACAGCTGCAAAAAGGATCAAACGTTGATTTTGCAGATTTCTTCAGTTCCTTGTATTTCTGTGCAGCAGGAACAACCTCCAAGGGCCCAGAACTGGATTGGGCAACACAAGGCAGGTCAGAACTCTGGCAGTGGAGTTCAAGGATATTGCAGGTGAAGTCTTTATGTTCCTGATATTTCTTAACAGGAGGCAAGCTTTACTTCAAGCCCTTGGATACCACAGAAAGGCAAAGGTCCAGTTATTTCAGGCCCACAGGCAGCAACTGCAGTCCGACCCAGCAAAGCAACACACAGTAAAGGGGCAGTAATCTTCCTGGCAGCTCTTCTTCTTTCCTGGGTCCTCTTATTCTAGAAGTCATCTAAAAGTATGGGGTTTTAGGTCTAAAACGTATACCCCTTTTTCCCTTTGACGTATTTGTTAGGAGAGGTATATATATATATATAGGGGAGAGGATTTGGCCTAGCGGCTAGGGCAGTCGACCTCGAATCTAGGGATCCGGGTTCGAGTCTCGGCAATGACGCTGAACATCCTGTGATTCTGGGCAAATCCCTTAATCTCCCCGTGCCTAACAAAAATGAATGTGTCTCCTGTAATGCAACTGGTGCTATGTAAAGCACTCTCATACCCGATACTGGGTCAAGTTTGCGCTATATAAAACTCTGTAAAAATAAAAATACAGTCTACAAAAAGCTGACAATGTCCACTTGTTTACGGAATGCCAGGGATCCAAAGTTTCTGGGTCGATGTGAGTAGATGTATGACAACCATTCTTGAGGTAAGCTCGTCTCTTATAACTTTTTGGGGTGGTAGTACAGCATGAAAGTTTGAGTAAGGAAAAAAAATGTGTATTTAATCCTCCTTGCTCGGAGGGAGATTTGTAAAATTTGGATCAGTAATCTTCCACCTATAGTGTCAGACTGGGTAAAGTCTATTAAATACATTATGAAGTTAGATAGAGCAGTAGCGAGAAAGTAAAATTAATTTTGTACTCCTGTACTGAAATGGTTAGAGTTAGAGGGGTAGATGTCTACTGAAATAACTTGTAAAAGGAGAATGTCCAATGATCACTCCTTTTCCTAGTCTCTGCTTCTTTCTTTATGTTCTGCAAATTGGTCTGGATGGCCGGGGTGGACGTTTAAGGAGAAGAAAATGGGATTTCATGCCTTAGGTATAAATGATCTTCTGCGGCAAGGATGCTCACAGATGGAGATTCCATAGGTTAGACCCAAGGCGAATGAGGACTAAAGAAAAAAAGAGAAAAAAAGGTATTTTTATTTCCACAATTGTATGCTGTATACATTTTTGCAGTGGAAAGCCTTTCAAGTTGCCTTAAGTATGATTTCACAAAACCTTACCTAGTAAACATGGCTTTAAAAAAAATGTAAATAAACTACACCCATGGAAAATACTAAATCAGGAGCAAATGTCACCATTTGTTTTGAGCATCAGTCCAAAGCATCAGTCCCAACAAGCATTGTGTGTTTTTTTCTACGGCAAAACGGCACTCACCAGTGCCAAAATGAACAACACATTTTTCCAATATGTCATATAGACCTACATTGCACTGCAGCATCATTTTGTACCTCCCAGGCAGTTTATGTAATCCTATCTGCCAAAATGTTTCCTTCCTAGGTTCACCTCTCTTATAATTCTATCCTTGTTGGAAAGCAATTCCACAGTTTAACTATTGTGTCACTTCTCAGTGGAATTGAAAGGCGTGTGATCATCTTCTACACTGCATGCACTTGAACACTAATATATACTGGAAGAGAGCCATTAAGCTCAGAAATTCGCAATTCAGGAAGAACTAATCAGTGCAAATGGCACTTAGCCGGCCAATACAGAATTTAGTTGCTTCCTTTTCATACCTACCTCTCCCTAGCATGTCTGAATGTCTTAAATAGTTCCTTTGTTGGAAATGTCAGAGTTGTTTTACTGTTATCTTTGCAATGAACTGCCCTTATGCTTTATGTCATACACTAATTATACAATTTCACATTTAAATTGAGCAATTATATATGGAAATTTGGCAGTTAGAGATCTTAATTCAGCCATGCTATGTTGTAGTTCCAGAACAGTACTTTCATTGTACTTTGCATAACAATACCAAGTTTGCTAACATAAATATCTTTATTTCTCCTCATTTTTTCCTCTTTCTATGTCTGCTGATTTCTGCATCACACATAGAAAGAGGACAATGCATTCAAGGGGTTGTTTTCATGCAGGAAGGTGCATCCACCACACTACGCAGGCACCCTTGTACCATGGTGGAAGGGTGCTTGTGGTAGCACAAAACAGCCAAAGTGGCACCAGCACAGAGGAAAAGGAAGAAATGCACCACATTCTTTTAAATATGGTGCATTCATGCTCTTTCCCTGTCATGAAGTTCAGTGGAGCAATGAAGACTTGCTGCGCTGTGCGACTATCTCATAAATCTGGCCCTTAGGGAGAGGAAAAAAGTAGAAGAAATAAAGATATTTCTCCTAGGTATGCCTCACCTGCGGAGGCATATCTTTTTGGTGCATTACCAGGTCTACCACTTCTGGTAAACCCGAGAATGCGTCAAAATCTATGGATAATGCACGAAAACACACACACAGCACCCATGGAAAGCCTCCCAGTCGCAGTGTAAGGCAACACAGTGATCTGCACTGCATAGCTTTACTCAAATTTTATGAAGCCACACTGGGTCACACAAGGTGGCCTTGCGTGACTTCATAAATCTAATTTTTGAGTGGTGTCGCTCTTGCACCACATTGCGTGTTGTATGAGCGAAGAAATGGGGCTCGTAAATATGCCCCTTAAAGTAGAGAGATGTGAATCGTTTTGAAAAAATAGGAAACTGGGGAGTTCTGGACTTTGGGCACACAAAAACTGTGAGGCATTTTGATGAAAAATGTTGAAGAACTGGCCAAGCTTGCGAGTGTTTGTCAATTTTGGATTGGGCCAGGCACCAAAATGAAAGGGGCCCCATCAGCAAAGCAGGTAGCTAAAAAAGTGATCCACCTTTTCAGATCAGGCCAGTTTTTAACTTGTAGAGAAGCATTGTATGGGTTTTTGCAAGTTATGGGAGATTGCATACATTTGTGTTTGCTTGTGGAAAAATCAGGGAAATCAACAGTCCTCCTGGCCATACAACAGGCCCACAAATGGCTAAAAAACTGATTTACACACTCGTCTGTCAGACTAGGCCCTGGAGGCCAGTCTAACCCTTAACCTAAATTGCAATTTGGGGTCTTATTTACAAGAAAGTAATGCAGCGTGGTGCCGCAAGCCATTTGGCTGTGCCGTGCTGCGTTACTTTCAAAGTAAAGGGATCCATTATATTTACAACCATATAACATATACCTGAGCTCTCCCCTGCTCTGTTGCACAACTAGCTGCCATGTGCCAACGCATGCACACTTGCACCTTGGTGCAAGGGTGCCTGCATTGCAGGGATGATTGTTTTTGTGCAGGAAGGGACACCTTCCTGCACAAAAACAATCACAGGTGGTGCCTTCCTCTTTTTATGTGTGCTGCAGAACACGTCAAAAGAGAAAAACTAGGAGAAATAAAAGTATTTCTCCCTGATTTGCCTCCTTACTGCCTCCCCTGTGCAGGCATAGGATTCTGAAGCATTTCCAGGTTTACGAAATGTAAATCTGGGAATGCGGCAGAATCCACGGGTGTTGCATGTGAACACCCATTGCAACACCCATGGAATGCCCCTTTCATGCAAAGTGCTGCTTGAAAAGGGGCCGTATATACAAGGCCACTAAAAGCCACATGGGGTGGCTTCATGTAGCCTTGTAAATATGGAGCACTACACTGCGCCACAGGTGTGTCAAAAAAAGTAACGCCCGGAGGTGCAAAGGGCTTGTAAATATACCCCTAGATGTGTAAAGGACATTGTGAATCAGGCACTTGTCTGCTCAGGATAGGAGGAACATCGCTTTTTATCACCTGCTCGGAGACCCTCCTTCTGGTGTCTCCTCATTTGAAGCAGATTAGGATGATAAATGATATGTAACGTTCAGGGGGTTAAGGGAAGGGCCCGCATAGTCAAGTTCACCTAGTAACATCTTCCAGAATGTTCTCCAATACTGCCTCAGGCATTTACCATTGTCCCTCATATATGCATGTCTGGATACTTACACATCATAGTCTCTGAAACCATGATATTGAGGAACAATTGTTTTCCAGAAAGTGATTTCTAAAGATGTGGGGGCATATAATCAAGGACTGGCGATAACTAACGCTAACCTAGGTTAGCGCTAGTTTTTCTATCGCCGTCTATCGCCTGTTTTTTCCACCCTGTTATCGCTCTATATTCAACACGGCACTAACAGGCGATAACTTCCACGAAAACTGCCGCTAACCACTGCGAGATGGCAATAGGAAAACCGGCGATAGCGGACAGAAACAAGCGATAAGCTTTTACTGATAAAAAAACGCATGCTAACCCGCAAGTGTGGACTTTGAAAAAATTGCCTATCAGTCCACCTACCATAGAAAAGATGTACAATTACAGTTAAATGCAGATTTGAGCAGCCAGGGCCAAGTACAGCACACATCAACAACCCCCCTCAAGCCCCCCAACATCCAGGATTACCATCATGAGATCCTGGATGCCCGCTGGACTTGCGCCTGTGACGTCTGCGAAGTACCCGCTGTCTTCTTCGTCGCTGCCTCTGGGCTGGTCCTGGGGGGGGTGGCATTGGCAGTGGTTGTTGTTGCATTCGTGGGACCCCTAAACTGCATGATCACCACCTCCATGGCGTCTGTGGCTCTTCTGATGGAGCTCAGGCCTAGTCTTTCCTATCTAGCTCCATTCATCACTAGTTTAAGTCATGTTTTTATCTGGTATTAAATTCCTGGTGCAAACGGGGCTTAGCGCGACATTTCTTGTTGCTTCGCGGTTCCGGATCATCATTGATATTAGTGAGATGTTGTGTTAGCGACTTTTTCCATGAAGTTTTGGGAAGGATCGACTACTGAGCATGTCATTAGCAATAAATATCGCTGGCATGCAAGGCGATAAAAAATCTGGCTGCTATCGCCAGAAAGCTGTTTCCAACGCCTGTTAGCGCCAGCTTGATAATAGCGCGATAAAAATAAATGTGTTAGCGGCACCGTAATCTTCTAGGTTTGAGAGTTTAGGTTGTCTGTATGTGTCAATTCTGGTGTCTTAAATGTAAGAACATATATATTCTAGTGCAACAAATTTACACAGGAAGAGAATTTTAGAAAAGCGTAGGAGCTCATGTGGTGTGATGCTTTCACATCAAACATCTAATTGATTAAAATGATATTATTCGTAGTTTTGACACACTGTTTGACTTTCAAAATGAGCCACTGCTTTTTCTCTTTTTAAGATTATATTTTTAATTTTAACCTTTTTAGTTTGCTATTTCTCAAATTTAACACTTAATGATCACCATCTCCGTCATTACACTTACCCTTCAATCGTGGAACTGAGCACAGCACTGAAAGAGTAATTGTGTAAATGCGAATGATCTTTTCTATGTTTCCTGATTACCTAAATAATGCAAAATAACATGCCCCTTTCAACACTAGAATGTACAAGCATCTCATTTCGCTTGTATGTCAATAATCGGCCTTGACGCATACAAAATCAAATGTTAAATTTAGTTTCATGGTCTATGTTGGGCACACTACCTAACAGTACTTGACATAACAAGGCACATAATGGAATGAGGCATAGTGCAAAATGATACCCCCCGAGAATGTGATGAGGGGCCACCATATCTCACAGATAGTCATTGGCCTGCGACTGAGTCTGCAGGACTTTGAAAGGTTGGGGTCCCCCCCTACTTCAGCACCACAGGGGCTGCAGGGACCTGTGCAATACTGCTGTAATGCGGTACCATGCAGTTTTCTTTTATCCCAGAGATACGCCAGTTGTGCTCCATTTGACATTCCCAGCTATCAGTAGTTTTTCCCCCCATCAATATATTAACATTGATAAGTGCATGGTTTTATCAGGCTGAGATCTTTTGTTGTTTCCGCTTAGCATGCCCCTTGGGCCCAATCAACAACCATTGAAAGGGCACAACTAAAATGTGAACAATCTCCTACCAGCTTGGGAAGATGTCTTGTTAAGCCTGCAGCTGTAGCATTTTTACTGATGCACGGATAACAGAAGAGAAAGGTAACCCACACTAGCATGGGACACGTTGTAACTGTGGTGCCTGGCAATAATAAGTTGTAATGAGTTATATAAAGTAAGTTGGACACTCCCCTGCTGGTGGTCAATTACCCCAAATCTTTATATTGTTGGTGAGAAAAGGAGTCTAGAACATTTATGAACTGGTTGAATCTTGGGAAAGTAGAACTTCCCTGGATGTGTTTGAGAAGCAATTCTGAAACTCGGTGAGTCATAAATTGAGAGAAACCTATATATTTGCTTTTGTGCTCAGGAGGCATAGCCAATTAGTAGTAAAGACCCATGAGCAAATAAAACTGCAGGCCTACATGGAAAGTTATATCTTAAAGACTACTAAAATAGCATATGTGCACCTTTGAATTTGGCAGTTTTATATTAGAGAACTGGAAAATAAAAAATAGACCAAAAATAATGACTTTGAGAGTATTACAGCCAGAGCCTAGCTCACATCTCGAGATGCTGCCTATACTATTTGACAGAGAGGTGCCTCTATTTATTCCCAACATGTATTGATTAAGAAATCACACATGTAGCAAAGCCATACGTATTTCTTTTATTTGCTCTGACTGACATTTGTTGAGTTGTTTTGTTAAAAGCGTAAAGAAGTTTGTTCAAAAACATAAATGACAACCCAATAGACATTAAATAGGTCTACTACAGATGATATGAAGCCCCTGCCGGGCAGTTTTGCATAATGTAATTAGGACTGCTCCCTGAATAATTTTTACTGTTTAAATGCATATTCTTGTAGAGCTATCAAATTAAGTAATGAATGTAAGTAAAGTCACATTTTTGCAGAGTCATGAAATTAATGAAAGACTAGATTTTACTGTTTGAAATAAGTTTCATAGTTTTATGACTCATTATTAATCATATCTTTTAAATTTTGCAATTAAGGCTGTGCACATTCCTTTTGGATGCTTTCAAAATTGAAAGCTTTTAATTAACTTACAATAAATTTTACTTACAGCATTGAATTAAAAATGCAATAGAGTGCTTCTCCTATTCATCCCAGGCCCCTCCTACACAGCCAGAATCCAGTCCCAGTAGATGAGAGAACAGTTTGGACCATGTTAGGTGGTAGGAAACTTATCTAAATTGGGGAGTGGCTAAGGAGCTAAAGACAGGCCCATCTGGTGGCAAAAGGGTTCCACCATATTGCTTACAATACAGGGGCTCATGGCTAATTTTGCAGTACGGCAAAGAAGTGCTGCAAAAGGTGGCCTGTGAGAAAATAGTAATTTGGCAACGAGGGACTGCATCTGCTCTTCAAGTGTTAAGTGGTTAGATTCATGCCTGCTTCAGGAACACAAAAAAGCAGGACTCATGACTCCAAGAGGGCTCATCAGACTAATGAGGACTGGACAGTGGAAGAGACCTAGGGGGAACAAGACCCCATGCCTGGAAGTGGGCCCCAATGAGATAGGGGCTGAAGGGCTGACCAGCAGGAACTTTCTTATCAGTTGGGGGAAAGTGGGAATCAATCATCTTTTCTACCTCCTGAGTACTGGGACATGCTGCTGAGGCTTGCCCAAGTTTGCCCAAGAAAACTGTGTCCATCCTATATGGACTATTTTATCGTGCTGAAAATAGGTTTAGCAGGAGATCACAGTAAAAGAAAATAACTTCTGGACCCTTGCCAGGTTACAACCTCCAGCTTTACCCCGCTGAAGGATTTTGACTTCCCAAAAATGACTTACTCCAAAAGAACCTACACAAAAAAACATGAAATCCGGCTACTGCTTGAACTTAAACAACCACTTCAGCAGGTTTTGCCTACTTCTTGTGCCATAACTACTAGAGGGTGGATAGAGACTGCCTACTGACCTAACCAGATTGTGTTTCATAAATTGGTAGTGGTCAGTCCCTCTGAAATTAATAACCCAATATCTGAGAGATACTAATTATTTTATAAGGTTATTGTCATTGGCTTGATCCACATTTTCTAGTGTTGTCCATTTCTCAAGTGTAACACTTCAGATTTCTATTCTTGCAGAGAACTGTGACAGGTCGCATCAGTGCCACAGTCAAGAAAGGCATGAAACACAGCTGAAGGTTATTCATCAGTGTACACGATGCTGGCTCTATTATCGGCAAAACTCCAAACACTTTGGAGTATATTGTAATAATGTGGAATTGTGTCTTTGTTAGAAAGGGGATTTCTGGTTGGCTAGGGCATGCGCCACAGCCAGGCAGAAACCACCACTCTAGTCAGGGCAAGGGAGTTACACGCTGAAGATAACCCCTGCTCACTCCCTTGGTAGCTTGGCACGAGCAGTCAGTCTTATCCCAGAGGCAATGTGTAAAGCGTTTGCGCAACACACACACACAGCAACAACACACTAGGCACACTACAAAAGAAACTCCACACAAGGTTGTATAAAAAAATAGCCTTTCTATTATCATTAGAATCATAATCACACAATATACACTGTCCCAACTGGCACTAGGCAATATTCACAGGGAATTATATACAGGACCAGGCCAATCGGGCCACGGTCAGAACCATCAGAATGCAGGTAGTAAATATAAAACACATCCAGTAACTACTGGTACAATAATGACCGCAGCATTATCACATTAGCATTAGACACCATCCTAAAATATCATAGCATGACATTAGGCATAACCACATTAGGCCCAAACCTCACAAGCATAAACACGCTACGCAATAGGTCTCACCAGCCCAAACACATTAGGCAATAATCATGGTGCATAAATCACATTGGATCATAGGCATCACATAAATCACATTGGGCAATAAATCACCAACATAACCACATTACGCAACAGGCATCATAAGCCTAAACAGGGCACCACAGTAACACAGTGACACAACACCTTATGGCCTTGTGCCCTTTCACCATCACATAAATGACTCCAGGCCAACTGGCCTTTCACTGGGGCTCAAATGCCCTATGTCCAGAAATCTCAGGGCGTAAGTCTAGGACCCTCCAAGTGGCCCACTGGCTGCCAATGCAGCTTAACACCAGTGTGCAAGTGCGCTGGGGCGTGGGGTGCAACTCACCCCTTTCTCATCCACAAAGAATCAGGCCCCTAAAAACGCTGCTGCTGCCTGCGCTGTCGCAGGGCATCTGGGAATGGCAATGGCACCCCTGTGGCTCTGACTACAAAATGAAATGCCCCCAAGTCCCACTCCGGGACTTCTAAGAAGGATCTGGTCCAAAACGTTGCAGCTTCCCACAACGGCGGCGCAGCTGTGACCAGCAAATGAAGTCACTGGCACTCAGAGCACGTTGGAGCCCCCCATCTGGGGCTCTGAAACACAAAATCATCCCCACGGTGCACCTGCCCGCAACGGCGGTGTAGCTGTGAATGAGCAAAAGGGGAAGGCACTGGCAGTGCCTCGGAGAGCCCCACTCTCCGGGGCTTCTCTGCAGCTGGGGGCGGAGATCCGTCCTGGCTCTCCTGATACCCTAGGGCGCTAGGCATGACCGACAGGGGGCCCGCCAACTCGCGGTACCTCCCTTGCAGGTGTCGCCGGCAAGTGCCCAACTGCAGAGCGTCTTCTCTACCCCTCCAGCCTTCAGGGACCCATCTCTCTTGACTTTCCAGACATGGGGTTGGAGCTCGCCAGGCTCCGATGCTCGGGACCACACACGGGGCTCCCTCCGGTACACGGGGCCCCGCCTTCCTCAGCCGGTCAGCTTAGCCCCACCCACAACCAGGCACGCCCGCCTGGCTTCAGGGCGGCTTCTCCTCTTCTCGGCGGTGCAATGCGGGGTGGGCTCCCGTTTTTAGATACCAAAATGAGAGGTGGGCTCCCGCAGTCTCTGGACACCACAGTGTGGGGTGGATTCCCGCTTGGAAAATAGCAAGCAGAGGCAGGGTGGGCATCCGCTCTCAAATAAACATCAGTGCAGGGTGGGCACTCGCTCCTTTGGTGAAACGCAGGGTGGGCACCCGCTCCTTTAGCAAAACACGGCATAAACAAGGGGTAGGCTCCCGCTCTTAGACGAGGAGAGCCGGGGGGAATCCCACACGCAGGGATTCCCTCGCAGCCTTGTGCCGTAAATGCCAGCTCCTCTTTCCTGGCAGTTTAAATATAGCACTCAAGAGGCGCTAGGGGGCCTTTAAAGTCCAAGGGGCATAACTGGACCCTGGGAGGCCAGAACACAGGGCCCTCCAGCAGGGAGGCAAACCCTTGTGGTGGTTCCTCATGGGCCCCAGCAGCAGCAAGCCCCAGTAAGCAGAGGGACAGCCCTTTCATGGGGTCACAGCCCCCACATTTATATAACATTTCTCCTTTGTCTGCAAAGCACAGGGCTTGGGGGGAACAACTCCCAACTGTTTTTTTTTTTTTGTAGCACTCTGTTTACAGGGCTCCTCTTCCCCTTTGTCAGGTGGGGGCTTGGAGATCAGCCACACCACAGGGGGCGGAGCCTCCATTGTACAGACTAGGCACAGACCTATTCAGGGACCAGGGACTTCTCCTCCCACTACTCCAAATGCAGATGTCCCATTCAGCCTAGCGCTGACTCACCCTGCCCCTCCTGGAGCCACACACACCTCACCGGCCCCTGTCACTCAAAAGCCAGACATGCAATTCACATCAGGCAGGCAGACATATAGCACACAGAAATGCCAACTTCTAAAAGTGGCATTTCTAAAATAGTTATAATAAATCTGCGCACACCGTTGCGTAGCATTTATTATTACTATTTCAAACATACCAAACTTGACCACGCTGCTCCTCTCATATCAGGAATTACCACTGAAACACTTATCAGGGAATCCCCAATGCATTCCTATGGGAGGGCAGCCACACAGTAGTGAGGAACCAAAATGGCTGTTTGTCACTACCAGGACATGTCACACACTTAAGGTACATGTCCTACCTTTTACCTACAATACACCCTGCCCATAGAGCTAGCTATGGCCTACCTTAGGGGTGACTGATATGTAGTAAAGGGGGGGTCACAGACATGGCACACACTTCAGGTGCCACGTCACAGTGGCAGTAACACTGGGCACACAGGCCCTGCAATGGCAGAGGCCTGGGATAGGTTTAAAAGGCTAAATGGTGGGTGGCGCAATCAGGGCTGCAAGCCCACCAGTAGCATTTAATTTACCAGCCCTGGGTATATGAGATACCACTTTACAGGGGACTGTCAGGTAAATTAAATATGACCAACAGGTGTAGACCAATCTTACCATGTTTACCACAGAGTGCACACGCACTTTACACTGAACAGCAGTACTAAAGTGCCCAGAGTCCTAAAACCACCAACACCATGTCATAAAAAAGGCTAGGAGAAATGCAAAAGGTTTAGGGATGACCATGCAAAAAGGGCCAAGTCCAACAGTCTTGGAAAACAAGATGTTGTTCACAGTTTTGTGTATGATAAATAGATGTAGTAGGACTCAACGGGGGGTGGAATGGACCTGCTGAACTCTCTGGAGCAAAGTGGTGGAACAGATACCTTCACCAGTTGTTGAATGAAATAATCTACAATTGTTTCTCTCGGCTCACGGTTTGGACAAGACAGTAGGGTTAGTTTTTCACTTCAGCTAGCTGGACAACATTAACGCCAATCCATTTTTGCAGGGGAAAGAAGTGCCATCTTTCCCTGAGATATTGCTGTTGCCTTTATTGTTCAAATCACATGCAGAATATAATGAGACAAGTACGCAGAACAAGCTCCAGCGTCCCCCTCATGCACACTATGCAAACAAAACTGCAATATGCTTTTTATGTAACAGATTTTGTCTGCCTCTCTCCCCCATCTTCAGTTTCCACTCTAAAGGACCCTTGGCATGCTCGATCCATGCATAACTAAGTCCACAAATAAAAATAATGCACACGTTAATCCTCTCAGCATCAAATGCTATTTTTCTTGCTCCACTACATCACCAATTATGCAGAAGAGCTTCCTAATTACATTATTCTATTTCCTGAGATCAAAGATACCTGTTTCCTAATAAGCACTGCTTAACCTAAAAAGCAGCCAGGAGGATGAAGGGTAATTATTAGATTTAGATTGATGAAGGTAAGTGTTAGGGAGCCGCTAAAGGAAATATATTTTTATATGTACAATTCAAAATCAGAAAATCAAAAGCAATTCACATAAAAGTTTATTTACTTATTCCACTTATTTTCGCTGAACAACAAATACAAGAAATCAGAGAGAAATCGCATATTACTGTACCCGTGAATAATCAACCAGAAACGTTTCGCGCAAATGTTAAAAATATGTGTGATAAAAATAATATTTTCTGACATGAAACCATTTTATACTTTTCAAATATTAATTTGATATTTTAAAAAAAGAAAATGTATTCTGTTGCTCAAGAAGTGGATTTATTTGTTGTATTAAGCAATTGATGGATGACAGAAACTGCATTGACAGGATTGCCAAAGTATTTCTGGAGAGTTATAAAACTGAAATGTTTTCAAGATGATCTATTTTATTGGTTTTCCTGCCGTGATCTTGGTGTGGAAGCTTTTATTGTACTGTATGTGCCTTCCACTTGGCAGCAACCCAAGCCTACCGCACTAAGCTTAATAAACGACTGGTGATATTACAACAGCCAGAAGGAAGAGATTTAAGACCTGATAGACCAACATCAAGAGATTTGATAGATTGCAAAACTACTTACGTGCTTAACAGGTAAGCAGTCACACATAAAAATTAAACGTTTTAAAGATAGGAGAAAAGAAGAGAGAAAGAAGAGAGAAAGAAAGAAAGAAAGAAAGAAAGAAAGGAAGGAAGAAAGAAAGAAAGAAAGAAAGAAAGAAAGAAAGAAAGAAAGAAAGAAAGAAAGAAAGAAAGAAAGAAAGAAAGAAAGATCGAAAGAAAGAATATAAAATATAATGTGGAAGAATCACTAGATGCAAACATAATAATGGTGAATGGCTACATGGATATAAGTAGAAAGCATGAGGTACAAAACCTACAAAAGCAAAATGACACCTATAGAAAGAGTAGAGTAGAGAGTCTTATTTAAGAATTATTGCCGATAAAACAAGCCAAACAAATTACACGTAGTACTACATACGAAGCAGGGAGTAGAAATTTTGATTAATACTTTAAATTATAAAAACCAGGGCAATTTTGTTTCGTATGGTATTGGAAGTGATTAAATCGACCACACTTCAAATTGGTTATCTTTGCTCAATTTTCTCAACTGCTCTGAATAATATAAAATAGGATCTTGGCAGTCAATAAAAAGCATCCTTTATCACAACTGATCGCTCCGTTCTCATAAGCATTGGCGGCAGAAGCCCCATTGAAATGACGCAGACACGTATTTATGAAAGATTAGGAAGGTCACTGTGGCAATAATGCATTTATTTTATGTTTTTTACGACACAGGAGAACATAAAGGAATCAAAAAAACAATTAGCGTTATGAGTAGGTTCTTGCATTCATTTCTTGTTGTTTTACTCTTTTACTTAAGGTTGTATGTCACAAAGCAGAATCTGAAAGGGGAATGAAAAACAGGCGCATCCATCTTATTTTGTCCCATTGTGACAACAAACATTACAAGCGCTGAGGATGCGGGGAACCAAGCTGGAGGTTTATTGCTGGACTGGAGGAATGATACAGGGCTGCAGAGTGAAATGAGAGATGAGAGACACAAAAGAAAAAAAAGAAAGGGCAGACTTCCTTTACAGCATGCTCATTGCTCAGAACTGTCAGTAAGATGGTGCAGTGAGGAACACGTTTGATGTTGATGCATGTGAATGCAGATCTCCTCAGATCTGTTCCCCGCGCCCCCTCACACAGTGGCTGTCTCAACGTCTTCTCTGTCGAGCATGTGCAAAGGACCCTCAGCTTATGAGGCTAGCCTGAAGGTAGTCACAAAGCTGGGTGCAGCACATAATTGCACTACACCTATTGACGGGTCCTCGGGCATCTTTCCAGAGATGGGGCTTCCTGGCACAGTGCATGCAGAATAAGAGGGAACTACCTTCCTGATGTTGGAGGGGGCAATGGAATAGAACTCCGCTAGCACTACTGCACGTACTCTTTAGTGACTTTGTGACTTGTCCCCAAGCCATATGAAATAGGAATAAGTTCAGGAAATATCTATAAAGAATTAGTACAAACAGAAAAGACTGTGCACTGTTTGTACTTTTACTAATAGGGTGTTGGGCATTTTAGGGCCGGATACTTTGTGTATGTATGCATGTTTTTTTTTAATCAGCCCTATGACTCTTTCACCTAAGAATTCTTACCACCTAGTGAAGACCACTACATGAATTCTCATGGGCCAGTCTGTGCACACCACGGAGAGGCGGGGTGGTGTTCATTTCCATACTGCATGTTCCAGTTCACAAACACTTAGGAGTGCCACGTTGAAAGTGCACGCACTACACAGCTGGAACACTATGTATATTCTAGAATATATATGATACCATCAGACCTGCGCCTGATACTTACTGTACATACTTAGTATACATTGGCACACTTGTGGATGAATTAGAGGTGCCATACACGCAAAAAAGGGGGTGCCACGCTCAAGAAACTAAAAACACTCACTCCAGTAAGGCTATTGGTGAGGAAGTCAAAAGTAAGAGAATCTCACAATAGTTTTGTGTTGGCCTATACTCTGCGATAAGAGATACAAAAATATTTTTAACATTTTAAGGTGTGGCCTCACACACCAAACTATGTGTCATGCTTCATCGTCGGCCACCCTAAACTTGCCCGATCATTGTAATAAGGGGCGAATGGACTCACCAGCATAAAGCAACAGCTCTTTGTGAAAAAAGTGTGTGGTACAAACAAAACTTCCAAGGGTGTCCATATAAATAGTGAGTGTGGATTAAAAATTCCAACCTCAGGCAAGACCATAGAACTATAATTACGACACGTCTGGGTTGAGATATTAAAATAGTGTGGGGAACTCAAGGTTGATAATGAACCCAATTCCTAACATGTCAACATGTTTCTGCCGCTATTCTGCCCAGATAAATGTGCTCGGCTTTCGTCAGGACCACAACAATTGAAGTTACTGCTAGGTACAACAACTCAACATACAAACACACTCCGAGTTGAGCAAAAAAATACAAGGAAAATGAAGTAGGAAAAGGGGGACCTGCAATGTAAAGTCAGATCCTCAATCAGTGTAGGTCCACGGAGTACCTGTGGAGAGAGGACAAGACAGACACACCAACATACTCAAAGTAAATCAATAAGATGTGAACTCAAGATTGTGGAGTTTCAAAACCTCACTTCGTGCGAAACAATATACACTCATGCTCAGTCACACAACACAATACTCTCAGACTAGACTGTAGAAATGCAAACCAATGCTCGATTTACAAGTGCCCCTTAACTGTGAAAAGATATGGTGATGTTGGTGAATGGAGGCAAAAAGCCTTAGAAAGTGATCATTCAATTAAATTAAAGAATTCAATTCACAATGAAACTGACCCGAGAGTGAGGCATAGATCACCCAATGAAGGGAATGCTGGATAGCGCACTCTGTAGTCACACAGCTGCAAGTATAAGTATAGTAGTAGACTGGACAGAGACCATTCCAAGTGCCAGACATCATGGCCCGTACCAAGAGCATGCCCCCATCCCCCATGCAGGGTCCCCTTTTACTTTGTCAAGGTACCAACACCTGCTCCATCAACTGTATGGTCTACCATCCACTCCTGCAACTACCAGTATTTAAGCCTGAGTCCCAGATCCTCCATTGCCAGTTCCAGGTGGTGTATTCCAGAAGTGATGTCATTTGTAGTAGCGTGATGGTGTCCCCGGAAGGCTAGTAGCTAGACCACTTGCTCCTCTGGCTTGTGTCCTAGTGAGTCAACCAGGGGATGCACAATACGGTGCTTAGCTATGGCCCTTATTAACCAGCAGAGCAACACATGAATTAAGTAATCATTGTTATAGTCAAGGCAACAAAGTCTGCATTGGGGATATAATAAGTACCATCAAATTGTAGCCTGGTGGTAGGGCAGGGGTGCAAATGGCAGGTAGAGGTGGGGTATATTTAACGGGAGAGCAATGGAAAGAGGGGGAAAAGATAGTAATCTCACTCCATTGGTCATCCACAAAACATTGCTACAAATATGTGATACTATGACTAACAGGCATACCAAGTGACAGTATAATTTTCAGAATATTACGAGTGTAATGCATTCCAAGGTATCTCATCATTAAGTCCTGGTGGTGGGTGTTACTTCAATTTGAATGACTGCATTTAGCTCTTTCACAAAGAGCACGTCCACAAACAAAGTAGTTCCCTTCCATGCCAGTGTTTTTGTTTTTACTTCATTGTTACTATAGTGTTGCTGTTGTTTGTAGAGCCTGATATGAAAGCAGGACACTTTTCACCAGATGTGGGCACATGACACATTCCAGCTTGTCAGTTCCTGTCTCCAGCCAATGTTCCTGTAAATTCCTTTTGAAGTTGCCTTTTTTTCTCTGACTGCTGCTTTTTGACACCAAACCAGCAGCTTACACAAACTCTGTATATAAGCTCATGATCGTGTTTTTATCTTTGCAACCCTGCCAGTCCTTCTTCCCTTCCTTCCTTCTGTCTATCTTTCTTTCATTCCTTCTATCCTTCCTTCTTTCCTCTTTCTCTTTCCTTCCTTCTTTGTTTGTTTGTTTGTTTCTTTCTTTCTTTCTTTCTTATTTTACTTTTTCTCCTTTCATTCCTTCTTTGCTTCTTTCTTTCCTTCTTCCCTTCTTTAATTGCTCTTTCATTCTTTCCTTCAATTTTTTTCTTCTTTTCGTGCCTTCCTCTTTCTTTTCTTCTATCTTTTTTCTTTTATTCTTCTTTCTTGCCTTCGTCTTTCCTTCTTGCCTTTCACTCTCTTTTCTTTCCTTTCTTATTTTCTTACTGTCTTTTTTTCTTTCTTTCTTTCTTTCTTTCTTTCTTTCTTTCTTTCTTTCTTTCTTTCTTGAGACTGGCAGCCAATGGCAGACCAATTGGCTTTTTAAGTCTGTACTAACCAAGACCTTTGATTTTACTCTAATTGTGTGCAAAACATAAATACTTATAAGGGGTTTGCAACCAGACTTGATCCATTAGTCTATAGTTGTGTCATTCACATTTCCTTCCACTCACTCCAGCATGCATCAAGTGGCAATGTGTAAATCCACTTCAGCCATTGCTGACTTCACTATGAGTTACAGCTTACTGACTCCTCACAAAGAGCACACGCACACACAAAGTCGTTCTATACAGTGTCAGAGAGTACTATGGAAATGTATGCTTTCTTGAGACCAAAATACAATTTTTGCATTCAACCAATATTTATTTTTTTAGATTGATGTAGGCCAGGCAGCTTCCACAACCAACAATAAAGTTTAGCAAAAACATGATAAAACAAAATAAAAATTGCCAAAAGGCTGGAAGCCAATGCCAGACTTTGCAAATGTTTGTTGAATCTAGCCATTTATTCCTAATATTTTTGGAGAAAACTAGACTCACTGCTAATGCGTGAAATGTGAAAAAATCTTTTGCATGAATAAGTCCACTATTATCAATCTAACTCAGTATTTGGATTGCCACGTCAGTAAGAGCCTTTTTATCTCTGAAGTGTAATATTGAACGTGTCATTCCTGAAAAAACGCATTGTAAACCATACATTAATATTATATACATAAATGATTTTAGATCAACCATTTTCAGATATGTCTTTGTTGCTGTGTCATTCACAAATTGTTTCAAATCACAGAATAAAATAATAATGGGTAAATGAGTCAACTTTTAAGGCATTGGATTTAATTCACATTTTGGGTGGCCCTCATGACAGCCTATGGATGCTTACATTTTAGACAATGTGACATAGTGATGCAGTGCTTTATTTGAGCCGGTGGTTTCGGGGGCTTGGCACCGGCACTTAATTGTCATCACCACACTTAAGACACTCTGTCACATGGTGGCGGTGCCCATCTAATTTAGAGATGAGCAGAACAAAGGTTGTTTATAAATACAATGTACATAAAAAAGATACTAAAAACTGCCTCCCGAGCCATTCCTCTAACTTTGGGGACCTGGAATAATCTGCACTGTCGCACTTGCAGGTGAGAGATTGTTAGTAGTTGTTTTGGTACCGTCATTGGCAGCGATGATGGGGCAATGGGTGGTGCAAGCTGCTGTGGCCTCCTAGTCAGCACACTGGCACTTAATATTTTACAAATTAAGCACTGCAGTGATGACATTTAGTTTGTTTCTATAAGTTCATGTTGAGGAGAGACCAACAGAGTCTCCCCCGACCCCTTCTGCTCTATTGAACTGGTGTCTGAAAGGTCTGTCTATGTTATCATTTTAATGTCAATCGAAAGAACTATCTTTTGTAAGAGTTGGATTGTTGTTTATAATATTTATAACCATGATGGTGTTTAGAAGCTCACTGCACCAGTAAGAGCATTACCTAAATATTGTCCGACACAAATATTGTATCCTAAATATCGGTCACAATAATATCACCCAACTACAGTTTATAATAGAAAATCTACAGCCTTTAGGTGATATTTTAGTAGGCAATATTTAGTACACAACATTTCTGTCATTCATTATTTATCAATATTTTTGTTAACAATTTTCTGACATACAACATGACACGAGTGGTGATGGAGGCTGCTTCTAAGTTCCAAGAGATACCCCAACATTACTTTGATAGCATCCCCTTGTAGTCAGCAATAGATGGGTGCCAAAAACAGATGTGTGCTTCAGCACCTGTAGCGCAAGCAATATCTGTCCCCAACCAGGCTTTGAACTCCTAATAAGCCACACAACACTAGTCAGATATGTGAAAGAACTATTAACACTTTGTTCTAAAAATGTTTATGCTTTAACCATATTTACCACAGTTCGAGATTGACGATTGGATGTCGTAAACCAGTTCTGTAAATAACGCTACCTGATGAGTAGATAAGTGATCCTATTTAGGTAGAGGTTAAGCTATCGATAAGTCTTTCATTTCAATGCTTGTAATTCAGACAGTGCTTGGCAGCGCATAAATGGTGATGGAAGCACAGTCTGTGAAACCCTAAAGTTCCAGGGGCCATACCAACTCTACTTCCTCAGAGTTTTCCAATGTGAGAAGGATAGATTGGCCGCTGACAACAGATGCATGTTGACTGAATGGCGGTGCTTATTTAAGTGGTAGGTTGTGCTACTACTGCAGCTTATGTGCGTGAATGCACAAAACGCATGAAACGTTACATGTTTGTGTATGTATGAGTAATTGAAGAACCTACTGGTTTTGTCAATGCTTGGTTGTTGTCTCTTATTCCATATTGGTATAAAGGTAGTCAGTGCTGCAACTGAACAAACAGTATAATTTACCATTCAGGGCACAGAAAGATAGATGAATGGACAGTATAGGAGTGACCATGAGTCTGATACCATGATAGAATACTGTAATGCTACCATGATATAATAATAATAATAATAATAATAATAATAATAATAATAATAACAACAATAACAATAATGCTACTGATTATAATAATAATGATAATAATAATAACAATAATAATCCCAATAATACTACCAATGATAATCATAATAATTCCAATAATAATAATCATAATAATAATAATAATGATAACATCAATGTTAATACTAATGATACTAATAATAACGATACTACTGCTACTACTAATAATAATGGTGATAATGATGAGGATGCTGATGATGATAATAATAATCCCAATAATAATAGTAATAATAATAATAATAATAATAATAACATCAATGTTAATACTAATGATAATGATAATAACAATACTACAACTACTAATAAAAATAATAATGGCGTTAATGATGAGGATGATTATAATAATAATAATAATAATAATAATGTTATTATTCTTATTCTAATTATTATTATGATCATTGTTGTTGATGTTGTTCTTATTATTATCACCATCATCATCAGTAAGGTTGCTGTCCTCTTTAGTGTTATCCCTACAGTTGTGTTTTCAGTTTCTACTATTCATTTCCCTCCAATTTTAGTGGTCCATAACTTTCTGATGTGTGCAGTCTAAGCTTTTTCTGTGCTAAGCTGCTTTAGCATTTCTCTCAGTCATTGCTGGAAACTCTTTTCCCCAAGCAGAGATTCAGGTGTGGATTAGAAAAAAAAGACACAGGAAGAAATCATCATTTTACTCTTCCATGAACAGGTTTGAAGTGAGCCCTGCATAATTGGTCATCATACCAGTGGAGAGTGTATCGGATGCAATTGAGAGATATCCCTTGTGTGCCCACTTTATACATTTAGTTCTGTGGGACTTGCCTTATCATAGTGTAAGTCTCACAATGCACATACTCAAATAACCAAAATGGTAAGTGCCTCTCTTGGTTTATTATGGTGACAGCCATTATTTGCAACCAGGGATTGCAGATTGTAATTCTAAATCAAACGTTGTTTTGCAATCACAAACTGGTAAGGTGGGGCACAGTACATATGATTCTGGGATTTGGAAATTGTGATTCTGTAACTTTCTGAATCACAATTTCCATTTGGGGGAGGAGGGAATAATGAGGTTGTTCATATTCCTTGGCCACTCCGCTATGAGAATGAATGTTATGGAACACATTAAGAGTCTGGTGGTTTCAGCAGCTAATGTATCAGTTGCTAATGCAATTTCCTAACCCAACTGCAATATTACATCTATATCAAAAACTATATTTAATTAGGTGGATATATTTTTTAGCTAAAGTTCCTATTCATTTTTAAATGCATGTCTGGCTTCATTCCAAAATGCTAATACAAGCAAATGTTTCATGGTTCTGCTCCTGCTCACTCAGTGCTTTTCTCACTTCTGCATTGACAGGAGTTGCTATAGCAATCCTGTGACACAAAGCAGCAGATGCAATGGCCTCGCCTGGCAGCAAAAGAATGTCAAGTGTATTTAATAAGCAAAAGGCACAAAATCTCTAATATGAAAATCTGGCAAAAAGGATAAAGCATGCCAAAGACAATGTTTGGGAAGTGGACTGTCATTTTACTTTTACATTTATAGACACTAAAAAATCAAGTATGGAATTAAAATTACTTTTTATGCAACAAGTAACTTTTTCAAATGAAAAGGATCATTAAGATTTCGTGATCTAGATTAAATTATTCAGCAACATCGTAATCTTAAAAAAGATATATATCTAAAAAATTATGAATCAGGCCAGACAATGAGAATTATTTTCTTCAGTCATTGTAGATCTTTTTCAAAGGTCATATATAGGATGATATGTAACAAATCTATAACTTAATGTTTTTTGACATATGTAGGTCTGGTCGCCCTTTAAAAAAACTGTAACCCTTCATGTCTATCCTCACTTTAGAACCTATGAAGTACATACTTTGACATGAAATAGCCAATGTAAAATGGTTTGTTAGTGTAAAACATTCATAATGGTAGCTTCATGGGAAAAGGGATACTAGAGGTATGTCGTTCTGTAAGAAATTCCCCCCTCGGATGTCAAGATCACTTTATGAGATACAGTACTTGTTGTAATTTGGGTTATTTATTGAGGGGAGCCGAAGCCCTAATCAAGCAGCAGCCACAACTTCTTTCCGGGGGAATGCACAAGCAATCCCCAAATTAATCTGGGCTTAACCCTCTGGAAGCTTGGCACAAAGAAGTCAACTTAGATGCAATGTATAAGGTATTTATGCAGCCCTTCAAACAGTACAACAAACAACCCAAGATAAAATTCACATCAATTTAGTAAAATATAATAATTTATTTGAGATCAAAATGACAAAAATCCAATCAGTAGAACGGTTGACATGCAACTATAAAGATTTAACGTAAAAATAGTGGCTAGAATCAAAAAGCCGCAGCTGTGGTTAACTGGTGGCACCAGACAGGGACAAAGTCTGAGGTTATGGCTGGCCATGACGGGGTGTGGGACAGATAGAGGGACCAAGTTAGGCCACTGAACAAAGAGCCTTAAATCCTGATTTGAGGAGCATTGCTAGATCCCGGTTCGAGGATGCGCAATGCAGCAGCGGCTCTGAGGAGCTATGGTGCTGTGATGCGGAGTCCTGTGTCATTGCTAATGATGCATCAATGAGGGGCCTGTGATGCAAAAGCTACAGATCGCAACACCCTTCTTCATTTTACCAGCAGTCATCCGCGCACGTTGAAAGAAAATTTACCTTATGGGCAATTTCTTCGTGTACGCAGGAATTGTACTAACAAAGAAGACTACTTCACCAATGCTGAGAAACTCAAAGACAAATTAATCACACGAGGGTATCCTAAGAAATTGGTAAAAGGTGCTCTTAAAAGAGCTTGGTTCACACCAAGGGACACCTTGTTGACCCCTAAACAAAAAGATGAGAAGATTCCTTTGACATGTGTTCTCACATTTGACCCTAAAGCGAATAAAGTCAAAAAAATCATTCAAAACAATTGGAAGCTGATTGAACATTTAGGAATTGATAAACCACTATTCGCATTCAAAAAAGGAAAAAATATCAGACAGCAGCTAGTGAGAGCAGCTAGACACACCGAGACTGCTAAAAAAGATTTAAGAAACTTACTTAGTTTACCACCAATAATAGGCCATTACCGTTGCCAAAACTGTTTAGCATGTAATCTAACAGAGAATTCAAAACAAGTAAATATTAATGGACAAATACATCACCAAAGAGTCTTTTCAAATTGTAATACCAAGAATGCGATATATTGCATCAATTGCCCATGTGATAAATATTACATAGGCCAAACGACACAAATCTTGAAAAAGCGAATCCTACAACATAAATCGAGGATCAAATGTAAAGTTCAAGGAGCGCCATTAGTGCACCATTACCAAACTTTTAATCACACGGAAAATGATTTAAAGTGGTCTGTGCTATGTGTAATTGGAAATGTAGGAAAAGACGAGCTACAAATCAAATTAAACAGATTAGAAGCTAGACTAATCGAGAAGTATCATACGGCTACAATGGGTCTCAATGATAAAGATGAAATTTGGGCATTATTACTATGATCTGTTTACCAATTAAATATATATCTTTTTCTGGAAGATACATGGCCCCTAGCTGAAATGACACTGTACATAATTCATCATTGTCAGATATTGCTATGGTTAATAAGATTGTAAGGAGTGATGTATTCCCACCTATTGTTTTTTGGGGTTATAAGGTATGACTATTTGATACTCTCCCCCATATCCCCCTTTTTCGTTACAGCCACATTCAGATAGCCCAGACATCATTGGTTGATTAGAGAGTCGATACATCTGGTACTCTCGTTCATTTTAAATAAATATTTGTATCAGGTCACTTTGAGTACAACAATTCGTAATGAATTGGTTATTTACATTTTACTTTTATTTAGTTTGCCTCGTTATAGACTTTTTCTCGATACAAGTCTTTCCTTGGTGTCGATTAAATTACCTTAGTCCATCTTCTAAGCGATGTTTGCTTGTACGTACTCACACGCATTCACGTTCTGTGGACGTGATAATTAACTTCACGCGCGAGTTCAGTAACGCGAGCGGTGTGTATGTGATCGGAGCCCATGGATCTTATGTAGAGAAATACGAAGACCGTAGTTTGCTGTCATACCAGGTACCATTATTAATTATGAGAGACCTTTTATAGAATTAGGATTTAATTTGGATATCTTTTCCCAGTCAATTGATTACATTTCATTTGTTTGTCGTTTTAGTCTGTCCAGACGGCGTGATTCGATAACAGCCGGGTCCTAGAGACGCTCATTTTTCAAAATAAGATTGAGCAGGTACATTTTAGATTAGCTTGCAACACAATTTTTCGAAATTACCAGTGAATTGGAATGTTTATATATTTAGGTACAGTGTTTCGTTATTTTCAGGATAACGTTTTTGGATGAAACAGACTCGAGGAGAAGCAATTAGAGATATTTCCGCTTTGACCAAGCACTAACATGTGTGAGCCGTCCCCCATTAATGCAATAATTTTGGGATAGATAGTAGTTCACCTTACTTTCCTCGTGAACTACATTGCAGTGGACAGACCGAGTTTGAGGTAAACGTATGTACATTGGCTACAATTATTTTGAAATAATTGGTTTAAATGAACTAGGTCACTTAAAGGAATTAGTGGTATACTATCTTTTTCGGCCACATAACACATAAACTGGGGCACTGCTGTTACTATGATTTTAAAGATTCACAATTTGGTGGTATGTTTCTTCTAATCTCTCACAATACGTCACTCCAGAGAGGAGAAAGTACTAAAACAATGTACTGGTGTAAACACACTTTGTTTTGCCTAAGTATGTGTTTATATGTATATAGATGTAAATATTATTAGTTGTATGTGTATATACACACTAAATAGTATATTTGGTTTATAGGTGGAATTGAGAATTTGCGCAATTGACTGCCCTAGTCCTGAAGAGGCCTAAAACTATATAGGCTGAAACGCGTCGACATTTATTTTGGAGACACTCAGATGAAATCTAACTGTGACGAAACAGATAAAAGAACACTTAATAATGTATTTGTGAAAAAACAATCCATCATGTTGCTTTGATAGAGTGATTTTCATTTAAGGAATGTGATTTAAATCATTGCAAACATCCTTATTGATTAGTAGGGCAAAGAGACAATTGCATATCGTTATGGAGAGACAGACAATTGCACATTGTGATTAAGAGACAAAGATGTATATATGTATTGAAAGAATGTGAAGAGAAACGCACTATAAAAACCATATAAATATATTTTTTTGCCATACATTAGTCTAAATTTTTTTTGGGGGGTTGTGGCTCATTGGATTCTGGATTGATTTTACAAAATATATATAGATTCTTTCGATTAAAATGAAGTACTTCTGATAGAGATAACTAAACTATTTCTTCATGTAATTAAGTTTATATCCATCCCAAGGCACTATATATTTTTCACATGTTGTGATGCAAAGGCCTGCATCGGAATGGGTTGTGCTGCAGAGGCTCTGAAATGGCTGCGAGGAGATGCAACACACTGCTTTGGTCCTGCTCACAGGACCACAGCTGGCTGGCAGAGCATCTTCTGGCCCACTTCCAATGCTCCAGGCCTAGGGTTTCACAACTTGGGGGGCACGACTCACAGCAGAGAGAGTCCAGGTACTGGGTTGAAAGTGGTTAGAGCCTTTTCTGTCCCTATAGCTCTGATCAGGAGGTCAGCCAACTAGCCTTTGGAGTCATTCTGGTGGTCCTGGTGTCAAGATGCAGGTCCAGTCATTTTACTAGGGCAGCAAGTCAACAGAGTAGCAGTCCTTCTTGCAGAGCAGCACAACAGGTCTTCTGAGACTTCCAAAGACATAGTGGAGAGTTGGGTCTGAGGGTCCATAATTTATATCTGGTGCCCACTTTGAAGTAGCAGACGTTTCCAGAGGTTTCCACACCCGGAAGCCTTTGGACTTACTAGTCTTCTTGTCCAGGCCCCAGTTTATCTGACATCACAAAAGGCTAGTGTCAAAATCCTTTGTGAGTGTGCTGGGCAGAGCCTTTGTGATGTGCAAGTGTGATAGGTGACAGCTCCTACCCCACATCAAGTCAGATATGACCCATCCTGTCAACACCTATTCCTGCTTTATCCACTCTATAGGAGCAATACACAAATACCAACTGCCAGCTATATCTAGTCACATGACCCAAGATACAGGCCTCAGGCACCAAATGGTTGGGACTAAAAAAAATGCCAACTTTCTAAAAGTGCCACGTTCAGAATAGTGACTTAATTCCAATTTTACCATTAAAGAGGGTTTTAAATTGCAATACTTTAGACCCCAAACTTGATATTTCTACTTGCTCCCAATTCAAAGTTATCACTTATTAAATGTAATAATCTACCCCAATCTTATCCTATGAGAGAGGCAGGCCTTGCAGGAGTGAAAAGCAAAGAGTTTTTCACTACAAGGATATGTAAAAGTCAAAAGTACATGTCCAAGTTTTTAATTACACTGTACCCTGCATTATGGACTATTTAGGGCCAACTCTAGGTGTGACTTATATGTATCTTAAAAAAGGCTTATTTTGCAGGTCTAAATGGCAGTGTGAAGCTGCACACATAGGCTTCAATGGCATGTCTAAGACACGTTTAAGGAGCTACCTAAGTGGGTGGCACAATAAGTGCTGCAGGCCCACTAGCACCATTTAGCTTGCAGCCAGGGTAAGTGAATTACAACTGTACTAGGGACTTAAGGACGTATAGCTAAATTAAGTATGCCAATTGGGTTTAAGCCAACTACACCATGGTTAAAGGAGAGAGAACACACACTATAGCATGGGTTAGCATTGGTAAAGTTCACAGAGTCATAACGCTAACAAAAACAAGATCAGCAAAAATGGAGGAGTAAGTCACAAAGGGGCATATTATCAAGACAGGCGATAAAATTATCGCCGCTTTAGCAACAGAAAACTGCCGCTAAAACGGCGATAATGGGCTTGATAATATGCTCTATGGAATTCCAATTGAAGACCATGTTTCTGAAAGTGTTTTCCATACATTCTTCCAATTATTAGCAGCACAACCCCATATCTTGAAAATAGTATCAGGTCACATATGCTATCTGCTGTCTCCATAACTCAACTTAAGTCTACCCATTGGTTAAATAAAGTGACCCACTCTGAAAGAACCCAACATATGTTATCGAATCGCAACATCAATGAGATGATTTTAACACACAGATCTCTAGAGCCAACTGTGGTCCTCTTTAATATTCGAATCATCAGAGTGTAAAAAGACTGGAGTTTAGATCTGATAGAAGCGAACTTAACCTCAGCATTTTCATTGATATTTGGAATACTGCCACCCACAACGAAAACTGTGAAGGTGCTTTGCATATCCACATTCAATGTAAAAGCCTGAAGACTGATCAATTCAATTCCCCTCTGTTCAACATATATCCAATAACATGGAAACGTTAGGCATAAAACCTATGTTATTTCCCACCAGTTACCATGCACCAGGTGACAATATAGTATTTAGTGAAAAGCTTATGGGAAATACAGCAAATAGATATAATTCATTCTCAAACAGTACCTTCCTGTGGTACTTCATCCTTCTGTAGGACAACAATATTGACACTATTGTATCTCAATAGTCCCTCTTTCGGCTCAACAAAGACCTCAAATGTGCTGCACGGGGCTGTGGTGTGGTTTTCATTTCCTTTTGTTTTGTTCTCGTTTCGTATTGTGAGATGCTATTGAGGAGGCACACTATTGATGTATGATTCTTAATTTTTTGATCCATGTGTATAATGGCCCGTATGCAGATGGTGCTTGTTTCTTGCATTCACTGTATTTTTGATGCTTCAAGAAAATTTATTAAAAAGGTTGTGTTAAAAAAACAACCACAAAATAATTTTGCCCATAACAACCCATGTAAATGGCTTGACCTCCTAACTGACATAATTTCCTAAACCAGTAGGCTGGTCAGACCAATTTGTTGTATTTTTTTCTACCCTATTCCCTAAACCTTCTATAATGAAGATAAAAACTCAGATATTAGTCTAAGACCATAAGAACATCAACCTGTCTAATCTGTAAACACCAATCTCTTTAACATTTCAGGATTTACATATTATTATTATACAGCCACTATGGAAATTGCTGAGGAACTTGCTCAATCAAAACTAAGGAGGGCAGCCAATAGTTCTCAAACAAACTAAGGGAAGAGCAGGATTTTTTAGAGCTGCAAACATGTATTGCCCCAAAGCCAAATTCATTCGGACAGGAATCTAATATTGAGCTCATATATATATATATATATATATTCACTTAAAAACCCATAGGTTTCACACATGTTATAGTTAGCTGGACATTTCACTCGTAAAAAAACAATGAAATTCCCCCGTTATAGTTACTGCAGGCAACTATAACTCACGCGACCGCAATCCTCTGCTGATGACGTCAGATATTACATCACTGTATTTACACACTTATTTACCCATGTCTTCTTCCATTAATCTTTAGCTATACATATATTACAAATATTTATTTTTCAGAAAGACACATATGTCATCAGTGATGTAATATCTGACGTGTGATACATGTGATCAAGGCTGCGGAGACGCAGCCGAAACGCGTCATGCTGATTTTGTGACTGGGAAAATAAAAGCATAATCAAACTGCACTGCTGTGGTCCGTACCTGTTTTGATAATTACCAAGGAAGGTGATAATCCAGGATTGTGTTTCTTTATATATTTATATATATATATATCTTCAGAACAACTTGGCAGTGTCCCCCACCAAAATATCCACGGCACAGAGGGATTCCACAGCACGGCAAGTCAAGTTTTAAAATATATTTATTTTTTCATTTTTTCTCCTCTGACACCAAGTGCAAAAAACAAAAGGGATGGTCGACGCGTTTCGGCAGATGCCTTCAACTGGACCATATATATATATATACCGGCGATGTTGCAGCAGGAGGTGACAAAGGGAGCCGAGTGAGGCCGATGCCTCTGCTTAGCAGGTTCTGGACACAGCGCTTATGGACATTGTGGGGAAAGCAGCAGGTTATTTTGTGCACCAGTCTTTTTCCCACCTGCCGTACATACCTGCAACATCATGTTGGGATTGGAAAGGCGGGTAAAAACATCACTGTGATTACATGGACATTACGCCTCCACCCTAGATGAATTATGGGAACTGCAGTGCGGCAGGAGAGGGACACGTGATTTCGGAACTATCTACACCTGGGACACTGCACTAGTGAGGCAATACCTTTGAGAAAGTCTATTGGCTGAAACGCGTCAGGTGCGTCACACATGCTGTTTTCGGCGCTAATAGAAATAAAGCCTTTTTTCCAGAAACCGGGTTGTGGTGCATTGTTCTTGTTGTGGATAGTTCTTGTTGTGGATATATATATTAGTTATTAATCAATGTTCTTAATAACTGATATCATCCTAGTATAAAATTATGCCAGTAAGCTTTATGATGTTACCTGTCATCTCTTGATGTTATTAACAACAAAAGCTAATCATAAAAAATATACCCACTTCTTTTTTGATAAGATTGAGCTCTTTTTCTCATTGCCAGTGAAAATGTCATAGAAATGTCATAATTCAAGATACATAAATTGTACCTGGTAAATAGTATTACAAATGACAGACATCCTTATTTTATATAGATTCCATTCTAGCCAATACTTTGTACGACAAGAGCCTATTCCCCCTCCTGTACTTGTCAGTTGTGAGCAATTCCTATCTGACAAAATAAATAACCTTTGTTTGCCAAACAACAGGACAGGTTACACATATTTATAAAAGGTGTGGAGTCTGATGACCTGAACATTTTCGCACCTCTAGTTAACAACCCCTTCCTAGCAAAGGTTAAGAAAATTGCACTGCCAAGCACTTAAAACATTTAATTGAACAAAACAACCTCCTCAGAGAGTGGACAATGCACTACACATTTAGGTAAAAGTAAGTCCTGGTACTCACTCTTCTTGACCTATGTGTAGCACTTGGCACAGTGAAACATGCCTCTCATAAAAATTCTGCAAAAATGGATAGGGATCAGTGGCACAGTTCTGACAATCACTCTGTGTTACTAAAACGATCCAACTTTTATTTCCACATACATGGAGTCCCACAGACAATCTAACAACTTTCCACCATCTTTATGCTGATGATGCTCATCTTTATATAAAAATGTATTTCCCGTATGACATAGCACACAATCAAGCACCCAATCTCCATTCCTCAATTGAGAAGAAACTATGTTAACAACGTATTCATATGTAAACATTAACCATATGCAACATCCCTGACATTTCTAACTTAAAAAACCACTTACATCTACAATGCATACAAAGTCTTGAGATATGCACCCATGGCAATTCTTCCTGCTTCTAACCAAAGAGTAGATAATTTACTTCTGTCAAAACAAAAAGCAATCACCTATGATTATGACATATGTCCTCCCCCATGTCCTAAACCAACCGCCCTGCCATTCATACATCACAAACACATCTCTCAAAGCTGGAACCTTCCGGTGGCATGGAAAGGCTGTACTAAGGTTGTGACATACAGGTTATCTCCTTCTTCCAAGTTGCATTTACAGTCCTCATTCTCAGTACTCCTTGCCTGCCAGTCCCTCCACCTCACATCTGCTGTTCCCCACTCCTTTCACTTAAAAATCTCTCCCCATTCTTTTCTTTCCTTCTGAACCACTCTCCAGCCTCCTTATCCCAACAATTACCCAAATTTACTTTCCATTCATCTTCATCTTCGCCTCTTTACTCTGTTGCCTTCCCTCTTTCCCACTCACCCACTTGCTCCAACCCCCTCTCATCTTCTTTCCTGACTCCTTCTTGACATACACATTTTTGTGCATCAGTAATTCGCTATTAGTCTGTTGATCGTTCTTCAAATATTTATTGTAACAGGGGTTTGCTCTATGCATTTTGCTACATCGTGAAGCATACTGGCAACAGTGGGAAGCACCCTGGTGAGCAGAGCAGGTACCGAGGCCGAGGATCGGCCGTGAAAAAAGGTGTGACTGCAGGCCCCCATTCTTCCAGGAGTGATCAAGATGTATTAATGCAATGTCAAAAATATATGCAGTAACGTAACATCAATTGGCGACTTTCGTATGTATGTTGTGTGATCTTGCATGGCATGCAAATGAATGCGTTCCTATTAAGGGACACTAAGGAGTGGTACCAAAAGTAACTAGGTTCCTATGGTCCTGACGAAGAGCCAATAGGGGCAAGGCTTGAAACATGTTGATCTGAAAAAGTAGGCACATCATAGCCTATGTTTTCCATACCAACTCCTGATTTTAAACCATACCAACTAGAAGTAGGAATAAAGTAGAGAGACCTACTAGTCAGGTATTTTTAAACTACCTTAGCACCTTCCCTCTACTCCCCTCCCACACCATCGTCTTTATCCTTTTGTAATACCATTAAGAACTCCCACGCATTTGTTTGGTTGCTGTCCCGATCTGCAGCAGATCGAGAAGAACCCCAATGATGAAGTATGCCACCAAGGGGCAACCCTGGTGGGTGAGGTTTTTTAGGAAAGACAGTGTTTTTCTGTCCATTCCTTTTCCCATGGAGAGTTTTACTGTCTCTATAATGCTCCCTGCTGGGTTCCCGTTTTTTGTATTGATAAGGTAATATTGAGGAGGTTGAACGCAGTTTTTCCTCTTCCTCCCCCTCTTTGGATTGTGAACCTACCACGTACCCAGTAAAGATATTCACTTCACCAATAAGTCGCCGACACAAATGTCTATATTAAGATGTCCTGAGAAGCACACCTACATGTCAAAAAAGATGCCTACATTCAAATAAATCTTGGATGACCACCACCAACATAAAACAAAATCCCACTAGAAAGGCCTTGATACTCCTCAATGGTGGTAAACTACAACTGCAGATTGTGAGTTGGTTGAACAAAATATAATGAAATGCTTTCACTTTGGCCTAGACACTCCTTGAAGACCATCTGAAAAGAAAGTCCAGGCATTCTGTGGCCAGATCAGTATTCTGCACTAAAACCCTTTTTTGAGGCACAATCATTCAAGTTCTCTATAATCATTGAAGCCTATATTCTGTCTCACACTTGCTAGCACAATACACTCTTCATTGGCCCACTGGCATGTCTGATTCCATAGCTATAGCGCTCATACTTGCTCTCCAGAAAACAACATGACTAATCATTGGAACATGAATATTTGACAAATGACTCTAATACTCTCAAATTATCAACATTTCCAAATATTATGACACAATAATGCTTAAATCCTTGTGCAGCATTACAATGCCATATACAGATACAAAAACATCATTACCTAGCAGAAACATAGTCTTTGAACGGTCCTGCCTATACCGCTCACTACACTAAGCATATGGTTCTGGATATACTCAAAAACTGGAGAAAAAATTAGCCTCTGCCTACTAACATGACACCACAGTCTGACCAACACATTGATGTTATTAGCTGCTTGTTTGACCTGCATGCTGCATTGAGTAGTAGCTGCCATATGGTCTTTGTACGAAACCCACCAAATCTAAATCACTCAGTTACCCAGCAACACAAATCACCCATTACGTATGCACAAGACAGGTGTGTGGTGTGAAGGGCAGTAACAAGTAAAGGAAGGTTTAAAGAAAGGTGTGTGATGATGCAGATATGCTGGCAAAATTGTCTCATGAGAGATGCATCTGCATGTTGGGGGGATTTGTGTCAAGAAGATGTAGACTCTGACGTCATGCCTCACAGATTTTAGGTGAAGAAAGAGGTGCAAAACTGGGACAGATACCCTATATATTTCAATTAGTTAGTTTTCTAGACATTCAGGAATGTTGAAAATAAATTCTGTGAGTTCATTTTAATGTACTGTTTAGCACGGGTAGATGGTTTTTCATTATTATTTTCACAGATGTTCCCATATTTTTAAACAGATTTGTACTGCTGTTACCTGTTTGTGGAATCACAATACAAGTATTATCTAGTCATGGTTCAAAATCCCCAACAAATAGGCAATTATTCGAATCGCTGATTCAGTCAGTAAACTATTCAACACAATTTAACATTTTATGAACTTATATTAAAAAACATAAAAAAGTTCAAAAATAAAATAAATTAATTATATTTATCTTGCATATTGATTATCTATATCCTGAAAATGTGTCTGGATGTATCCATTTTGGGTCCAATTGGCCTAGGCCTACCTAATGAAAACCTCAAAATACATTGACAATGTTTTCATAATTTTCCTAAAGATTCCTGCTGGGAAATTCCTCTTTGCATTTGAAATATTATTGGGGAACTTCTTATTTGTGGTATTTACTCCACAGTATGCCATGTAAAATGTATCAGAAGCATTCATCTTGAAAAGACTTATATAAATGGCCCACTGGGCACATTTACACAATGCTGTTATTAAAAGGCTTTTTGTGCCTGCTCTATCGTCTGATCTTTTCCATTTATTTTATGCTGAAGAGAAGCCACTTCCTTTAAGTGCCCGAGGGATACCATGTCTAAGTACCTTTCTCTGCTATAATGTTTAAATAGTCTTTTGTGCAGTGTGTGCAGCCTGAATGGCTTCATTGACTGCCACTGGTCAAGTGATGTTGTTATTTTTGTACGCCCGATTAGAGGATTGTATCATGCTCTAACACTAAAGCAGCAAAATAATTATTCAGTTTTTATTGCACAGTTACATTTGAAGGTCAAGAGACTACTCCTTTTTTGCAAGATTATCTTTTAAGATTATTGGAACCTAATGTATTAACCTTTTTAACTGTCTCAAACCCTTCAATTCGCCAAATAAGAGGGTTTGGGACCACTAAAAGGCACTTTTGGAATTACTAAACCCATTTACCTATTCAGAAAATTCTTTCACAACCTGTAAACATATTTAGAAATGGCTTAGAAATCACACTCTGGAAAGGATTTTGTAGCAAGTCTGCCTTTCCTCCATGATCATCCCCAGACTTTTCACCTTTTTCTAGAACTTGTTTTTGCTGGACTAAGAACTCTGTGTACTTTACCAATGCTAAACTGGAGTAAAGTCCTAGTGCTTCCCCTTTTAACATGGTTATATTGGCTTATTCCTGATTGACATATTTAGCTTGCCTATGGGTCCTTAATATATGGTGTAGAAAATGCACACAGAGCATGAAAGTTAAAAACTGACTGCTGTACCTATTGTGCTATCCACGGAGTAGGCCTATAAAATATAGCTTCCATCCTACCATGAGTAGCCTGAATGCAGCATCCTAAAACCCTGCTGTCAAACCTTTCTCAATTACCCTTTTTGAAAGGTGGGATACCCTGCATTTAATTAATAATAAGTCTCCCCTAAGTACACCTTGTTGCCACAATGTAGCACGCCTGATATTAGGCATGGGTGAAATTTGAATTATGTGGATGTAGTTTTTAGAAGTACGTGTTATGCAGGCTACACGAAATTCCCAGAATTCGAACATTAAGCCATGTTGCAAAATTATGCGTCATTCTGTGTAAAGATTTACAGCAAATGCCACAAACAACAGGATATTAGGTGCTCTTATTTGTGTTTAATTTGTTTTTAGCACTATTCTTAATGAGAAATGCATCCTTCTCCAAAAACTGAAGGAAGAGTGCACTTGGCGCTAAAATATTGTGCTAAATCATGGATTTGTATTTCGTCTCACTGCTCATATTTTAAGTAGATTTGCTCAAATGTTGTATACTTATGGAAAAGCAAATTACTCAAATTTGGAACACCCCTACCTAATATTTAAAAGTAGAAAATGTACTAAACTAAAGTTGGCATGCTCCTTGACGGTCAAGCCTCCAAAAGTTATTGATTAGTACAGATTATAAACTTTAATACATAACTTTTGGCAGGATGTAGCTACAATTTTAATTCAAAGTCCATTTCTAATATTTATTAAAATACAAGACAATTGGTGAAGTTAGATTGTAAATAAATACTTATGAAAAGTAAATGTTAGAATGTTTCCTTTTCCTTGCCAGAAGCTGCTGGAGGCTAATTTGTACTAGCCCAACAGCAGCAGCCTAGTCACTGCTTCACTTTAATGAGGTGTGAAAACTGCTCCCAGGGGAGATCAGTGGCTTAGGCCTGACTACAGGATGGGCTTGGTGTTTGGCATATGATCTCTATCAGTGCTGAAAGGGAATCTAGGGAGGTTCATAGCACTTCATTAACTTTAAAAGGCAGAGGTGAAACCTTGAAGGGGGAAAGCCTTTGTTCTCCACACCCACTCTAGTCAGTATGGCTCCTAATCCAGTAGGAGGGAAGCTTCCCTAAAACCAGTTCAGAGTGGATATAGGAGAGGGGACTTCACATTTCCTTGGCCAGATCTCTGGGTGGGTACAAAGGCTTTGCACAAGGTAGGAAGAGTTCCCCCATTTTGGATTGTAGGAGTAAGGTGCACTGTGGGATTCTTTTCAGTAGGGCAAAAAGGAACTGCTGAAAATGTGGCTAGAGCTACCCCCTGGGTATTTGTATAACATTGGTTAGAGTGAGGGCAGGAGTCACCACACCTACCGACAAAAAAGGTGTCTGATTTAGATGCAGCTTTGTTACATGGAGCTTCAAGCTTTGCCCATTGAAAGAATTTGAGCTCCATAAAAAAGAAAAAGGGCCTGATTCCTGATTTGGCAGTCCGCACCCGTGGACCGGCTGCCGTATCACAAGTTTGGCAGTGGGACCACCATAGAACTACTGCTACCGCTGGGGATCTGCCATCTGCGGCAATCTAGCAGCGGTCTGAGGCCGCAATAAGCATAACACAAGTTTCCTCACTGCTAAAGGTTTTCATGGTGTGAGCCTGCCATGAAACATGTGGCAGTGAGGAAACTAAGTGGGCCCCACAGAGCTCCCTGTTGCCTCTGAGCCAGGGGATTCATGCAGCAGGGCACAAAGTGCACCCCCCTGTCTCTATACACACCATTGTTCCAGTATGGTATGGACTTCACAGTCCAGGCCGTGCTGGAACGCACTGTGACATCCCACAGGGCTGCCTTTCTAAGGCTCACATACAAGCCTTTGAAAGGCACCAACGTGGGACAGCCACGGCAGGACCGACCGACCAATAGTACAATCAGAATACGGCGGGCAGCCAGACTACGGGTTTGCCGGTCTTGGAGCGGAGCTCTGGCATGGCGGCCCACTCCAAGGTAGCCAAACCCCTAATCAGGCCCTAAGTCAGAAGGTAAAATCTTTGATTGGGACAAAATTGATTGGTGTATCCTACCCATACTCTTTTAATGTCAGCCTCACATCGTGCCTAGATCCCGGTTCACCTCTTCCATAGTCTATCATTAGCTCATAGTGGTTTTGGCACTTATTTCACTTAGATCTGTAAAAATTCACAACTCTAGTTCCCCTTACTGAATTTCTATTGTTTTATTGCCATTTTGTTTTTAAATTATGACGTACTCTTTTTTCTAATTCGATTTGGATCTTTTATCATTTGGCGTTTTGACTTTACTACTGCTTTGGCACTGCATAAATGCTTTAGAAGCATGCCTACTTGTGCCATAGTTTCTAGGGGATGAGCTCAGGTTAATTTAGTGACTCTTTGGGTTCACCCTAATTAGTTAGTTCTATTATTCCTTCAGGGGGCGACTGCCCACCCTAGATATTAATCAATTTTCTTAAAACATGTTGTGGGTGTCCCTTCCAAATTACAATTCGTAGTCTGATGTATCAATGGTTTTTTAACATAATTCGGGTTGCAAACCACTGAAAAGTTACTGACTCACAAGTTTGGTTAGTAACTTAATTACAAAAGAGTTTGAGTCCCATTTGGGCCCCTTCCCCTTTTTGAATTGGCGTACAAGCTTAAGGATGAAAAGGCAGTGGTCTGGGGGAACAACAAAAATCATACTTAGAAATTTCCCATACAGAGAGAATAAAATCAACAGCAGGCACTGTCCGATTCAGATGATGGGCACGCTGGCTGATTAAAAGATTGAATAGGAAAGGAAGGAAAAAATAAATATAGACATCTGATTAGTTCAAACATGTCCCCACAATACTATGCCAAAATCACCCACAGCTAATTTTCTTTTTCCAAGTCTTAGTCCACACAATGCACGGCAATCTGACATCTCTGCTATGTATTCCACAATCATGGATGAAGCCAGTACAAGCATTGTGCCAATTTGTTTCAAAATATTGCTGCAAAGCTTTTGAATGAATAAGCAATTACACACAGAGTGCAATTAGAGGCATGTTGCAGGGAACGCTGGATATGCTTTTTCTCCTCTGTTAGGAGAATAAGGAAATCCAATAAAAGGAGGTGATAATAAGGCAGCTGGGTTTGGCATCACCTTGGCAACTTTTACAGGGAAAGTAAGGGGCCCAGTTTTGGAGAATGCTTTATTTTGGTAGATTTTCTCAGTAATTGAAGCCTTAAAATTATCGTATCTTGCAGTTCAGCATTTGCTTGAACCAAAATAGAATTTATATATTCTCTGACGCTTGTGGTACTTAGAGTATAATGCCACTGAGGTGCAATTAATTATAAGGCACATAAATTAAGCTACGTTGGATTTTTGGATCTGTCCTATTTGCTAAAATCCTGAAAGCAGCCCAATTCAAACAATTGTTCATTTTGTCTTGCGATATGGACATGTATTTTATTTGGAATCTCCCTCACCTCCTTACTCAATTCTCTTTTGCTTATTGGTTCAAAAACATATTCTTAACTCCGTTAGGCTCAACTTTATTCTATGTCACATTTCATTAAGAGTTGTTCTTACACCACGAAGCAGACTTGAGGCAATAGAGAAAAAATGGGAGCAGCCTTTTATAAAAGCATGTGGTCTTCGATAAAAGTAGTGAATTTTACTTGCTTCTGCTTGCCACTGTTGCAAGGAAGCAGTATCTAACTGGTAGATTACCACCATCACTGCCTCAATGTACACTTCCCACTGCACAACGCACTTTCAAACATTCCCTGTGCTGTGCCCCAGCTATATATTAAACAAATGAATGCAAAAACAAAATTATTTTGGTTAACACTTCCACTACAATAATATTGTGTGAAAGATTGGTTTGTTGGTTTGGGTGGGGGGGGTGGATTGAGCCTTTTTCAAGGAATAGCCACATCCCTGTCAGAATGAACAACAAAGTCACTAAATTACTCTCTGTGAAAGCCTCTGGTAGCTTGGCACAAAAGCAGTCAGGCTTATCTTCGAGGCAATGTGTACAGCACATATGCAGCAATCAAACAGTAATAAAGTGAAAACACAAAACAAGAAAAATCCAACACTAATTTAGAAATATAGTTCAAGTTTTAATAAGTTATTTGTGACCAAAACAACAAAAATCCACTTACTAGTACTGAAGATAAGCAATTTTAAAGATCTAGTTAAAAGTAGTCCTAAAATGTGTGATGCGCCAAATTGGGTATCTATTCACATTGGAGGGGGACAAATTCACAAGTTCAAGCAAACCACGATGGCACGCCGGCTGGGCACAGGACCAAGTTTGGCCCATTGAAGATTGTACCTAATATTGTAGATGCAGGGTCTGTGCGGTGTAGCTTTACGAGGCTTCACATCATCTGGCATCGATTCTAATGGAGTTATGGGGCAAGGCTGTGTATGGCTTTGTGTCACTCTGCATCAGTTCCATTGAGTTATGAGGCAAGGGTTTGAGGGGATTTGCGTTGCTCGGTGTCGGTTCTGATGAAGCTGACAGCTGTGCAGCAAGACTTTGCGTTGCTCGGTATAATTTCTGATAAGGCTAATAGCTGTGCAGCGATGCTTTGTGGGGCTTTGCATTGCTTCACTCCAGATTTGCTGGAACCTTCAGCTAGGCCAGGTGGTGCTCTGATTGATGCCAGCCGAGGACCCAGGACCTGGGGTGACACCACTTGGGGATCGGGAACTCACTCCAGCTTAGGCCAACAGGGCTCAGGCAGGTCCAGTTGCAGGCCCAGGCTGGTACAGTGCAGCAGGTCAGCTGGGTAGTTGTAGGGAGCCTCTGGAGCTTGTTGAGTCCCTGTAGCTCAGAACAGGAGGTCAGTCAACTGACTCTTGGAGTCACTCAGGTAGCCTGCGATGAAGTAAGGGGGTCCAGTCTCATTATCACACAGCAGTAGAGGCCTCAGGCAGAAGGGTAGACCTTCCTTTGTAGTATCCATAGTGCCAGGAGTGTACTGAAGCTGAAGAGTGGGTCTGAAGGTCCCATTTTTATACCTGATGCCAGCTTTGTAGCGCAGCATCTTCTGAAGTTTCCCTCCCACAGAGGTGTCTGGAATTTCCTTCCTCCCCAACCTGGTTGGGTTCACAATAGGCTATGAACGTTCTTTGTGTGTGAGCTAAGGAAGTGTCTTTAAATGTTGTTGAAGTGTAAGTGGGGCTGTGCAGAGCTTGGCCCCCCATACTGTTGTGGATGGCCCATCCTATCAATGCCCTGGCCAGCAGTGGTCATGCAGGTAAGACTGGTGGGGCCGGGTGGGGGGGATTTCAACAGGGAATATTAAATAAATCATTATTTTTCCCTCATTGTCTTCTGCCGAAATCCCGCCCCACCGCACTTATCTGCATGGGTCACAGATGGCTTAGGCCCTCTATTGTGTGGCTGTCTGGGAGGAATATACAATGGCCAGATGCAAACTACACCTAGTGACCAAAGAGAAAGGGAGCAGGCAGCAAATGATTAGAACAAGAAAATGCCCACTTTCTAAAAGAGGCATTTTCAGAATTGTGATTTGAAATCCGATTCTATCATTAAAGAGGGATTTAAATTACAGTTACTCAGACACCTAGTATGACATTTCGACCAGTTCCCAACCAAAAGTTATCACTTATTAAAAATAATAAGGCAGCCCAGTGGTATCCTATGGGAGACGTAAGCCTTGCAATAATGGAAAACACATTTATTAGATAGTGTTTCACTACCAAGACACGTAAAACTTAAAAGTACATGTCCAACTTTTTAAATACTATGCAGCCTGCCCTATGGGCTGTTTAGGATCTACACTAGGTGTGACTTATATGTATTAAAAAGGAAGGGTTTATTTTGCCAGGTCAAAAATGCAGTTCTAGAACTACACTCACAAGCTGCAATGGCATGCATGAGACGTGTGTTAGAAGGATAACTTGTTATTGTTCTTTTTTAAGTTTAAGTTTATTGAGAAAAAAATATAATAAAACAAGAGAAGATAGCATATACAATAAACTATAAACTTAATAAGTTATAATCTTCAGCAAATAATTATTTATGCAAGAGAAGAAAGGACAATAAACTCTTACAACAGTTATCATTAGAAATAGCACCTGAGTTGAAAAAAAAGAATATCATAGGCATGAAAAAATTGATTATAAAATGTATAAGTTAACTATAGTTAAAATTGTTCTTTTAGTCTTGTAAGGTGCACAGCTACCCAAGGGTTTCCTGGCGCCGCCTGATAGGAACAAAAGGAAAAAGAAAGTGCTCTACATATTGAACAACCAGGATTTAAAACACTTACGAAAATTCTCGTAAATAGTTTCAGTCTGAAGTGACGTAGGGAGGGAGTTCCATAAAGAGGGACTTAAGTGGGTGGAACAATAAGTGCTTCAGGCCCACTAGTAGCATTTAATTTATAGGCCCTGGGTACCTGTAGTACCACTTTACTAGGGACTTATAAGTAAATTAAATATGACAATTGGGTTAAGCCAGTTGTGCTGTGCTTAAAAGGAGAGAGCACAAGCAATTTAGTTTTGGTTATCAGTGGTAAAGTACACAGAGTTTTAAAAGCCGACAAAAGCGAGTTCAGAAAATAGGAGGTGCGAAGGCAAAGAGTTTGGGGATGACACTGCAGAGACGACCAGGTCCAACATTCTGCAATCTGTATTTTTTTGAATAATTGTATTTTAGTCAAAGACATAGGAACAGCAGCAAAGAAAGTAAGTGGCTCTCAGCAACCAGCATTTGGATATTTCAATATTCTGTTCATATGTATTATTGCTGTTTCTTCTTCTCTTCAGTTTCCCAAACAGAATGCTACACTGGCTAGATCAAACATCAACTGATAGAGGCACACGGGTCCAGGGTGTTGCAAGGGTGACAATGTGTAACTGATTTGACTATCAAGCAATGCTCAATTTGAAACCTTTAGTTTCATTAGCAGGCCTGATAGCATTAAATGGAGCTGTTGCAAACAACTATTATGACTGTTTTGAAAAATCACCCAAGTAAATCGAATTGAAGCACGAATTGTAGAATGCGTGCCCACTCAAAATGTCAAACAGCATATAAGGAGGTGTTTTTGGCAGGGAGTCAGCAGTGCCCAAAGGGCAACGAGAAAAGAAAGTGCACTTAGCTTTGTTCCAGATCTATACATGCTTTAGGTGTCTTGCCGTTTTTCAGATTTTTGGGGTTTAATTGTATTTCCTCTGTGCATTTCGATTTTTGTATTTGTTTGTGCATCTGCAGGCACGCACGTTACATTTGAGCTGCACCTTCTCCATATGCAAACTTTCAATGCCTCAGTACCTGTTCTTTTGTTCACACTGGTTTTGCACTTTGTATCTATTGGGGTCGCCTAATTATCCCTTTCTATAGCTGTGTGCAGCTGCACTGAGTTACATTGACATGCACAATGGGGGAATACATCAGTAGCTTTTAAGCTCAAACTGCTTTCTGACAACAAAGAGGGAACGGCTGATGGTTTGGTTTGCTACCAGTAGGGTTCACAATAGGTCAACATTTGGCATTTTATGTGGCAGTGGGGGTGGATTTATATTGGATCGTTGATACTATGGGGCATATCAGCAACACCCGGCGATAATTATCGCTCAGCGCTCTTAGCGTGAGGATAATTATCGCCGGGTAACGTGAATTTTTATCGCTGAGATAGCGTGCTATTAGCAACGCTTATATCCTCAGCGATAAAAATCCTCGCGCTAACTGCCTAACGTGAGATTATCGCTGGAAACCCAGCGATAATCTCACGCAATGTGGCGTTAGCTTGATGATAGGGACTCACAAACTTAGCCATGATATCCACCCTCCATAGGATATCATAGCTAAGTCAATCCTGAAGCAGGCGTAAGGAAAGTAGCGATAACAGGGGTTATCGCTACTTTTCCTGACGCTATGCTTCACAGCGTGGGGCTTGATGATAGGAGAAATGTCGCCTAGCGACATTTCTCCTGTCATGTTAGGCCAGGAACACCCACTTTGCGTCTCATTAGAGATGCAAAGCTGGGCGTTAGGAATCCTGACGCTAAAGCAAGGTTTCACGCGTTAGCGTGGCCTTGATAATTAGGCGATAAAATTATCGTCGCTTTTCAGCCGAAAACGGCCGCAAAAGCAGCGATAATTTTTTATCGCCTGCTTGTAAATATGCCCTTCTGTTTCCTCCTTGAGAGTAAGCAGGAATCCTGTGGCTGGGGTTTTACTGCCTGTGTTCCAAAAAAGTGGGTTGATGCTTTTTTTCATTAACATGCATGGCCCAACGTTAGAAAAGCAGTATTCTGTGGACAATGGGGAAAGTAGGCCAATCCAGAATTACTAATACCTTGCTGAAAGTTTTAGATCACAGCTCACTCCTGAGCTCCAGGGTTATCATTGATTTCTCCGAACTCTTGCTCACCATTAAATATTTTAGGTTGAAATACATTTTGTTCTGCATCACAATACTGTATAGCTATGAATCATTTAATGAGCACAGAATGTAGATGTCCTGGTTCTGACATTCTACACTCATCTTGTGACCATGTACAGGAGAACACTGACAGATAAATTATGTTTTTTATTGTATTTTATCGAATGTTCCCATTGATGTATGTATAACAGTATATACTGTTTTTAAGTTTCAGGAGGCACCTATGAGAAGAGCTCTGGAATCTGCAGCACACACTGCTCCGAGTGAGTACTCCATCTAAGATCATTCCATCATCGGGATTCATTCATAAGCTCAGGTACACATATGCGAACACAGAACCGCGTGAAGCTGTTCCAGGGCAGTCAGAAGTGTGGACAGAAACAGTCCTCTCTCTAATAGCCACTGCTCCAAAATCACATTTTCAGATTTAACTTTTGCTCCTGGTGGCGTGTAAAGCAGCTTGATCCACTCTCTTATTTTCAAGCAGATACTAAACCTCAGGAGTACCTCAAAACAGTATTTCAATACTTTGGTGCCAAATGCTTTTGTGATATCTAGGGCAGTTGTAGAGTAATTGTCACCACTTCAAGGTTTTTTTCTGATTATGGTACAATATATTTGTATTTTTAATTATTTTGAAATCTCTACTGCCTTTATTTTGGATTCAGATTCTTGGACCACTGAAGTTGCTGCAACAAATAGATGTGACTTTCCTGGAGTCCAGAGGTTTGGGGTGATAGCATTTCGACAGTCCGCTACAGCAGCTCTACTCAAAGGTACATCTGTTTCATGTGGATTCCAAGCAATACATTTCCAATTCCTTGGGTTGATACTTTCACCTCTGTTGCTTATGTCTTCTCTCCTTCCATAACCGTGTGTTCACCTCTAACTCTGCACCTATTCTAGCAGCCAGGTGTCTCAGTAGGGGGCGGTAGGCCCCTATACTTATTCAGCATCAAGATAGACTTTCCCTATGCAGACCAGGGATTCTGAGGCATTACTAATAACCTCAAGTGCTGTATTGTTTAAATCAGAGTGCATTTATTTTGGCAGCATTTGTTTGGAAAATTGAACGTGACAGCAAGAAAAGAGGCAACGTGACTTATGGGAAGGGCCACTGTAATTATGCGATTTTGCTGTTTTGATTTTTTCTGCATACTTATAGATGTGCCGCATTTGCCACATAGTCTAGTATCTGCTGCATATTCTGCAGATTTTAACAAAAAAAACTAAATTATTTCTAGCTCAAACGGATCAAAGGTTACTAAAAATGTGGGTGTCTGATCGCATGTAGTGAAAGGCCCTTTGCAAAGGTCAACTGGGCATCCTTCAGTGGTTTATTTCTTAATGTGGTAGTTACACTGGTATTAATGACGTGCAGTCTTTTCCCAAACAGTATTACAATGTGTAAAATTTGCAATATAGCAATACTAGCAAAAAAGTGCCACATTATGGCACATAATTTAGTCAAGCCTGCCGCATATCTTTGTGCTTCCCTGCCACATGATTCCAGTGGACTGCTAAATTATCTAAACTGAACTTTCCATTGTATAAAGGAAAAGGGCTGCCATCTACAGATTTGAATTCTACTTTGTCCGAGTTCTAAATTAGCTTTCTGAAGAAGGTATTAGATTCTGGGGCTTCTTTACAAGCCCCTTGTCCCCCCTGGGGTGCCACTTTTTGTGACACACCGGCGGCACATTTTGCAGCCCCATATTTACCAGGACACAAAAAGCCACCCTGTATGGTTTTTCCTGTCCTTGTAAATATGGCCCCTTTACACGCAGCACTTTGCATGAAAGGGGCGTTCCATTGGTGTGGCTGTGGGTGTTCCCACCCAACACCCATGGAACCTGACACATTTCCAGATTTACAAGAAATCGAAAACCTGGGAATGCGTCTGAATGCTACGGCTCCCCACGGGAGGCGTGGGGAGGTGCAACGAGGTCTCGTTTATATCCTCTTTCTGTGCGTGCTGCATTCTGCAGCACACATAGACATAGGAAATCACCTCTTGTGATTGTTTATGTGCAGGCAGGTGTTCCTTTCTGCACATAAATACTCAATATAAACATTGACATTTTGCAAGTTCTATGTGTGCTAATGCAGCACACACACAAGTTGAAAGACGCCATTTTAGATTGTTTATGTGCAGGAAGGGGCAGCTTCCTGCACTTAAACAATCATCCCCGTGACACAGGCATCCTTGAATCATGGTGCAAGGGTGCTTGCATTGGTGCATGGCAGCTAATTGTGGAGCAGGGGAGAGCAAACAAATTTGTCATATCGTTGTAGATATGACGCATCCCTGTGCTTCGGAATTAACGCAGCGCAGCACAGCTAAATGGCTTGCGGCACCGCGCTGCGTTAATTCTTTGTAAGTAAGGCCCTATTAATCTCAACAAAAATTGGTGCCTAGCATGATGCTGAAGAATAATAACAGGAAAACTTGGGTCTCAATAAACACAATTACCAGCTGTGTCTGTCTGAGTCGTACCCAAATCAAACTCTGTTTGGAGCCAGTACTGCTGGTTTGTGTTCACAGTGCTGCACAATGGGGAAAAGGACTCTACATTTTAAAGACCAACCAACAAAAAAATGTAGCCACGAGCTGAGAGTTTGCTTCAGATTATGAAGACTCCACGTGAACAGGATTATCAGCCAAACAATTTTGGTCTTTGTTGCTTCACCCGTGGGAATCCACAGGGAATTTCCACCACTTGGTTCTTTTCCTTTTATTAAAAATTTCATAAGAGTTTCTGAAATTATAAACAGCAAATGAAATGCAATAAAGAAAGAGGGAAGCAGCTAATATGAACAAAACATGTATTGGCCAAGTAGAAGGCTTATGTGTTGACACTAACCACTAAAGTTTGCCTCCTTTTTCAACCATTGAGAAGGTGAAGCATGGGTATAGAGAAGGATGGCACAATAGGTCTATTTGTCTGTCTATGTTGGTTGAGATATAGGAGAATGCTTGCTAGTACCCTCATTAACTGCATGCTGTCAATTGTTAACAGCTGTTGATGGCTATTCCCTTCACTATGCACCCTGAAATTCGGATAAGGCTTCTGGTTGTGGGGCAGGCAATTGACAGCGGTTAACACACTTTACAAAGGGCATTAACTGTTTACGACCTGAGCAGTGGAAATAAGGCGTAAGTGAAGTGTGAATCAACTGTACTTTTATGTTGCAGGAACTAAAGAAGAAATTAACAATATTAAATGGTATTACTTGCACGTAAAATATTAGGAATAACTGCTACATTTTCCCAAAGGTATCCTTTCTTCTGAGGCAAGAAATAATAAAGCTGAGGTACACTTTTAACTCCAAGAGTCAGATTTGTCTGAACCCTTTTTTTGTTTGCCGACGCTTGGACCATTCAATTTGTTTGCTAGTTTCCTGGTAGTAGTATTGTGGTCGATGTTAACACCTACTCAAGCAAACAGAGAATGTCCTTCTAGAATGTTATATTAAATAAACACTTCCAGTTTTGAAAGCAATGCAAACCTGTCAGATTAAACACAATGGATGGATTAGAACTGACATCATATTTCCACTTAAATGAAACAGAAACTTTTGTTCTACATCTTTGCTTCTATGATGAATGAACAAACTGCACGTCCTATACTTTTCTGATGTCACTTTTCAAATCAAAGTTTGAAGGCAGTTCCTAAAATGAAGGAAGAAAATTGGCCAATGCTTGCAAAATACTTTCAAATAAGATAAATGACTAGATATTTTGATTGGGAAATGCAGCTGATGGTATGACAGCAAAAGTGGGGTGCAACATAAAAAAAACAATAGGAATATAGGTAGAGCCTGCTAAAACAGAAGAAGCAAGTCTGTACTTGAAATCTATCCGGGATTTATTTGCAAGTCATGAACTATACGCTACAAAAAAGACTGCAATACATTTAAATAATGTGTAGTCAAAATTGCTAATGATAATATCTGTAGACGAAGGTTAGATTTTAGTAAGGAATATCATATCTGAAAAGTAGCCCTTCTCTAAAGGCTACAGAGACTTTCTCTGCATTAAGTGCACCTCTATTTATGATATTTTCAGGTTTAACTCTCGTACAGAATGAATTTTGTATACTTCTGCTTCCTAGAAGTAAAGATTGAAACATGGTCTTTTATTTAAATGAATTAACAAAATATGCGTTTATTAGTTGAACTATAGCTGGCATTTAAATGTCAAAAACTAACAAATCGGGCATGTATGAACGGATCGCGTTATTTTACACTGTCTGTGTATTCCAATGTTCTCAAAGGTTAATAGGCACTTAAATGGAAAGGTTCCATGTCCCATTATGTCGAATAAAGAAGGTTTGTCGATGCTAATCCCCAGTGCTAGCTGACCGAGTCAGCTGAATCTGCTGAGCAATACTTATTATTTGCACATATCTCTCAGCTCTTCCACTCGGCTCCTTGCACTGTTTCCATGGTGATGCCGCAACAGACTTCCCCGAAGATGGTAATCAGTGAAAGGCTGCAAATGTTGCCTTGACGCTTATTCATGTGAGGATGCCATGTGCTACCCTGATGTTAGCAAATGTGCCATACAACCGCATTCTGCTGGTCTGTTTCATGGAAACATTTTAGGAATCTGCTAGAAGTGAAGACACTGTGGTGCCTCTCCTAAATATTGTGAAGTGATACTTGGAATGTTATGCAGTGAGTTGACAGATGTACAGCTGGTCTCCTGCTATGACTTTCGGTACTTTGGCACCATGAATCTTCCTCGGCATGAGGCTTCTTTCACAACACAACTCGAATCCATGCCAGACTTAGCATCACCAATGAGAACACGGTTGAATGAAGCATTCCCTGCAAAGCCGTGTTTATTTATCATGTGCAGTGCCATTGCAATTATGAGGACACAGAGGGCCAAAGTATGCAGTAGGGCTGTTTACATCATGATGCAAAAATAGGCAAATTGTGTGGCACAATGTCACACATTTTGTGGAAGTGTTATTTCATTGCATACATATTTTACAACATATTATTAGCAACTGAAAAGTGAATAGTAAGACTTTGCAAAGGTCTGCCATTGTGTGCTGCCATGTGTGGGTTATTTTTAGTCACCTTCAACACATTTAAGCTATAAGCAATATTTTTTTTCCTCACAATCATATTACATGAGTGAGGCGAAAACCTCACCAATTTTGTCTATGCCCACACTCTATAGAACAATTCAACATTGCAGGGCATATATACAAAGAAATGAAGGAGCGTGGTGCTCCAGTAACTTTCACAGCGCTGCGCACCGCCATTTCCAAAGTGCAGGGCTGCACCATATTTACAATACGGTTCAGCCCTGAGGCAAATCATCATTATTTAATGATTGTTTATGTTCAGGAAGGGACTGCGCATTGCGCATTGCGCAACCGGAACGCCGGCAAAAGTGATGTTCCAGTGGCGCAATCCCCTTGTAAATATGCCCCCAAATTGTGCACCCTGAAAAGAAATTTAAGGCATTGACTGAGTTTCACTATTAAAATATTTAAAGCTAGAGGAAGACCAGTTTGCTAGCTTTTTATTTGCTATTTTACTTTCACAGCTGTTTTCACTAAATGTTGGTGCCTGATTTCACACAAAAGTGACGTCAGCCTACGTGCAGAACTATCCCATTTCAGACGAGTTGTGGTACTGCCTTTTTAAGCATTACTATGCCTACGATAATGCACAAGAAATAGGAACAATAATCATAACCCTACTAAGTAGACAAATTAAACCCAGACACTTCCTTCACTATTCCTCATTCAATCTATCTAATCTGTCAATGAAAATCGATAAGAGAAAGGATTATAGACCACTTTAAAGGTAGAAAAAAATACTAATATAACGGTTAAACTTCTCTTTAATGAGACCGTGGTAGGAGTCAAGAAGCAAGGACAATTTTGCTGATAACATCAAGCATGATTTAAAAACAAGTGAATAGAATAGGTCTCGCCTATTCAAGAACTATTGACTTTGGCAATATGTTTTAGCCATGTTGTACACCAGTGTGGCTGCTGTTCAGCATGGCTTAAGGTTAGTGACATAGAGTGTCGCAGAGAGGAGTAGGGGAAGTAGAGTGTCGTAGAGTGGAGTTGTTGAGAGTGTCGCAGAGTTGAGTAGAGTGTTGTGCAGTAGTGGGAATAGAGTGTTGTAGAGTGGAGTATAGGTCAGTAGTGCAGTGGCATAGGATGTCATAGAGTGGAGTGATATGTAGTGGCGTGGAGTGGGGTGGATTGGACTGCAGTGGGGTGGGATGGATTGAGTGCACTGGATTGGAGTGGGGTTGATTGAATTGGATTGGCATGGAGTGAATTGGAATGGGTTGGGGTGGATTGGTATGGGTGGAGTGGATTGGAGTGGGGTGGACTGAATTGGAGTGGGGTAGATTGGGTGGGTTTAGGGTGAATTGAGGTGATTTGGATTGGGTGGATTGGATTGGAGTGGGATGGGGTGGAATGGAGTGTGATTGATTGGTGTGGGATGGATTGGATTGAGGGAGGTGATTTGAGTGGGGAGGATAGGTTTGGAGTGAGGTGGGTGAATTAGATTGATTGGGTGGATTGGAGAGGGGAGGATTTGATTGGAGTGTGGCAGATTGGACATGGGTGGAATCAAATAAGGTCTGGCGTTAAGAGTTGTTTTCCATTCCAATGATGTTGTTCTGTGCTTTCTACACTGGATACATTATTTTCGTTCAGTCAGTTGTGGACAGTATTACAATAGTCTAGTCATCATAATGCACACTTGTTCGTTCCTACCTGTGGTTGAGATGCAGTAGATCTAATATGTGCAATTGCATTTTCAACTGTTGGTGTGCTCTCTTCAAAGTTTTCCAAGGCTATGAAGAATTGGCTGCACTTCAATATTATGTGCTGATTTGTAATTCTCTCTACGGAGCATCTTTCCACAGGTACTTGATGACTCCTGAGTCCAAGCCAAAAGCACACTGATACCTGGGAGAGATGCAAATCTCCAATGGCCTCGAGCACCCTATTTGTGCGATCAGAAATTATATATGTTAAGTAACAAAATTCCCTTTACCAATGAAATATTGACAGTGGTCAAAAACTTACATTAAAAAACAGCTCCTGAGTCTCCAAACAAGCCCACTTATCAATCGATGTATACAGCCTCAAAGGGGGCTACAAAAAGCAGTTAGCTCTGACATGGTCCAGAGGTGTCTGTGCAGATCTTAGTTTCAGAAAGTTCTTGGTAACTATATATTTGAGCAAATGCTATGCTGCTTATTTGAATATCACTGCATACTAGCTTAGTGTAACTTGAAAGAAATGGGGGTGGGTAGGTTGGAGATGTGGGAGAGAAAGCACTCAAAGAAGGGCAAGATGGAGGGGATGAAGTAGGTCTGTGGATGGAGCAACCTTCCCAAAATGCTAATATCTCCCTGGACACAGAAATAGAGCATTGTGGGTAGAGAGCCTGTGGTGGCTGGTCAGCAGTGAGAGAGGCAGAGATGTATTGTGGGTTATGGAGAATAGTGGGAAAGGTGATAGAAGTCAGAGGCTGATGTGAGTAGATGGAGGTTTAAAAATCGTGTGACATTGTTCAAGAGTGGACCAGAGAGTCCCTCGAAGAGAACAGACTTTACACTCCACAGTGCCCACAATCAGATGTGCAACACTCACAAGCTTGTACATTTTGTATCACGTTTTACTACACAAAGTCAACAGTCTCCAGTTTTATGCTTTAATTTTCAGATTCAGAATTGTTCTGTGCAGTTAATTTTCTGTTAATCAAATAACGGTCCTTTCCTCCTACCAGAGGGAGCAAGCCAGTTCAACCAGGGAGGGAGCAATAGAGTGCAGACCTAGTATGAGGACTGGTGGACATTCAGTGTGCAGGAAAGGATGTAGACAATGTGCAAGGAGGCAGCAGGACAGGACCAGTCATAGGAAAAGGACAGGTTAAGAGCTTGGTGCTGGGTGCAAGAATGGAAAGAGTGCTTTTGGCATGGAGAGGGCAGGCACAATAAGGGTCCTCATTTTTGGCCTAAAAAAATAGAGCAGCCGAATACAAAACCCAGCACCTCTTTCACGTACAAATTCATCAAAGGTACTTCCCACAAATACCTGAGACAAAAAAAATGCACAATGTACCGTACGATGCAACCGAGGCTCAGCAGCAGGGATTCTCAGTGACTGCCACAGCCTGTGGAATGACCTGTCTAAGTAAATTCCCATAAATCCCTACTGAATAATGTTAAGATAACAACAACAGCTCAACCACAGCACTAGAAAAATAAAGTCCTTACCATTGCAACACTGTTGTACGTGAGTTGTAATACAAAACACTGTGCCGTTTGCTGAGAAGGATAGGGAGCAGCATGCAAGAAGGGATACGCAGAGTAAGGAGCATGAAAACAGGCACTGTGCCAGAAATTAATTGGCAAAATCTGCACAGAGGGGCTTAGAAAGGGCCAGGCACAGGAACAGACAGGATACAGGGAGAGGAGCACTGTGCAGCTATGTGTAGAGAGATTGGAAAGGCAGGGACATGGAAAAAATTGGAAGCATTATACAGCTGGATGTAGTGGATGATACGCACTTTTTTCATAATAAAAATACAACACATTACAAAGAAGGGTAGTCTTAAAACAGAATTCCTGCTGCAGGACTAAACACTATCTTAATGCAATGTTCTGGCTTGACTTGTGCACTCCGAGTACACTTGTGCCTGGGTAAGGACATGTTTAAGCTCTTAATCTGTTATATCACTAGGCATCACGCTAGACCCGAAACTTGACATGACCAAACACATTAAGAACTCAGCTAAGAGCACCTTGCTCAACCTGAAGTTATTGAGCAAAATAAAACCTTTCATCCCTCCCAAAGATCTCAAACAAGCCACTCAACCATTGGTGCTGTCAAGATTAGATTACGGAAATGCAGTCCTCACGGGAATTCCAAAATCACATCTTGCTCCCCTTAAAACTACTCTCAACGCGGCTGCCAGAATGGTCACCGGGCTCACGAAATATGAGCACCTCTCACCAGCACTCAGAGAACTCAAATGGCTCCCAGTAGAAATGCGGGCTAACTTCAGAACTGCCTGCCTCACACACAAAGCCCTACACACCGGCAAACCCGAATACCTGGCGGCCAAACTCAATAAAGCAGGCCAGAACAGGAGCCTTAGAAGCTCAAACAACCTACTACTCATACCACTGAAAGCTCGAAAACAAAAAACCACGGCCAGGTCTTTTGCCAGAAATGCGCCCAAAATCTGGAAATCTATTCCTCCCCACATCAGAACTATTCCCTCCTTTGCTAAATTCAAAAGCCAGCTCAAAATCCTGTTCATCGATCGATCCTTAGTGAACCGATAGGAGCTGTTGGAGCGCTGAAATTGACTCTTCACTCCGCCCTGACTCTACGCCAGCTAGACCTCGAACCTGATCTCTTTGGCATTGTGACCTATCAGTATTTGTATTACGGGATTGTCCGCATCATTGTATTTTGTGTTTACCATATTCTGTAACTGATGTAAAGTGCTCCGATACCCACTGGTCAGATCAGCGCTATATAAAACTCCTCAAATAAAATAAAAACATTAATTAACCCACAAAACAGGCAAACCACCAAATACCAGCCACTAAAGCTGTGAGAACAACGTCTAGAATAGGGGGCTATGGTTTTTCATGGCTGGGGAAGCACTCAAAGAGAGAGTTTCTCTGTGCAAATGGGCTGCATGGGTATGGACCGAAACGAGTGAGCATGAGGGTTCTAAGCACATGAGAGACGAGAACATAAAGCAGGAAGGGCAGGGGGTTTGCAGGGAGGGAGAAGTACATGAGTCGAGAGAACAACACAGAAATCAATGGAATGCAGGAGGAGGTGGGTGTAAGCAACAACAGAGAAGGAAGAATTAAAACAAGAAAAAGCAAGCCCTCCAGATGTAGCAGCAGACAGGAAGAGTGAGAGGGGAATTAAATAGTATCTGAATCACATTGGGAGCAGCGTAGAGACACTGGTGAACTTTAATCTATCAGTGTTTGGTCCCTGCTCCAGAGAAAGGATCGGAAATTATATTTGGCCAGCCCTGGACAGTAAAGATGGCTGCAAAGAAGAGGGACACAGACGCCAAAAAATGGGAAGCAATGGGAGGGTTCCAAGCCCTCTTATGTATACAACAGTGTCTTGCAAGTGCAATTCATGTGCTAGTGCATGCACTCAACGGCTCAACCCTAAAAAAAAATGAATCCTACCATTTTGTCAACTGTAGGAAAGCTCATCAGACTGTCAAACAGCCAGAAGAAAAGATGGAGGAACCCATTCTTTCATAAACTAGAAACCGAATGGTTGCTAAATGGATGGGGTCAGTAAATAGAATATATAACACACTAATATACCTTATCAGAATAGGGCTGAAAATTAATCATCTGTATATATTGAACCATTTCCACAGATTTACCACAGAATGAGAAGTACATTTATCAAGAAATATAGTCATTAGCAATGATAGTGATAACCTACCTGTTAGAAATGAGATCTCTGGTTGGCTAAGGCTTGCGCCAAAGCCAGGCAGAAACCACCACTCTAGTCAGGGCAAGGACGTTACACGCCAAAGATAACCCCTGCTCACCCCCTTGGTAGCTTGGCATGAGCAGTCAGGCTTATCCCAGAGGCAATGTGTAAAGCGTTTACACGTGCACCCAGCAACAACACCAAAGGAACTGGCGGAGTACGTGCCTGGCACGCCAGGACTTCTGGGGACCCACACAGTATCCCCCGAGGGTAACACCTGACTCATATGTTGCGTGACCATCTGTCTGGCGCAGATCTCCCGTCCCCTGTCCACCTGACAGTGCGCGAAGATCCCCCAGAACAGAAGTGGTGTCACCATGGTCACTCCAAGGGAATTCAGCCCTACTGGCTGGTCCCTGACCCACTGGTTCTTCCACTGGGGAACACATCCCCCATTCACCCCTCAATTCGGACTTCTCTACCCTCCCTACTGGAGCGGCACCGCCAGACACCAGAACCGCTGGGGCTCTATTTAGAGACGCTCCAGGTTCTCTAAACACTAGGAGAACCTCCGCAAATGGACTAACAGGACAGCCTAGGCCCCCATCCTGGTGTTCCCTAAAGAAACCATCCAGGTTCTGAGACTGGGTTTCGGGCACCTGGGAACACTCAGTCCCACACTCACACCTACTCCACTGAGACAGAACGTGAACCCCTACACCCCTCTCGCTACACTGGGACCTAGCGGGGCTACTCTGAACCTCTTCCCCAATACAGGACGGGAAGATACCTGAGCCACTACTTTTGGAATCACTCTCCCACGCCTCATCAGAACCTTGGGCACTTTCCCAGCGGTCTGCTTCCTCTGCAAGGTCCCAAGGACAAAAGCAGTCACACCTCAACAGGTGTTGGCGCAACCCTGGAAAACAACGACTGAGCATCAGCTCTTTGATAACCAGATTGAACAGTCCTTCAAAATCCATTTCCGTGTTAACCCTTATCCAATCAACCAGTGCATCATTACATTCCTCTGCAAAATCCCCCCAAGTCTGGTGAGGCAGTTTATTACTGCCCCTGAACTTCAACCTGTACTCCTCTTCTTGGGGACAAGGTACCACACTTTGGGAACTGGGAATGGGACTTCCTGCACTGGACTCTATATCACTGCCACCACTGGATCCCACCCTTACTGGTGAATCCAGAAAACCACAACTGCGCTCAGGGGATAATCTACCCTCCAGAGCTAATTTCTCCCTGGAGAAGGCCCTCTCAGCCTCCGCCATCCTCTCCTGCACTAAGACCCTCTCGGTCCCAAACTTTTTCTCCTCCACACCCAGCTGCGCTATCTCCTTGGCATGCTCTAACCGGAGCTTCTCCAAAGCCAGCTGATGCTCCCTTTCTTCCCTTCTATCTACCCACTCCTCTGGGGACAGGGAAAGGGATGGGACGCTGCCCCCGACACCGGACCCAGCAAGGGACTCCCTATCTATGGGGTCCTCACTATCTACTGGCGTCCCGGTCCTGTCACTTTCATCCTCCACTTCAGACTCCTCAGGGCTCCCCTCAGACCCACCACCATTTTGGCGTGCGGCCCGGGCCCTCTCCTCCTCACTGCGCTCACGTTCCCATTCATCCTTGTGCCATTGGATCAGGTTTTCCCTAAGTTTTGACTGGGAGTCTGACCCACTCACTGCTTTATCTCTCTCCTCACAAAACTCAATCAACTCCCCCATACTGTATCTAAACAGACCACAGAAATTAAATGCAGACTCCATTTTGGCAGGACGCTCAGGGACACGTGCAACACAAGGGACCTAGGTGTCTGAGCTGAAGCAAGAGTACACAATCTACAAATTACACTTTTAGGAGAAGAATTAAAATAAAACTGAGAACAATAATCCACAAACACGTGATTATCTAAATGCAGAGTTTTCTAGTGCAGCCAGTTGTCGCTGTGGTACTGCGCAAATGCAAGCCCTAATCCCACCGCTGATCACAAATGTTAGAAATGGGATTTCTGCTTGGCTAAGGCTTGCGCCAAAGCCAGGCAGAAACCACCACTCTAGTCAGGGCAAGAACGTTACACGCCAAAGATAACCCCTGCTCACCCCCTTGGTAGCTTGGCACGAGCAGTCAGGCTTATCCCGGAGGCAATGTGTAAAGCGTTTGCGCGCACACCTAGCAACAACACCCCAGGCACACCACAAAAGGAACTCCACACAAGGTTTATATATAAAAATAGCCTTTGTATTATAATAAACACATTAGATCATAATCACATAATATACACTGTGCCAACTGGCACTGGGCAGTATCTACAGGGGATTATATACACCTGACAGGGCCAATTGGGCCACTGCCAGAACAATCACAAATCACCAAATGTAAATGTAGAACAAGTAATAAATGTAGAGCACAACCAATGACTACTGGTGAAATACTGAAATAAGGCCTAGATCCTGCAACGTAAATCACACTGTGCAATAATCCTCACATTAGGCCTAAAACATATTCTGCATAAACCTCAGGGGCATAAATACATTATGCATAAACACCATAGCATCACATTAGGCATCACAAGCGTAAACACCCTAGGCAACAGATTAGCCTAAAAGCAGTGTGCCCCAATCGGGGGCACAACACACTGAACCGGACCCCAGGCCAATTGGCCTCTCACCGGGGCTCACAATGCCCCTTGTCCAGAATGTCAGGGCGGGTTGGAAAAGCAACCAAGCAAAAGTGCGCAAAAGCACAGCCTAAATGAGGCAGCTGCCCACTACTTGCTGGGCAGCTGTAAAATCAACAGGATGGACACGGGCAGTCACTGTCCCCACTGGGAATCTCACAAAATAAATGTGGCCCCAAACGTTGCAGCTGCCTGCGTTCTCGCAAGGCAGCTAGGGAAGATGGCCAGTGAACAAGCTCTTGCACTACAGTGCCTCTGGGCTCCGCTCTGAGGCTCTAAATGAAAATGCCCCCCAAGGAAATAAGAGCACAGGCACCAGGGGCTTGGGGGAGTCCCCCCCTTTGGGGACTCTAACTGAAGAAATGCTGTTGTGGCGCCGCTGTGAGGCAACAGGCACAAACACCAACCACATGGAGTCTCACTCACCTGGGACTCCCGCGTTGTCTCCGCTTGGTCCTTTAGGCAGCTCTGCTCTTCTTGCTGGCTGGAGGCGGGCTGCGGGGCTCCCTTCCACGCCGGGAGCCCTGCTGAGGTCAAAAGCACTCCTCGGCTTCCCCGCTTCACCCGGTATGTGCGGGGCTTCCCTCATCAGCGGGTCAGGCTCGGCAGCCGGCGGGGCGCTCCACGAGGACGGGGGCCCCGCTGGCTCACACGCTACCTTACGGCTGGCTTCACAGGAGCACGGGGTAGGCTCCCGTCCGCTTCCTGTTTCGTGCTCCACGGCACCTGGGTCGCGGCGGTGATTCTTCCTTGTGGGCAATACGGGGTAGGCTCCCGGTAATTAAATAAGTTACAAGCAGGGTGGGCTCCCGCTTGGAGGCAGGAAACAGCGGGGTGGGCACCCGCTGTTTTAGATATACAAATCAAACGGCCAAGATGCGGGGTGGGCTCCCGCCGGGTGATAGTATACGGGGGAATCCCCAGGCAGCCTCTCCATGCAGTAAATTACAAACAGAAGCGCCGGGGCCCACAATTCAGCAAAAAGGTCTGAGGGGCAAGCTGGACAAAATAAACGTGCTGCTCCCACGAAGCACAGTGTTTATCAGTCAGGATGTAGCGCTTTTCAGCCAGATTCCAGGTAGGCGCTCAGTCCAGAAAAAGGTCCTTCAGGAGGACGGGGGCAAAGGCTGGGCCCAGGCAGGCCAGCTCACAGGGCCCTCCAGCAGGGAGGCAGTCTCTAGTGGCGGTTCCTCCTGAAGCCCAGCAGCGCAGCAGCAGGCCCCCCTCAAGTTAGAACAGCACACCAGATCATTTTCATGGGGTCACAGCCCCTTCTTATACACACATTTCCTTTGTTACAAACTGTAGGGCAAGGGGAGAACCAGTTACAACTGGTTCTGGAGCACTTCGTTTTGCTCAGCCCCTCTCCCTTTTCACAGGACAGGCTAGGGACATCAGACGCACCACAGGAGGTGGAGCCAACATTGTGTAGGGAAGGCACAGCCCTATTCAGGTCCCAGGTGCAACTCCTCCCTCCCATCTACATGCAGATCTCTCCATTCACCACCGGGCAGACCCATCCTGGCTCCTGGAATTCCCCACACCATCCAGCCCCTGTCACTCACAAGCCAGACAGGCAATTCACATCACACTGTACACAGAAATACCAACTTCTAAAAGTGGCACTTCTCCACCAGTCACAATAAATCTGCGCACACCATTGCGCAGCATTTATTCTCACGAGTACGCACATACCAAACTCGCCCCTGCACTCCTCTCACATCAGGAACTACTATGGACACACATATCCCCCATGCATTCCTATGGGAGGGCAGGCCAATCTCACCACACACACTCAGAGTGCGCACGCACTTTACACTGGGCCACAGTACGAAAGTGCGCAGAAGCCAAAAACAACTAACATCAGGTCACATTAAAAGGCAAAAAGTTTAGGGGTGAACCTGCCAAAAGGGCCAAGTCCAACACTACCTATGAGTATATTATCACGAATAAAAGTTGAATTTAAATTTGCTATTCTATTGTATAGTTTTTAGCTGTGTGCTGACTTAAAGTGTTTTCCAACTGAGAGAGGATGGCGAGTTTGTCCTGGTCTATCTATACAATTCTAGATAGTATTTAGAGTTGTCTTACAGGCCATTATGTAAAAACCCTTATTTTTCATAGTGGATGGAAAAGTTGAGCAAGTACAAAAGACTTGCTGTTTCACTTACTGCAGGTTATTGTCATTCAGCGGGTACTCAAAAAAGGAACACCAGCTAAATCCTTTCTCAGTGCTGCAACAGATGTAAGGGGTTCATTATGTATACTGCTAATTCGGACAAAAACAAGAGGATCTGCCCAAGTCAGGAGAACAAATAAAGAGAAGGACAATATCACAACCTACAGTATGCCATACACATTTCACCAAGTAAAGCCTGGCGAAAAATGTGTGGGAAAAAAACAAGATTCTAAGTTTTTCAACTCAGAATCGGATAATACTTCCATTTTTACCACTGTATTCCCCATTAGGAGCTGCCAAATTCAGAAAGATGTGGGGACGTCAAACTCGGGAATTACCAAACCCTACAATATTGTTATTTCACTATGCAACTAATCTATCACTAAGAATCGTGGGGCCCAATATGACCATCTAACAATACTCCACAATCCTCACATTTCAAAGGGTACCAAAAACACGAGGGTATAACCAGAAATGGCGCAAGCAAAGATATGACTTTACCTTCATCCAATTATATATTTTATCCATTGAGACATTATTTTCCCCGTGAGATTTTTACTTCTAAATTGAAACCATGTAAGCTGCAATTTAACTTTTGAGCACATTTCCTATCAACAATTGCATATCCCAGACATATTCTTCCTCTAAATGTAGGCAGAATGTAGCATGAGAAGGTCCTCAGGATTAGGAAGAAACTTCTATAAATCAGTGGAAAAAACACTGATTCATGCTGTTACATATCATTGTCAAGGTGCAGGCTTGTAATGGTATAGTAATACCCAAACTGATAACTACTGTAATTTGTGGGTTGACATTTCCGGTTGTAACACAGTATGGGCCTTATTATGAAGAACGGCAATAACATTATTGCCGCTTTAGCATCAGGAAACTGCTGCTAAAGCAGCGATAAGGGGCTTGATAATATGCCCTAGAGAATTCCAATAGAAGCCCAGGTTCTGGTGTGAAGGACCAGTTTCCTGCCACTAAAGCGGCGATCATGTTATCGCCGTTCTTGGTAATATGGTCCTATGTTTCTAGGAAGGGCAAATGATGGGGGAGAGTAATACAGCACCCATACAGGATGCAAGCTGACCCACCAGTCCCCTCTCTCAACATTTAGCAGTCCAGTCAAGAAGATGCATATATCAGGAACCTGTAATTGTACCTTGGTACATTGTGATCCCATTTCCCCGTCGGCCCCACAAAGGTACTTACAATTCAACAAACACCCAGAGAAAAAGCAAAAACATGGGTCAGGTAAATGTAATTGACATAGGACCAAGCAGGCAACTGACTGAAATCCCACCATGCGATGCCTGGAAATATTCTAACAGCTTCGGAAAAACGTTTGTATGCCTGATGGTCATGCCCGACATAGAATTCAAGTCCAAGATAGTTTTTATAGTTACCACGAACATGCTCATCCAAATGATAACATTATGTACTATGTGAGAAACAATAACTAGCTGCCTTTCCTGGCTGTAAAAGGTCAGTGGAAAAGCCTATGAAGCCTATAAATATAATTGTTCATAGTCCTACTTTGTCCGTTTTAGATGGTATTGCCTCTTGAAGCTAGCGTAAAAGAGAAATACATTTCCAGAAAATAGTGAATGTAAAAAAGCAGCATTGGAAAATGTAAATTGTATTCAATCATGTGTTTGTTGTTGGGGCACAAAAAATGCTATAAGGTATCGGCAAAAAGTAGAAAATATTGAAAAACGAAGTCCAACACACAGCAAAAACACAGGAGGCAAAGGCAAAACTACAGGGGAAACCCATGCCAAGGCTGCCAGGTCTAACAATGGTGCTGATTGATTTTTTAACTAACGAAAGGGAAATAATCGAATGTGCTTGATGTAAAAAACCGAAAGAAGATTGCTAATTGGAAATAGTGTAGTGCAAAACGTCAAATAAACTATGATTTTAAGAAAAGGCGAGAAGGGAGGGAAAATGAAATACAGGGCTTTCCTTAATTCAAAAAAGAACAGGGAGAAAAGAAATTTCCTAGTGTCTGTCCCACCACAAAAAGGAGTGTTTCATAAGAGGGAGGAGTGGTAAAGGGTCAGGGATTAGATAGTGATTTTTTCTTAGTGGTGCACTGCAGTCTTGTTATCTAACAGGAGGTGAGCATTGGCTCAGGAGAATAGGTGACTTTTTTCAGTTAACACTAGAATCCCAAAATATTTCTTTTTAACATTGAGGTGAAAGAGTAGGCAATTCCAGAAAGACATGTTTTGTGTGTATCGCAAGCTACCTCCGAAATATTATAATAAGTTAAATGGCACATAGGCTTTGGCTTGCTAATCCGCATGTAGGGAGTGATGTTTTTGGACTGTGCTGTGTCTTAGGGATTGATTTTACAATTTTTCAGCTATTCACAAAGTTCGAGCTAATAGTAAGTTTAGGACTGAGGAGACTCCTCAGTCGGCGCAGATAACTGCGCATAAAAAGATAGGCCTGTCCTTTATGGGCGGAGTTTTGCTCCCCCACTGCGGAGTCTCTGCAGTCGTAAACTTACTATTTACTCGTATTTTGTGAATAGTAAAAAATACTCAACTTACACAAAAGTGTACGTTTACCTTTGGAAATCAGGTTCTTGAAAAAGTCGAGCTACAAAAGCCACCGCAGGGCTTACGAGTTTGGGTATTGAGGCCTAAGCAATTTAACCTGAAGTATTACCAGTTGCAAAGTTCTGGGTCCTGTGTGGTATACTCAATGGTTTTTTAACATGTCCTGTGGTAGGTACTATTGAAGACAGGGTGCCAACACTGTAAGGGCCACCACTATTTTGTGGGGCGTAATCAATAAGAGAGCTGCATGCCAGAAGGCTACTAACATTGGAAGGGTCAGGGCTATCTTGTGGGGCATGATCATTAGGGAGGAGATAACCACATAGAAGTTTCAAGCAATTTTTTGTCACTGTGTTGATTTGTGGGTTAAAAATCGGATCCAATTCTAAGTGGAGACTGAGGCTGTGGCCTGCTATGCTTATCATGTTGTGCTTGGCTCATTGAATGCTAGTGCAGTAAAGGCTGTCAGACTCAAGAACAAGATCTCTTTTCCGGTCCCAAAGACACTGAGTTTATGCGGGGGCACTCAAACCCAGACATGAAAAATAAACTCGCTATCTCCATGGTATTTTATAAGGATCTGGTCATCTTTTCCATTAGTTTCTGAGACTAATATGATATGCTATGATATTCAAAAGCCCAGACAAACTCGTTTATGTACATGAAACAAAACACCCATTTGTTAAGGGGAAACATCCATTATAATGCAGTCATTACATCACACTGCTTTTACAACGCAACTGTTACAACGCAACTGCCTTTATATCGCATGCCATTACAACACATGCCATTACAACGCATGTCACTACAAGGTATGCCATTACAGCACATACCATTACAAAGCATACCATTACAACTCATTATAAGGTAAGTAATGGAAAGGTTTTGGGTGAGTATGTGTTTTGGGGTAGTTGGGAATAGTAATTTTTACCCCTACCCTATCCAACACTTTCCCTACTGTTGCACTCACTGGAGTGGGAATAATAATTTTTACCCCTACGATATCCTACACTTTCCCTACTGTTGAACTCACTGGAGTGGGAATAGTAATTTTTACCCCTATGCTATTCAACAATTTCTCTACTGTTTCGCTCACTGGTGTGGGAATAGTAATTTTTACCCCTACACTATCCAACACTTTCCCTACTGTTGCACTCACTGGAGTGGGAATAGTCATTTTTACCCTTACGCTATTCAAACACTTTCCCTACTGTTGCACTCACTGGAGTGGGAATAGTAGTTTTTACCCCTACACTATCCAACACTTACCCTACTGTTGCACTAAAAGTATTATGCGTTGTACTGATATGTGTTGTAATGGAATGCGTTGTAATGGTAGTTTTAAAAAAAGTGTTGTAATGGCATACGCTGTAAAAACATGCGATGTAGTGGTAGTTGAAATGTAAAAACTGTGTTATAAAAACATGCGTTGTAATTGTTTGCATTGTAACGTCATATATTCTTTGTTAAGTATTCTTTTCTTTACAATATCATCCCAGCCACTCTGATAACTGCTTTTCACAAGTGTAGTAAAAATGCAGCATTCTCTAGTTCTTTGAAATACAATTCCCTAATTTTATCCCATATTCCCAGCTCTGATCCTACCCAGAAAGCTTTCTTTTGATTCTAATTGTTTTATTTGGCCCCAAGGCATCTTAGCTTCCTTACATTACATGTAGACATCCTAATTCAGGAACTAGTTTACTGATACCTATATGTAATCTCAGACAATGCAAAAAGATGTGTCCGCATATCAATGCATTCGTATCACTGGACATGCAGACAAGCAGTTTTGTCCAGCAATCTTGTGACACTGGACAATCATGGTGTAAAGAGATGCACTAAGGCCTCAATTTGCCTTTTACAGACTTTACAAATTAAAAATGTTACTGTGTTTATTGCCTGCAAGTTACATTTCCTTAGATGTATGCATTATATCAGGCCTAGGGCCACCTTTTCTTCAATTTCCCTTTTGTATGTTAATTATCACATACATGCTTCCAATACTCTCTTAAAGGACTGGATGCATTGACAAGTCTGTATTTAAGTAAAAATATATTAGACATAATTGTTCTTATTTTTTTTATTGCAGAATTTACTCTTTTTGAATGGTTGCCTTAAATATTTATATAGCGCTCAAATGCCCTGAGGCATCTTGGGGCTGCTTCTAAAAATAGGATGATACAGGATTGTGAATGTTGCAGGTACTAGTTGTTAAAGAGCCAGGTTTTTAAAGACGTTTTAAAGGACCAAAGATTGGCACTGTCTTTTAGGGTTAAGGGGAGTGAATTCTAAAGTTTAGCTATTTCTACAATCACAATGAAACTCCCCTCACCCCCCAGTGAAGTTCTGGGACCACCGGGAGCTTATCAGCAGATGATCTTAGCTTTCTTGGTGGAGGGTACCAAATGAAGCAAATTCTCGAATAGTCTGGGCCAATATTATGTAGTCCCTTAAAGGCTATGCATAGTGATTTGAATTGAATCCTTTTGTAGATTGGGTGCCAATGTAGGTTGATCAGTCCCTAGGACACAAATAGGTACATTTTGTTAGGGAAAAGCAAACATTAACCTTTCTAAAGACTGAATCTTTACATATGTTATATACTCATTCTGACTGTGTCTTTTAGTGGTCCTCACTTATGACAATCATGGAAATTGATTCACCAAAATGCTAAGATGCTGGTGTAGTGGAAATGTCATCCCTAACCCAATGAAATCCAATAACATCACATGGCTGACCCCATCTCTCATTCTGGGCTCCTAAACCCCCTCCTATTTGCTTCTGATGGGAAAAAAGAATAGGCTGCTGAAAATTCACTTCACTATATGTCATCTGGGGTGAATAAAGCAAGGTGTAGGAACTTGGAGGAAATTGTGGACCAGCTAACAAACCAGAAGGTGGACCAGATTTGAGGAGCTTCAAGGCCATGCCAGGGAAGGGGAGGAGCTCGCTACTCAATTTGGTTATGCAGACTATGTAGTGAACTATCGCTCAAACAATTGAATAATTATTAACTGTTTCAAGCTTTTGTGTTGGATTGCTAAAAGGGTCAGATGCATTTCAAAAAGCAAAAGTGGTTCATTTGTAATTTTCTATTTCTCAATTGGCATCATTTATGATCCAGTGTGTTGTGTGTCCTGTTTTATGATAATCTGTTGCTCCTCAGAGGATTGAGTGTTCTGCTTATGAAAGAAGACCAGTCAGAGGAGAAATCAAGCTAGTTGAAAAAGCCACACACTTGATGCAAGCTCATTTGTTTTCATTCAAACCTGCATGTTTCATTAGAGCAGAACAGCAGCAGATGGCATTAGGAAGCGTTTTATCCCCAGTCAGAATCTACTTAATGATATTTAGTCTGCCACTCCAGTGTTTATTCATACTGCCAGGCACACTCAGCAGGTGATAAGGATCTTTAAGTGTCCAACCAAACAAAAGGATCATTTGAATAATCATTTCACGGCCTTTTTTAAGGCTACTTTTGGCTCAAACTGATAAGGCTGAAAACATTTTTCTCAGAACTGGTGAGTTGTTCCTGTTTTGCAAAATAGTGTACTCCATATGTGTAATTAGTCTGAAAGTCCCCTTCTTTCACCGTTGCACAGACATAATGTCCTTTCTGTGTGGCTCTTTGGCATGGACATTTACTGGAAATACTGTAATTAATGTGCAAGCTTCCAGCCTAAAATGTGACGGGAGGATCCTCCCCTGCTTCTGGACAGTAACAAATAGGCATCCATTTTTGCTGTGCTCTAAATTTTAAAATAACAGCTTTAGGATTTAATAATAATGTGATTTATAGAGTGCATAGCTACTTCTTGCAAAGTGTCCCAGCGCTAAGGATACTGACTCAGGTGAAGAAAAAGGTTACCAAGCCTAAGGAAAGAGACTCAATCTGATCCAAAAAGCCAGGGGGCTTATTTATAATCCCCTTGCGCCACCGGTGCTTCACTTTTTGTGATGCTCCGGTGGCGCTGGAGCTTGCTCCATATTAACCAGGCAGTACTAAGCCACTTTTTTGGGCTTAATGCTGCCTTAAAAATTTTGCTTCCTTTAATGCAGTTGTCTGCATTAAAGGGGTGTGCAATTGGTGTTGCTGGTGGTGTTCCCAGCAACATCCATGGCTTTTTGACACTGCCCCAGGTTTACGAGAAATCGTAACTCTGAGGCAGCGCCAAAAACGTACGCCTTCTCAAGGGAGGCGTAAGGGAGGCACAACGAGTAGAAATATCATTATTACTCCTCGTTTTTCCTTTTTGTATGTGTGCTGCATTCTGCAGCACACATAGAAAGAGGAGAACACCTCTTATAATTATAAAGGTTTCCCTTCCTGCATATAAATAAGCATTCCCGCTACGCAGGCACACTTGCATCATGGTGCAAAGGTGCCTGCGTTGGTACACAGGAGGCCATTGTGTGCCAGCTCAGGCACACAATCTGATCTAATAGATACACTTTCTTTCCCTTTAAAAGATTTCAAACAGGGTTTGCCGAATTTGCACAGACAGAGAGTTCCAGATTTTGGGTGCAAGAAGGCCGAAGGAGCAGCCTCCTATTCTGTCCCTTTTGAATTTTGGAAGATGACCCATTTTGCTTTAGCTGATCTTAGGTTCCTAGATGGAAAATAAGGTTTCAACATCGGCAGAAGATAATGAGGGCCTATTATAGGAAGGAGCCTTGAAGCAATAACAGAGCGGTTTGAAGGTGACTCTATGGCTCACTGGCAGCCAGTGTAGCGTTCTCAAAGTGGGATTGATAGAGGCCCGCTTGGGAAGCTTTGAGCAGTGCCTCAGCTGCAGTGTTCTGGCCCCACTGAAGCCTGTTCAGATGGGACTGAGACACGTCCAGATAAGGAACATTCCAGTAGTTCAGCCTGGATATCACCAAGGCCTGTACTACTGTTTTATGGGCAGATTCTGGTAAGAGATGGAGCACTTTCCTAAAGGATCGCAGCATCCCAAAACATTTCCTTGTGAGGGCAGCAATCTGATAATTGAAAGAGATCTGTTCGTCAAACCAGATGCCTAGATTCTAGCCTTGGACGGGTGCAAGGGACCACGGCCATCAGGCCACCAAGCATTGGACCAAATGCTGAGGTGCTTGCCAAGAACCAATACCACCATCTTACCAGCATTCAGTTTTGTGTCAAACCATGCTGCTACGTCTGACAGGCATAGGGAGAGAGAGGAGTCAACAGAGTCACTGTTCTGTGACAGAGTGATGACAATTTGGATGTCATCAGCGTATGAAATAATGGTAAATCCATATCACTCAATAACCTCTGCCAGAGGACATATATAATAAAAAGGGTTGTGCTGAGTGGGGAGCCCTGAGAAACTCCCTGCTGCAGAGAATGCACCGTCAAATTAAAGGGATGTTGGGAGACCTGAAAGGGACATCCTGACAGCACAAAGCATTGCCACCCATGCCACAGTTCTAAAGCATCTTTATCAAGATGTTGTGTGAAATGGTGTCGAAGGTGGCATTAAGATACAGCATCAGAATGGCCACAGTGTCCACCTTGCCCATGATCCGACGCCAACAGCAAGGCAGATTCAGTGTTGTAAGATGGGCGGAAGTCAGATTGAGCCCTGTACAGGAGGTTGTTGTCCTCCAGAAAACTGGAAAACTACCTATTCACATGCTTCTCTGCAATTTTAGAAAGTAGTGGTAGCAGTGATATAGGTCGAAAGAGCGATATTATGAAAGGTAAACTACACATTTTGTAACATGGTTCCCTAGTCAGACTCAGCCTGATTCTTGAAATAATTTATATGTATGGGAAACAATACTGCAGGAGTACTCTTATGTATTCTTCTTACATGCTTTTGTGAATCTGCCCCAAGTTGCCCAAGGAACGGTCAAAGTGCAAAGAGGGCAAAATCACATTCAGATGTTTTGGTGCTAATTCACAAAGGCATATATGTGTTAGTAAAAAAGTAAAAGTGTACAAGAGAGCTACTTTACATACTTCAAAATGCTTTGAGAACAGGCCCCAGAATTTGCAACATTACTCATAATCACTTGTAAGCATGTTTACTGATTTTGGGGGAGTATTGTGTAAAACTTCAATTTTTCAGTGTTTTTAGAGCAATCTATTTATCAAGGTGTAAGAAATTGGGTTATTGGTTGAGAGTGGTGAAAGCCCAACTCAAGTAACAATCACTTTCCTTCCCAAGTCTGTTGCAAAGAGTTCTGTTCATGTTGGAGGGGGCGTGAGGAGGAGCTTACAGGTGCAAAGAGCAGATGGAGCATCGCAGATAGTTGTTGCTGTAGCAGGAGGAGCAGGTTGTCTCTGAAGCTTCATGTTGATGGTCAGAGCGAGTTGTCTTTACTGTAGTATGAAGTGCAGGACTCATGCTGCCGGTCATTGTGGACTGTTGCTGTCAGCGCGAAGAGCAGGTATCACCAGAGCTACACATTGTCAGTCTTCGCGGGTGGTAGATTCTTGACATGAACTTCAGGATGTTCCCCTTTTACTTCAGGAGGAGCATTCATTGATGCCAGCCAAGGGTCCAGGACCTAGGAATACCTCTCAGTCCAGCAGAGGCCAGCATCAGGAATCAGGAAATCCCAGGCAAGTCCAAGTAGAACAGTTGCAGTTGGTCAGCTAGGCAGTGGTAGGGAGGCCTCTGAAAGCGTGGTGTGTCCCTGTAACTCATGCAGGAGGTCAGCTAAGTGACCCTTGGAGTCACTCTGGGCATCATGGAAGCAAGGCAAGCAGATTCAAACTTCCTTCTTCAGGCAGCAAGGTGGCCCTTCAAGCTGTGGGGCATTCCTTTGGGAAGCAGGGCAGTGCTTCTTCTGAATCTTCCACTGATCTAGGAGTGTTCTGAAGAGTGGTTCTGAAGGTCCTATTTTTATAAATGGTATCAACCTCTGAATGGTAATTCCCTAGCTTACCCCCAAAATTGGTTTTGACCAGTTCTTCCCCTTCCCCTGGTCCCAACTTGTTTAGGATGACAAAGGCAAGGACAGATCTTGTGTCAGGTTCCTTTGTGTGTGCTGTGGGTAAGGTACTTTCAAATGTAATCAGGACAGGGTACAGATCCACCACAGCCACCATGCCAGGAAGACTGTTTCCCAGCTACACGTAGGTCCCATTGTTCACTGTCTTGATCCAATACACATTCGTGATTGGGGATCCAATACAAGAAACATACACCTGTAAACTCCTAGAAAGGCCCCAGATATGTGGGGCAGGAAAATGCCATATTTGTCTAACAGTGGCACTTTCAAAATTATAATCTAAAATCTGACTTTGGTATTAAAAAGGGTTTAAATTACAATGTATGTAAGTGTAAACAGCATTTCTCTGTCTGCTCCCAATCTGAAGTAAGCACTGAGGTAACCCAGTGTTACAACAGTGAAAAATTAGTTTAGGAGTTTTTCACTGTCCTGACGTGTAAATCCTAAACCCATAGGTCGTACCTTTTAAATACCATGCACGTTTGGGTTTAGCTTAAGAAGGATTTATAAGTCATAAAAAGGACCTTTTAGGCCCAGCAAAAGGCACATTTTTCCAGGTCTAAATAGTAGTTTAAAACTGCATTACAGGCTGCAGTAGGAGGCCTGAGTCATGTTCTAAAGGGCTGTTTTAGTGGATAGCATAATGAGGGTTGATGCCCACTAGTAGCATTTAGTTTACAGGCCCTATGTACAGGTAGTACCATTTAGTAGGGCCTCTCCATGAAAGCTCAGGTAAATGCGGTCGTCTCTACCACCTCGTACGTTCTCAAGAACTTGAGGAAGTGCTCCCGCTCCTGCCTGCGGATTGTAAACTTACAGTGGCTACAGCGCTGATTATGTCTCGCCTGGACTACTGCAATGGTCTTTATTTGAACATGCAGGAAGGCAATCTTTGTAAACTCCAGATGCTACAAAATTCAGCAGCCAGGTTGCTTACGGGCACATCGAGATCTACCCCAATCTCTGGCGCAATAAGAAACTGGCTACCGGTAAAAAAGCGAATCCTTTTCAAGGCCTTATGTTTTGTTTTTCGCGCCTTGCAGAACACAGGTTCTCTTTATATGAGACAACAATTTTACTGGTATGTCCCGGCTAGAAATCTGCGCTCCTTGGGAGCTAAACGCATCATTCTACCAAGTATACGAAAGCTAAATGGGGTGGGAGAAGCTTTGTAGCAGGTGCAGCTAGGGCCTGGAATGAATTGCCCTTTGCCTTGAGGAATTCTAACGATCTTCTTTCCTTTAGGAAAGCGCTCAAAACTTGGTTGTTTTGATTCTTCTCTTTGCTAAGTGTTGGGAGCTCTACAGCAAGCGCCGGGACACCCTAGGGTAGCTGCGCGCTATATAAGTTTGCCTAACATAACATAACAAGTAAATTAAATGTGCCAATTAGGAATAGGCCAATGTTTACAAGTTTACAGAAAAAGTACAAGCACCTTAGCACTGGTTAGCAGAGAACAACCACACAGAGTCTTAAAAGTCAACAAAAACAGGTTCAACAAAGGAAGACAGAGGAAGGCAAAAACACAGATGACCCTGCAGAAAGGGCCATGTGCAACACAGGGATTTAAAATAATTCACAGTCGAAAGCATGCTTTCATTACTCACTATCAATATATTCTAAACAATTAACACATTGCCTGTTTTTCATTGTCAGCTAAAGGAGGTCTAGCAGCTCTTAACATTATAGTTGAGGATGGGTGAGACATTCTGCCAAAAGTTGTCTTGTGCCATAAACATTTGACAGAGGCTTTGAACATAGAAATTCCATAGCAATTCCATTTGGTTCTTTAAAAACTTGAATTGGAGTGAAAAGGAAATTTGACTGGTGCTTGATTTCCTAACGTTTTGTGAGTTTTCTCAATTAAAAGAATTACACATTTAGACTAATCATTTACTGATCTTCCGACCCTAAACTCTGGTCTCTGACAGCACTTGTTCACCTGGTTTAAAACTGAAATGAAATGCTTGGATTAGCGAGGATCACATAATGTTAAATAACCTTTATTGGTGAAGTGTGTTAGTGTCATGGATTACAAACCGTAAAGCATAACCTGGTGCCTCAATTAAAACAATCCCTTTGAACATTGCAGTGGAAGCTTGAAACCCCAGGAATGCATCAGTACTTCTACCACGAGGGCAGACTGCAATCTCATCCATCAAAGAAGATTTCAAGTCTTGCCCCGGCTTACATGTGGCATGTATGATATTATGAGGGTTAAAGTGACTAAAGATGGCATTGCAGTGAAAACATGTACAGAAAGAGACAGTTGCCATTGAGAAACCACTGATTTTGCTTTGTTTATCTTCTGATGTAGCACTTATTGGTCACTGTGCTATATTTCCACCATGCAACTGGCACAGCCCACTTTTACCACCTTAGCCACTTGCTTTCTTTGACAGAGCAAGAAAATCTAAAACAAAAACAAAACCCCCTCAGTCTTCTATTGCACATTGGTCTTGGGCATGTCCATACAAATGCTGAAGGTTTCTGCATCTGTTTATGCCAGATATGCAGAGAAAGGGCCCACACATGATGCCTGTGGTTCATATTTAACACACAGATTCACCTAAGTTGAGCTGCAGTCATTGACCAGGGCCTATGAATACCATACATCTCCATACAACCAATTTTATTGCGCTGTGGTTCCTTTATGTTCTTCAAGAATGCACAGTGTGCACAATGCAACAGTGAGATGCCAGGCCTTGTGGGAAAACACAGGATGCCAATGAAACTGGCACACTATTTGACTGTGTTGGGGGCACTTCATGTGTTCACAAAATGCTAAATGACTCCATATGAATAATGGTCACTTGTAGTCACTAACAGCTTAAACTTGGTAAACAGTGGAATTGTTATTCTGCCAGTCCTCCAGTTCCTCAGTACTGTAAAGGAGATGGAGAACGATATTAACTGAGATGGAAGGCGATAGTGGGGCGTGGGCTAAACAAAGCTGCAAGGTCAGTCATACCAGGATCCAAGAAACAAGTGCCAAGCCCTGGACACAATCTACAGCTGAGTGTCTTTAATGCTTCCCAAGTAGTGAAATACAGCTTTCTGGAAGCATGTCAATTAATGAACATATTTTATCACCTAAACTACTGAACTTGTTACAGCCCTTAGATCTTTGTTCATGCTGAGCTCCACTTGTGCCCCAGAAAGCTCAGTGTGCACTGTACATCAATCCTTATGAGCATTGCAGGTAATCACCATATTTTGCATTGTATTCCTCTAGATTTTTGCTTGACATCTTTTTATTGGCTTTAGGACTCAGTGCATTTAACTCCTGCTAACCAGTAGTAAAAATGATGTGCTTCCATTAAAATGTGCTGAAATTGGGATACTCCTGATTGGCACATTTAATGTATTTATTTTTGAGATCCTAGTGTGGTAATACATGCACCACAGGGCCTGTGTTTTAAATGGTACTAGTGGTTTTCAGCACTCGTTGTGCCACCCACTCCAATAGCACTGTAAATATGTCTCCAGGTCTGCCACTGTAGCCTGGCTGTGACGTTTTCCATCTGACTGTTCAACTTTTCAAAACAACCCATTCGACAGGCCTAAACCTTCCACTTCAAATATATATACAAGTCGGCCCCTGTGGAAGGCCCATTAAGAAAGGGTTATGATATTTAAAAGCAGAAAATGCAGAAATTACGGTTACACATGTGTTGACAGTAACAAGGCTCGAAAGCCTTTTCCACTGTGGCAATGTTAGTTTCCCCTTAGAAAAACAATGGATTACATTATATAACCGTATGAAAATAAATTTGGGTTGGAAGCAGCTAACAGTATAATTCAAAAACTCATTTTAATAGTTATTAAAAATCCAATTTAATAATGACATTGAATTTTGACTAGTTATGATGGAAAATGTACTTTTAGAAATGTTACCTCTCCCTGCCTAAACCTCTGGAGGCCTTTCTGTCAGTATTCAACTGTCACTTAATTGCTGATAACTCCCCTGTTGTGAGATATGGATTGGTTCCAGACAGAGGACAAAGGGTTGGCTGTCGGAAAGTATTGGCATTCCCTTGACAGGATGGCCTAGCCGCTGTGCCCATGGACTAGTTACATTCTAAAGAGGCCTAGCCTTCACAGGCAGATGAACATGAAACCAGGCCTCCCCATTCCTTTGTCCCTTGAGACATCTTGGCTAAAACCCCAGTGGGAGGGGAAGCTTAGCACCAAACCCAGTAGTAGGGCAAGCTGCCCCAGGACTGGTTTGCCATTTTTAAAGCCACACCTCTGGCTGTGCCCAGTTATTTCTGACTGTTAGAAAAAAAAGTCCTGCCATCTTGCATTTAGGTAGAGAGGAGCACTGTGTAATAATTTATAGTAAAACACACAAGAAATACTGTAAAGGTGGGTACGGTCACCTCTGCGAACTCTTACCTCATTGACTAGTGTGTGGTCAGGGGTTGCCCACATCCAAAGGTTGTCAATGGGCATAAATATGGTATTCCCTGTCCCCTTCTCATAACACTCCTGGACAAGAGAAGAATCAGAAGAAGGACTGCCCTGCTGTCAGAAGAAACTGAAGAAAGACTGGACGTGTTTGCCAGGACTCCAAGGGTCAGTTAGCTGGCCTTCTGTTTGAACTACATGGCTACAACAAGCTTCCAGAAACATTTTCCTGCTTTGCAGCTGACTGTAACAAACTGGACCTGACCTGGTCCACTCTGCTGGCCTTTGTGGGAGTGAATACTAACCTCCAAGTACTGTCCCAAATGTCCTGTACCATTGGCTGTGGCCAGAGGGTACTCTTCCCTGCCTAACTGAAAGCTTCAACAAACTCGAAGCCGAGTATCAATGCCAATAACCTTCAGCAATGGCTTCATCAGACTCATCACCAAACAGCACCCCACTGATGGCTAAAGTAAGCGAGATGCAGAGCACCATCTGAGCAACCCTGACAACCTTCATCGACGGTTTCACCGGGCTCACACCGAGCAGCATCCAATCGACTCTGTGACCTTGGACAGCAGCTCCCCATTGATGTTGAGACCCTTCCTCCGAACCAGTGGGCTGCCTAGCCCCACTGAAGACTTTCTACCTCCTTAAAAGTTTCTAAATAAGAAGGTAACTTTGTAACTGGCAAGGACTTGTTCTTTGTATATAACCTGTGCTCCATAGTGGTCGGCCTCAAATCTTCCTCTTGTGCCAGCCAGCACGATCACTTGCCTGGGGTTAGTGATTAATGCTTTTTGGTGCTATTTTTAAATACAAACTTTAATAATTCATAACTCCATTTCTACTGATTGGAGTTTGTAATTTTGGTGAGAAGTAAGTCAAAACGAATCAAGATTTCCTGAAATTACCGTTACTGGTGGTCTGGTAAATTGCGGTGGAAAAATAACCAAAATTACAAAGTTTTGGAGGAAACCAAGTATAAATTGATCTTTCCATACCAATCTCTGCATGTTTCCCATGGAAGTTGGAATTTCGATGGGACCGGTAAGAACTGAGCCAATTACAATTTGAGGGCCACTTGTAGTGAAGGCATGTGCAGTTATGCAAGTATTAAAAATGTAACATGAAAGGCACCATTGTAGCAAGATATGAACACCATGGCAAATGATGAATCAAAATAGCCAATTGAGGGAAACCAAGATTTAAACTAGAGGAGAAACTGGTGACCATGCAAGAAGACAGTTACAGAAATGTAGAAAAGGGGCAAATAATTTTGCTGAAAATTGATTATGGTTGTAGCCTGCATTGCCTGCTTTGCCGTACCATGAGTGCGATATACTTAGTGTTTGCCTAGCGGTAAAAGATAAAAGCAACTTCCACTTTCAAAATAAAATTAGCAAAAATTTTTAGATGCTTCCATCACAAACACATCTCCACTACTGATACCTGATTACAGACATTGAAAAAGCAAAAGAGCGGGGCATGCTATACTATGGGCATAAAAATAAGTCCTTGCTTCACCCTCAGTTTGACAAAGACGCTCCTTAATAAGGGACATCCAAGTGTGGAAAATACTAAATAAAAAAACACAAACACAAGAAAATGGAAGGAAGTACAGTAGTGAGAAGACAAAGATATTCAGTGAAAAGAGGAAAGGGAAGAAACCTTCTCTATTTCACGCCCCATTCAAAGTAATTATAATATGACAGAAATTAGCAGATCCTCAAGCATGTGAAGATTTTCCACTCTCTGCTGCTATAAGGTCGCTGCTTGCCAGTATTTCAAAGTGAAATAATCCTTAAGTGGAAGAAAAGGGCCAGAACCCTCTTTGCAAATGGTTAATCTATAGCATGGAGAAATTTGCTTTGAGATTTGTATTTTCGGTAGTTAAAGGTTATGGCATATGTTATCTTTTTCTTACTCAAAATGGTTAGTGTGTTGAGAAAAATTGTGTTATTAGTAAGGTGGATGGTAGTCCACCACAAGTAATAACGCCATGACTCTTGTTAGGTCCAGTATGAGTTTCAGTAATTCAAACCTGAGCTCAGCCCCTGGTAGTTCGGGCTCAGAGCAAACAGGCTTTACTTAGGAAAATGTGCTTAGCCTTTAGAAGTACCAACACAGCTGAACGGTTAAAAGCACAACACTATAAAAATACTACTCCAATTATAAAAATAGAAGATCATTTATGGATAAAATGACACCAAAATTACAAAAAATCAATAGGGGAACCAGAGATAAGAGGTTTTAAAGTTTTGAATGAAAATAGCACTTAAAAGCATTACGTGTCATATCATTGTGCTTGGCTGGTATCTAGGTGCAATTTAAGGCCGCTCCCCATAGAGCACGGAGCAGTTACAGAAACCAAGTTGAAAGTTTCACCTTCTGACTGATGATGTAACCTGTCCACCAAACTATAAGTTAGGCCTTAGTCTCTGAAATGAAAGTAAAAAATCCTCAGTGAGGCAAGGCAGCAGGCTTGGGCCAAAAAGAGCTCCACGAGAGCGGATAGCCGTGGGACAAGGTTCCAGGTGAAGCATTGACTTTTGGCAGGACAACACCCTCATTATGAGCTTGGCAGAGCAGAATTCCCACATGGAATTAAGCTCTGCCTAATCACGAATGGCTCTGTGTTTTGACATACTGGCAGGGAAACCCGGATAGTAAAACTGATTTTCAGTCTTTAGTTGGAACAGCAGCCAGTACTCTTCCACCAGCCCAGCCTGAACTTCTTCTCTGACTAGGATGGCACATGGAAGCCATTTTTTCCCCTTTCCTCTTCTATTCTCCCTAAGGTCTCCCTTCACCCCCATGCTGCACAGAAGACCCTGATCACATTTACCATCTGCTCAGATCTTCAAGCAAAACAAACTGCTGAGGAGGAAACCAGCAGGCTGACCTGTGTCTGGATTCTCTGTGGCCTTACTGCAAACACACGCCCAGTGCACTCTAGGAGCAAAGAGAATGTGGTTCGCTCCCTGCCCGTTGCTCGAAGCAGTACCGCAGCCCAGAGTTGCCATAGTATTAGGATGTAAAGAAATGCAAATGTACACAGTTAAATGGCATCATAAGGAACGAGGTCAAAGAGGAGAGTAGCGGTCCCCACAAGCAGGTCCTCTTTACCTCCTATACTCTTGAGAGTGATGGTCCTTTTCCCTCACCCTGTGCATAAGTGAGTCCATGTCCACCTCTTACCCTGGAAAGGAAGAAAAAAATAAACAATGGTGGGCCTCAAGAAAGAGGTACATTAGGGTATCTGTGTGGACAGACACAATGACACAACAACCAGATAGGGAGGGGAGTGGTCAGGACTTAGAGGTAGGGAAGTTCTTCCCTCTTAGTAGGTCCTAAGCATTTTTTATCTTTATTTTAGGTCGACAGCAGAGTGCCTGTCTGGGAGGCATGGAGACATCAAAACAAGGAAGAGGATAAAGAGGTAATGCAATGTACCACACCATGTGCTGAATTTGAAAATGCTAAATACATTTACACAATATTTTGCTTGATGTTCCATCACGTGCGCACCCAAGTAAAACTTTAGAACATATGAGCCTCAGTGTTTTACTTTAAAAACCTGCACAGATAGGCCGCTCAACCTTCTTAGAAGGATGAACGTGTCAGTCGAGCTTCCCTTGACTACACGCTGCAAATCCAATGCAGAATTGATCAGCAATCTTAATAGATATGTATAGGTGACTAAGGGGCATATCATCAAGAGGGGGCGATAATTATCGCTAAGCGCACTTAGCACTAGGATAATTATCGCCTGCTATCGCTGTATTTTATCGCTGAGATAGCGCACTATCAGCGACGCTTATCTCAAAAGCGATAAAAATACCATCCATAGCTACAAAATGTGCGATCATCGCTGGAAATCCAGCAATAATCGCACAAAAAACAGGCGATACCTTGCTGATAGGGCACAGTGGACATTATATCCACCTTCCCTTGGATATAATTGCTAGGTCAACCTGAAAGCAGGCGTAAGGAAAGTAGCGCTAACCAAGGTTAGCGCTACTTTTCTTATCGCTATGCTCTTTAGCGTGCAGCTTGTAAATAGGCGAAATGTTGGTTAGCGACATTTCTCCCGTTATTTTGGGGAGAAACGCCCACTTTGCATCTCATTAGAGATGCAAAGCTGGGCGTTAAGGGAAAGGGCGATGAGGTAAGGATTCACGCGATAGCGTAACCTTGCTAATAGTGCGACACAATTATCGCCGCTTTCCGGCCGAAAACGGCTGATAAAGTCTTGATGATATGCCCCTTTATTTAATATTTGGTGTCGGAGGGGCTCCACATTCTGGAAAGTGGCATGGGCTGGATACAAAAGACTGGCGCCCGTGCATTAACTCAATGCAGTAAATACTATTTTTGAGATAAGCATCCGAAGATATTTACCAAGCAATGCGAATTATTTCATGAATGAGCAGGTCGAATTCCCAGCAGCATTCATTGAATTGAATGCATAATCCGTGCGCGCGCCCTCCCACACACACTTTACCAGGAGCAGATCTCGAAGCTGCAATTACGGGGCTCTTTCACTTCCAGGTTAGTCATGACCTTTCAGAAGTTGATGACTTTGTAACCTTGTTGGACACCTCTCTCTGCAAACCTGACACGGAGCGACAGCGCCTGGGAACTGAACATATACATTAGGTTAATTTAAACCTGACTCTCAAGTCTAGTGTGCAATTTAATTTTGATAATTCCGTCAAAACATTGAACAGTTATAACTGTTTCTTCGTAAAAGTGGAACGATAATTTCCTCTGCAGAAAACCATTCAGAAGGGTTTCTAAGGAAACGTGGCAAGCGCGCCAAACTAATGCCTCGTTTTCTATAACAGCCAGCACTGCAGAGCGAGGAAGGGAAGTGATTTTCAAGCGACAGGTGCTGGAAACATGAATGCTTTATGGAGCGTTGGAAAATACAGTTTTTAAGGTGTCTTCGTTGCTCCCTCAAAATTGATATTTACCAAAGCAAGTAAGTGAGGGAAATTTCCTTCTCACTGACGAATAAATACACAACTGTTGCCTCGATTATGAGGGCTCTGGAAAAATCCTGTTATTTCCCCGCCCTGGAATTACCGTTACCGGGTGGGAAAATAACGGGAATTACAAAGTTTTGGGTCATACCAAGCAGAAATCGATTTTTCCACACCATTTTCTCCATGTTTCGTATAGTGATTTCAGCAGCCCGCATCTTAGCGTAAAAAATAAAACTTGTAATTTTGATGGGACCGGTAAATACTGGGCCCATTACAACTTGTAATGAGGGCATGTGCATGGGAAAACAGTTTTTATTTCCACTTCAAGTTACCCAGTCGGGGCTGCCACAATACAGAGAGGGAGGGGTGGATAGACGGAGCACGGAAGGGGTGGCGTGCGTGGGGGTTGTTATAATAAAAAAATATTTAAAGTAAAAACTTACCTGGAGACGCCTCCCACATCTCGCTCCTCGGTCTCTGTTCTTCCCGGTCCCAGCAAACACTAGGGCCACATCATAGCCTCCCTGCAATCCCGCACTGCTCTCATGTGAGAGCAGTGCGGGGATTGGTCTGAGCAGGCAGAAAAGACGCCCTGCTCAGACCAGGGAGTCTGTGGGGTTTCTCCAGGCCGGCTGCTCAATGCAGCTGGGCTCGAGAAAACCTAAGCGAGCATGTGTGTTTTGGTCGGCCTGAGACGGCCGGCCAAAACACATATGCGCACTAAGGGAGGGGAGTGCACGTTGCACTCCTCCTCCCAATGCCCCGCCCTCCCATCGCAATCTGGCTCAGAGGCACAAAATGTAAAATAAAATGATGACATCATTCTATTTTTCATTTACTGGCTCTGAGCCAGGCAGTGGGGGGACGCTCCTCTGACATCACGGAGGAGCCGACACCGAAGTTAGCTTCAGCTTTTTCCAGCTTGCTCTGGCTAATCGTCCCACATTTCACAACTAAACATTCCCCCAGACATTCTTTAATTACATTTACTTCCTACATAGCTAACATTCTATAAATGTCTGAAAAAATCAACATATTTATGCAAGTTGGCCTCTAAATTCCAAGCCCTCCCTCAATGCCAACATCTCTATTGGTGAAGCTTGTGCTACACGGTGGAGGGACTCATGGCACTGAAATTGACACCTTATAGTTGCTTGAGGAGTCCCTCCACTTACAGGAAGCATATCGTGACTTTGGTCAGAACTAAGGACCTCATTTGGTGTTATTGAAATAGAAGTGCACTTTAATATCTAAAGTAAGTTGTTTTATTTCATGGTTCTTCTAATTTCTGATCAGGAGGTTTCAGCCAGTATAGGTTTTGGAGGGAGTATATTTGATTGTTTTTTAACCTATTGAGTATTGATTTACATCAATAAATATTTACATGTAACATCTGGGAAACTTATTTGCAGAATTGTCATCAATATATCCCTGTATGGTGATGATAGTCAATTTTTTTGTAGAATATTATGCTCTGGACAATCAGAAACAAAAAGGTGGTAACCTGAGAGAATCTACTTGTGGATGGGCAGCAATTCTTTTTAAATGTAATCCATCTATGACAGAGGCCGCTCTCATATCATACTGTTTAAATTGTCAGTTTTCTTTTTGATTAATAAATAGCATTGAGTTTAGTCATTTTTTCTTCATGCAATCAAATGAAAACTGTGGGATTTTTGTGAAATTCTCAGTTGCACAGATACTAACATAAACTCTGTCACAAAGGTTGTGAAAGTAATTGCTTTTTATCTTAGACAAAATCAATACCGTCAGTGCAAGTAAAGCATCTTCTCCTCCCTTTTCCACCTCATATATCTCACCAACATGCACACTTTTATCTAGGGTAATTAATCCCTCCATTTTGAAATATACAAGGATCAGCAGGGCTGTTATTCAGATGTGAAATCATTTTCACTTACATTCCTGGCTATTGAGAAAAGCTTGTACAGTCATACTGGCCACCCATTCAAAGTAGTCTGATATTGACCAGAAACATGCAATATTTCACTCAGTAAATGTTTTTTCTCTGCATTTACTAGGATTGTAAAAGTAAGCCTAAATAGGATGGAGCAATGAATTTCCCCAGGTGATTTAAAGTGTTTCCTGAGATGTGGCTGAGGAGTGGATCATGGTTTAGAGGTTCCTGTTGTTTGGTTTGACATGCACCTGTAATCATGGACTGATCTTGATGTCTAAAGCATGTATATCTTAAGCACCCGGGGCATATCCATGGGCATAACCGTAAGTGTCCCAGCGATGGGCATCTGGTACTTACAAGACTGCAAAGGATATATGGCCAATACACTGGGCTGCATCTTTGAGATAGTGTAATGCAGATGCTTAGTCACTACATAAAGTGGTCAAACTTCAATATTTATATTTTATATCTTCTGTCTGCTGTGTTGAATGTTGCAGGGAAACATATATATGATATTTGCAGGATTTTGCTGTCATAGATCAAGACGTGAGAAGAGTGGGAGTGCCATCGCTACGCTATATTAGATGAGCTTACATTTCTCCCTAGAACTGTGGGATTTTCACTGCATCCATGACTCTCTGAAGGCAAGCGGTCAACATGAGGGTTGCTGCTTCTTTCTTTGATGGTCAGGTAACAAACACAACCTATTGGGCAGTACTTTCTTTACTGCAAATCCGCTCTTGATTCAAAACTATTTATAATGAAGTCTGTCTCTTTCTTTTTCTGTGGGTGGATTAACGTTGTGCTGTATCTCACCGATCCTTATGTTAAAGGTGATGTTGCCAAGTTTGCTTAGCAACTAAACTTTGCACGATGCCCAAGTCAAGCATTCATTGTGAGTGGTCATGTAATTCCAATTGGGCAGATAACAGCAGTTACACATAGAAGTGCTGCACTGTCACTCCAACGGTTAGACTGCGGTGTTCCTTTTCCCATGATAAACCTTAAATTCTGAGGAAACCCTTGGACTACGCCTCAGAATACCTAATGATTCCACCTTTTAACCTCCCTGCCACCCCCCCCCCCCCACTGAGTTAACAAGATCTGCCACTGTTAGGTCTCAAGGGAGAAATACTGGGCCTTTACATGGGGGCTTTGTCAATGAGGCCCCCTAATCTGCTTTTTCATTACAATATAAATAACAGAATGAGTATGCAATGCTTTCTTCAGTCATCCATGGTTGTAGATGATTTCATGTAAATCAATCTTGGTTATTAGCCAATAGCAAGCAATGTTCAGAAACATATAACTTTGCTTTTCTCATTATGAGTATCATGTTATGTATCTGTGTGCTAGGGCTGAAGGTGTCTCTCTTCACAAGCAGCCAATTAGCAGACATGAACTCAAATGCTATTCTTGGTCACATGTTGGGAATAGAGACATCCATTTGAGTGTGAATTAAATCATTGATCTCTGCTCGATGGCATATATTTTACTATATATTGCTTTTAATGAATCTGAAGCTCCCTGTTTTAAGAATATAATGATAGCCAAGCAATTGGAGGTATAGAAGGCGCACATTGTTGCAAATCCCTAGCGGTCCATGCTATGTACGTGTGCATCTCCCAGCCCTGATTTTGTACATTGCATTGGGAAACATGTAGTGTTTTTGTTGTTGTCACTAGGAATGTGTGATTACAAGTGTCAGAATCGAGACCAGGATGAGCTTCTTACATTTATGGGAGGAATTTGGAGAGCTGTGTTATTTCAGTGACTTCTGGTACATTCAATTAAAACGCCTTAATCTCTCATCTGCAGGATACACATCCGATGACCAGCTATCTCAATACTGCCGTCATTATTTATTTGCAAACTCAGCCTATTGTATATATATCTCATATGGGGAGAGGATGTAGCCTTACGGCTAGAGTGGTTGACCTCAAAGCTGGGGAACCGGGTTCAAGTCTAGGCAACAATGCTCAACATCCTGTGGTTATGGGCAAATCACTTAGTCTCCCCTTGCCTAACAAAAACGAATGTTTCCATCTGTAACTAAACTGATGCTCACGTAAGGAGCTCTGATACCTGAAGTCTCAGGTCTTGTTTGTGCTATAATATATATATATATATACTCTACTGTGCAAAGCATCTTTTTAAGTGAGAGCCTCTTTATCTTCTTAAGGGAATCTCAAGCATCTCCCCAGGAGAGGTTGGTAATTTCAGGCATCTTGTTTAAACTATCTAATGAAACTCACGTAGGAGATTTGGGATGTCATGCAAAGAAATGCCTGTGCATCACATCAAAACATATTTGCCAAGTGGCCGTTTGCTGTGTGTGATACCTTCAACCAGCTTAGAATCCGCCAGAGCATTTTCCAAGCTGGGACTTTTTGGACAACGCTTTTAATGATTCGAAAAAAAAGCGCATCCTCCTCTCTGCGATTGATCCATAAAATTAAAGTTCCAAGAGAATTGTGATGAATGTGCAAGAATAGGTGTAAGTAATTTAAGACCTATTCATTAAAAAAAATACCAAGAAAGTATTAGTTAACACTGAATGTACCAGGGCACTCTTTATGGCCAATCTTTGAATATTTGCAGACAAAAAGCTATCAACTCCCCCCAAATCACTACTATATGTCTCATCCTATACTTTTGTCAATATCCTCTACCTCCACTCCCTGACTCATCCTAAACCTCATTCTACTTCTATGATCTCCCTAAGACAGTTTCAAGACTCTTTCAACCTCTGTCCCTCCTTGACTCACCCCAAACCTCATTCTACTATTATGATTTCCAAAATAACACTTCCTAGGCTCTTCCCTCCTGTATCCCTCCTTTGACTCATCCCAAACCTCATTTTACTATTATGATCTCCCTAAAAACCCCTTCTAGACTCCTCCCTCTTCTATCACTCCTTTGACTAATCCCAAACCTCATTTTACTAATATAATCTCCCAAATTACACTACATTACAAGGTATGCACCAACTCGTGCATTGCGCTCCTCGCAAGGAGGTTTGCTTAAGGTCCCTAGGGTGAAAAAGGCCCGTATGGGAGGTAGATCCTTCCGATACCTGGCGGCAAAAAGCTGGAATAATTTACCTCTCAACCTCCGACTGGACCCCTCCGAATCTAGTTTCCGGAGGAAATTAAAAACCTACCTCTTCTCAAAATAGTGGGCTCCTCTCCTACTTCTCTTTCAGAGTGCTTCAGTTCAGCGCGGGGACACGCATTCTGCGTAACCAGGCGCTCTATAAATGCCCCTTAATAATAATAATAATCTAGACTCTTCCGTCCTCAGTCCCTCCCTTATCCTGTTCAATCAGACTAACAGACTCACATGTCCAAAGCTCAAATTAACAACTGATATTTCCATTCACTAATCCACCTCTAATTCTTTGGGTTCCGGAGTAGTGTGCTATTTGCCCAAAATCACTTCAATGCCTCATCAGGGGTAGCAAGCAATATATAAATACAATTACAATAAACATATAATTTATATATGTTTAGACTGCTGCTGATACACATTTCTCTATGCATCTATAGTATATTGAGATGAATAAATACTTTTAATTTAATACGGTTTAGAAATCTTTAACTGGGTTATGCAGTATCCAGCTGTTTCCAGAGCTACTCAGATAAATGCTACAGAGGGATTTAGCACAATCATTTTTATATAAGCTAATTGAGTGAATTAACCTCTTGTAAGCTTTACTATTCAATAGATTTTTCTTTCAGCAACAGTTCTATTAAAAAAAATATGCTTAAGTGTTGCAAGGCCATCAACATACCTCAGAACTTGGAAGCAGTAGCTGGCTACTCCCTGTGCATTAACGTAACATGTATTTGCAACACACACATACACTTAAGTCTAGTGTCTCTTGCCACAGAAAAAACAGATTTTTATTACTACGCAACTCAATGGTTCGCATTTCATCAACCTCAGATGGATGAAAGACTCTTAGGATTCAAACTTGTGACCATGAACTTAAACACAGACTTCTGGTGTGGATGCATTAGTCTTCTGAGCCACTAGCCCAGCATCACAAGTATGTTTTCTGAAAATACCCAATCTGTTTTTATTCCTTTCATATTTACTACATGTGAAAAGGAACCCACAACTGCTGCATAGGATTACTTTTACTTTGATGAACTGAGAAAAACATTAATTTCGAAAAACAAACAACTAATAATTACTTTGTATCTGAGACGCTAACTGCTTTAAAAAAAACATCAAACAAAACAAAAATAGGGTGAGACCATGATCTGAATACTAAGGGGCTGATTCACAAACACATGTGTGAGTAAGAAAATACTCTTGTTGTACTCTTTTGCATACTCTTACATGCCTTTGTGAATCACCTCCAACTCCATATTAGGTAAAGGTGAACTAATTATACATGAAAATTCCCTGAATAGTTAAATTTTATTCCTGTTCATGTCATTTGGGAAAAAATCACAAAGGCAGATGGAAAGATGTTAAAGGGTAGTAACGGAGTAGTCTTTTACATACACTGACTTTGTATTGACCCTAATGACAGCAAGAGAGGCATGCAAATAAAAAAATATTGCAGTATTACTTAAAAATTTACTAATCACATTTACAAGTCAGGGTTTTCGATAGCAGCCCAATGGATTAATAGACTCTTTTTTTTCCAGGTGAATATCAAGCATCTAAATTATATGGTGAGAAAAGAAAATGGTATCGTATAAATATGCACCCTCATATAAACATCACATCACAAAGTGCAAGAAGCCACATTTCTCTTTTTTAAGGCAGTGGTTTTGAGAGAGATGTGTGGTGCTGCAGCGAGAGTGGCTGACTCTGGAGCGTGGGGATCCCGGTTCGATCCCTGGCAGCAGATCTGCACCATGTGACTCTAGGCAAATCTCCACAATGGCCCCTAGCACCCTGGAACCCTAAGGGGTGATATGTTCATGCTTCACAAATATGGATTATTAATATTGTGTGTTTCACATCAAATCACCTGTGCTGATCATACTCACACACACCAGCAGCAATGAACTCATTTTCAAGATTAGCAACAAAAAGAGATGATGGACGGAATGCTGCACATTGTCAGACACTCACCCCCAGTCTCAGATCTGGGTTAAATCTATTGTTATTTTACTCACTATGTCACCCCAGTTCAGACCCAGCCATATGTAAATCAGTCTTGACCCTGCTCCCCATGGGTACAGTCCAGCCAGAACTGCCAAGCCAGGTCCTCCCTGGACTGAAAACACGCATCCTGGAAGTGGTTTTGGGGTATCACCCCTCATCAGCCAGGCTAGCTTGAATCCAGTGACACAGTGAGCAGTTCGGGCTGGGCTGTTCCCATGGGGAGCAGGGTCAAGACAGATTTGCAAATGGCTGGGTCCAAATTGGGGTGACATGGTGAGCTAAATAATAATGGATTAATCCTAGATCCGTGACTGGGGGTGAGTGTTTCAACACGCCATCCATCATTTTATTTTGTGATGTTGCTCATTTTGAAGAACACATTGTAATGTGACAAATTTACTTGCCCTTTCGTTAGCGGACACTTCATGCAGGGTTCTGAAGTCACTTTAACTGGCCATTATTCATTCAAAAGCCATTATCTACATTAATAAATTGATGGACAAATACATTTATAAAATTGGGTGCAATTAAATCTTGAAGCAGTGCTGACATGAGCAGGTTTAATATCAGGACTGGAAACCAAATTCAGCTCTGGCTAAAATGTTCACATCAACCCCACACTTCAGAAGGCCATGACTAGAATCGGGCAATTGGGGTCTTTTATGGCACTGACCAACTATGAGGCAATAAAAGAACATGTTAGGAACAGGAAAATTAGACCTTCAAAGTGTTGGAGTTATCTTTTCAGTGCAGAACTAGAGAAGACCATATACAACTGGGGGGATCAAATTCCAAATGGCCTTTTAGTAAATGCTGTTTGAGAACCAATTTTCTAAGTAAAGATTGATGTGTCTCATCTGTGTCTGACTGGCATTCCAGATCCTTCAATTTCCCGAGTATAAGTGATCAGGATGGATGACCTTTTGAATCTGAGCGTGTTCAGGTTGAGTACAGCTCTAAAAGCAGTGCCCTGTTCTGCATCCCCCTGCCCGAGTAGCTGAATGTCCTGACCTGACTGGATTTGAGTACAGAACATCAGTTAGGCAAAAATCATGGAGAAGTGTGGCTCAGAGGCCAGAGTGGCTGACTCTGGAGCACGGGGCTCACGGTATGATCGCCGGCGGCAGCTCAGCATCATGTGACGCTGAGCAATAGCTTACTTAATCTCTCCAACGGCCCCCGGCACCTAGAAACTCTTAATAGGATGATATATTCACGTTTTACAAAGAGGAATTCTTCTATAAAGAAGAGTACTGCATTTGTAATAAATGGACACTGCTATGTAGCCCCATATATACTAATATGTCATTTACACAATTTGATCCTCTCAGCCATGAACCTAAATGCAAATATAAACAAGAATATTTCTGAAAAGACATTTAATTCAGTGGTACCACTAATGATCACATGAAAACACATGTTGAGCTACCGAGAAACACAGTTACAAGAAAATTCGAGTTAATAGACACAAAGATTTTCTGCCTTCAGGAAGGAGACCACATAAAACAAACTGTATAATAAACATGTGGAGCAGGTACAAAAGATACTTGCATTTTCACATCCAGATTTTATGAGCAATATAATGTTACTGTCATACAAATATACTGAAATGATCTGTCAAGCAACACTTGGAAAGGAACGTAGCTACATTCTGTGTATGTAACACTTTAATTGATGACTCTGCCCCCTTTTAAAAACTAACAATTTCCTCTTTCACACTGTCCGTTTATGTCTCATATAATCTCTCACTATCTCCCCCTCTCTCTCTTTTTCCCTCAAAAAGCACAGATTTTTCACTTTTCTCTCTCTCTTTCTTTCTCTTTCTCCCTCTCTCTTTTCCTTCCTCTCGCTCTTACCCTCTTTCTCTTTCAATCTCTTTCTCTGCACTTTTTTATCTCTGGCTGTCTCTGACCCTTCGCCAAAGAACTGAGAAAAGGATAACTACATTTTACTGTAAAAATGGCAATCATCTTTAAAAGGCAATCTACCTATTGTAATTGGCTTTGGTAGCATTTGTCAACCAAAGCAGAAATGTCTTGGACCCGATTCTCAAAGGTAAACTGAGACAAGAGTCTAGGTTTATGACTTTTGGTAGTCACAAAGGGCATTTACGAGTAGTAAAGTTAGACTTTTGTCTCATTTCAACTTAAGCTTTGGTCTTAAGTCTAACTGAGACCAAAAGTCTAGTCTCAGTTAAACTGAAGACCAAAACTTAAGTTAAACTGAGAGAAAAGTCTAACTTTACTATTCATGAACGCCCTTTGTGATTGCTTAAAGTCGTAAAGTTAGACTTTTGCCTCAGTTTACCTTTGTGACTTGGGCCCCTTGTATTAATTTTCCTTTAATTCCCATGCATCAGCTAGATCATGAATTTAAAATATATTGATGCTTTTTGTTGTTTCTATTTCTGTGTAAATTATGTTCCTGAACCTGAAACTGCTCTACAAAATGTGTCAAACATGTTGTTGAATGACCTGAGTAGAAAACATTTGAGAGGAATAGTGTAGCTGTTTTTATGTTGTTTATATAAGATTCATTACTTTATTTGGATATGTAAACTAATACTAATGCTGTTTCAAACTAAACTTGGGCTCTATCTTTTTATTGGTGGGTACCATTTTATAGCACTGTAGAAAACTGCACAAATAAAAGGGCAATATGCACTGCCAGGGTGATTTACATTGTACTATACATCCATCTAACTACCTCAAAGCATTCTAAGGGTCACAATTTTATTTCCAGTGTCTGTATATTCTGCAAAGTTCTAGTTATGTTTAACATGCAACCTGTTATTCTTTTAAGGTCATTTTATATGTGATTAATAGCCTTTAAAATGATATCTTATAAATTCTGTCCAACATGCTGTGTTCACGTTGTGTTCCTCAGGCATCAATGCCTTTGTGAATATTCCTTTTACCATTAAGCCTTTCGTTTATATCGCACTTGTTATTCTGCTTTCCTATTACTATGTGCATCACTTAGATGCTCATTTACGTTACTTGACACATGGCATACAGTTTGCCTTTATAAATGATTCTAGTTAAGAATTAGTTAAAGTGGGAGTGACTGTAATAGAAATGTGTCTTATATACATCGGTAAATACATACGTCGCTTTTAAGGCCTCAGTGGCTCCTTATTGGTAGCTTCCTATATAAATCATTTAGAAAGCTTTCTGTGTTAATCTTTTATCAAACTCTTAGGTTTCAAACAAAATAGTTGTATTCCCAACAGTATGGTTTATGGTACTGATTTTATGGGTCTTTTAGGGTTTAAGTTAGCTTTCCGAAATAGTCAAATAATCATTAAAGCACTTGTGCAATCTACACCAATGAGGTGAAAGGCATGAACATTACTAAAACACGAACATTACGGATATGAGAATAAAAAGAGAGGTGAAGACCCTGACCAAAAAGGATTAATCTCTAGTATATGTCATTTGCAAAGGGAGGATGGCAATGTTAAATTTGGATGGATGGATGGAGAGTGGATTTATTGGTGAGCCGATGAACAACAAGACACATAGACAGCGGACAGTATAGAGTAGTTAAAGGGATGTGAAGCAAAAGGTAATGGAAGGGAGAGATAGAAAAATAAAATGCAAGGTAAAGAAAGAGAGACAGAAAGCAAAGTACTTAAAAAGCTGAAATGAAAAAGAGGCTGATAAGATGTAAGAGAAGGAAAGAACCAGAAGTAGAGCTAGGGTTAGAGAAAGAAAGTATGGGAGGTAAGCAGACAGCAAGAGAAAGAAAGGATACTCTGTAATTGGAGGAGAGGAGAAAGACAAGAGAGCTGAGAACACAGTTTTTCCTCCATCAACTGATGTAAAAACAGCAGCACCAAAGCTATTGCAATAAATACAATCGACACCAGTGAATTATTTACCAAGCTATACTATAAATAAAAGCCCTCTTATGCATTTATTTTCGACAATCATCTCTTGCATATTTGGAAATTAATATTAGGATTCAGAAGTGAACATATCAGCCAGACATAACCATAATCAAGCCATTCTTGTGACATAGAGGTATGTGACCTAAAAACTATTTGCAATATCAAACCAGTGTGTATTGCAATAGGCTATGAAAACAATATTTTAGATTAAACAAGAAAAAACAGGCTAAGGTTTCTAAGCACCATGTATACACTTCTCCATGGAAACATAGAACTGATATATAAGGATGCATCATGGCAGAGTTATTCTAGTAGAATTGCGTTACATCGATGCAGGATTCCTTAGTACCCTATCAATAAAAATAGGGTACTGACCTTTTAAGATAATTTAAGATTATATTTATCCTCTCCTATTGAGTTGTGGGTATTAAAATTAAAAGTGAATTGATTTCAATCAACAGTCTACATTTGTTGATTGATCTGTGACAAGTAACATGAGCACAAACTCTATTCGCTCGAATGTGCATGTTTTGAAAATTCCAATTGCTTCCCCAAAAAAGTACCGACAAGCTGTTAAAACATCCTTGTGTGAGGGCAATATGAAGATTATACAGGAACTTCAAATATTCACCTACAAAGATTTCGTTTATGCAAAGACGGCACCATATTCCATATTTCATTCACATATGCAAAATATACGTTGTTGGTTATATCTGCGTGTGTTGTGACAGTTTCAGATTTGTATTCTGGTAGGAATCAGGCTGCTCAATGTACAGATAGATGTCCAGCATATTTTTAACCTAATTATCAAACACGTGTTCTTAAATGGATCTTATGTTCAGTAAAAGTAGTTTTCAATCATAACTTTTGTATCCTCATAAACAGAATTAGAATTTTCAGGATTTTATGATTGTAAATTGCCTGCATGTCATTTTTTTATATTGCTGAAATTAAACTTATGGGCATTATAATTGGAGTGTTAAGGTAGACAGCCCTGTGGAAGTAGGGGTGGGTCCATTTTTCCCCACCATGGAAATGCACAAAAATTTACTCCTGTAAAAGTTAGTAAATTCCAGAGCTCAAAAGAGAAAACAAATAATTCCATACGTATTGAGAACAGTGGCGAAATAGTTTTGTTATTGTGAAAAATAGATAGTTTATGGGTGTGCAAAAAAAGATTGTCTATTATAGACTCATTTAGATTTTTCAACTAATTAAATCTACAAGAATAGAATTTATAAATTGAAACTCCGTGGGAAACCTGTGAGTGTTGGAGATGCGCAGACATCGGAAATATATTCTAAACATGCAAGCAATCCTTTGTATGCAAGTGTTGAACTTTTCTTTAAATGACTTGCAAATCAGAAATATTGTTTTATTTAACTTCTTGAAACTTCTGAGCATGATTCATAACGCTGTAACTGATATATCATCTTTTAAAATGCATTATGCAAACAGCTGAAAGTATCTGCCGAAGTTAAATTCTTTTAACTTGATACTTGAAATAGGTTTACAAAGTGTACAGTGTTCCAGAAAAATTTGCTTGCCAATTTTATTTGTTTGTATATTTCTAAGTATAAATATTGGTAGGTTTGTAAAGTTTAATAGATGGGACTTTTAACTTTCTGAATAATATTCTCAATTCAAATTTTTAAATATGTTTTAGACATTTAAAATGTCGACATGATTGTATTTAACCGGAGTATAGTTTTGATGAAATGTTGGCAGGTGGATTATTAGTAGAAGTAAGCACATTCTCCTTGCAATACAGCCACCAATGCAATATAAAGCCCAGACAAGGTCTCAATAAATTATTCCTTTGGTAGCTGGCAACAAGCAGGCAAGCTTAACTTAGGAGACAGGTGTGTGATTCATTTAAAAACACCAATATAATAAATAGGTAAGACACAATAAACAATACAAATCCACAACCAATTTATAGAAATAGGAAGTATTTATATGGTTAAAATGACATAAAAATGACTAAAATCAAATTTAGAGAACTGGAGAAATGGTTTTTTAAAGAATAAGAACTTTCTAGTGCTTAAAAACATAGTGCCAACTTGGGACATCTGGTCGCGCTTGACCGGGACAAGGTCAGATTTTACCTCTGCACTTAGAAACATTTCTGGAGAATTTTTTCTCTTCATCGAGCAAGGCTACTCTTCAGTCCCAGATTCGAGTCGTCGTCAGCTGCTTGACTCAGACTGATGCCTCGGTGAAATCCTGGAAGTCTTGAGCCCTGGATCTTTTAATGGGAAGAACCTGAAATCCAGGCTGGGCCACAGTTTGACGTCAGCAGACAGACTCTTGTCGGCGGGTTGGTCACCTTATGGAGCTTTTCTCAAAAGTTGCTCCAAACTTACGAACTTATTCCTGAAGTTCCTATTGAGGGTTCAAAGTGTTTAAAATATAAATCCAGGGGTCTAGAAGCTCTGAGATGGTCCTTGGAAGTTTGGGACTACAATTTCCACAATGAACCTGGCCAAACCCTTGAAAGTCACTGGACACACTACATGCTGGGGACGTCTTGGGTATGATGGTGAAGGTAAGCTTTGTTAACCTGTTGCTTTCAAAGAGTCCACTCCTTAATCCTTTTTGAAGCAAGGCAATGTCCTCAGGGCTGTAGCTTCAAGTGTGCCGCAGGAGCAGTCCTTCAGAGTGCAATCCTTTGAGGTGCAGACCAGGGTTCCAGCACAACAGTCCTTTTTATCCTTGTAGTTTCAGGCAACAGATCTGAGTTGCTTTGCAGCTCTCACATTTTAATTTAATGTTCTGGAGCAACATACAGAGAGGGAACTCCTGACCAACTGGGTACAGGGCACCACCCAAAAGATTGACAGTTTCTTCCAAAGTGTGGCATATTCTTGTCCCACAAAGCACTGCACTTTAAAATTCAAACTGGAGAAATCCTCTCCTTGGGAGTAAGAGCTAGCTATGCCAAACCACAGGTGTGTCTCATTTCCCTTAAAACTCCCTTTCCAGACCTCTAGCAAAGTGCATTTAAGGGGCTGCCATGTGGCTGGGAGGGTATAGGAAGAGGGGGTAGGCCTGGCTGGCACCCCTTACTGTCCTGCTCTCTTTGAAGCCCAGTTTGATTTACCTGAACTCTGCAGCTGCAGAGAAACCCCCATCAGATATCTCTGTCTCTGTGCAGGCCACTTATCACCTCATCCAAAATAGTTTGGCTAAGCCTGTTAAGGGCTGACCTATCGGGAGAGACTGCAAGAAGGCTAGATTTTGGTTATAAAACAAAGTTCTATAACTTCCTTTCTGTATTAGTTATATTAGTTACAACAGTGGCAAGTTGTTGGATTTATCATTACCAATCGTCTAAGTCCTTGAAATATTATTCCAGTCAATAGTTTTACTGTATTACAGTATTCCTATGTTAGCCTATGGAGTTAAAGTCCTACAATAGAGAAAAATTAAATTGGTAGTTTTTCCCTAACCAGGGCACCTAAAACATCTTACCTAGGGTAGACCTTAGAGGTGACATATGTACAAATAAGGTAGTTTAATACTTTAAAAGTACCATTACATTCAAAGTTGAATTTGCATGCAATTTCAATTTAAAAGCAGCTTGCAAAACAGGGCTGACCTTTAAAATGATAGCAGGCGACACAGCAGTGAACACTTAAGTGCCTCAAAGATCCTGGGCCTCTAAACCTACATGACTTACCATATACTATGAACTAACAGGTAGGTTGTCAGTGCCAATTGTAATTACACCTAATAACCATAAAAGGATGAATTTCTCACATGAATCATAACATTTACCTGGATGCATTGTATCAAAATTTTTAAAAAGCTTAAATTAATATAAATAACCTTACAATAAGCTCTAATTTTACTATGCCATATTTTAAACCCATGAAAATTCATTAAAATAAGTTCTAGAATTATTCAGCAAACAAAACAGCATTTTAGAAAATATCTAGCTGCATCTTGTATCCACTATATTTATAAGAGAGAGCCCTAAAAAGCTTCTTGAATTATTTGAACGAATATTTCAATTAAAATAAATCTTGCTTCTTAGAACAATTTATCTAACAAATCCAACATCTGAAAAGTGTTTACAAAGTTGAAAAGCATTAGAAGTAATCCGTCAAATGATTCATAACCCCTTTTCATAATCCATTTTTATTGTGATTGTAAAAAGCTGAATAGCTAAGCAGGATATAAATCCGTATTGCTTACCAATGTAGCATAATTCCTTGATTTCATAAGAAAACCTGACTTTCAAGCAAAAGGAAGATATATTGTTACCAATGTGTAAAAACATGAGAGGTAAGTTATGCATTCATGCACGTGTAACTTACCTATAGATGTATTCACAAATCCTTCATAGTGAAACAAGCACAATTTATACCAATCAGAGGACATGGGAATAGGTTATGCCATTGTTAGAAAATACAGCATGTTAGTTGTCTACATACTACAACGATTGTCACCCATTTTACATCCCAAGTCCATTAAAAAAAGAAACATTTAAGAAGACCTCATGATTGTTCTTTTCAATACAAAATAAATTTTATAAAATAAATATAATAAATATAATATAAATTTCCCTAACCAATCTACATACTTCCCGTAACTTATAGGTCACAGCATTGAGCTTTCATTCAACATTAATTTGAAAAGTTACATGAGTGAGCACCTACCACATTTGCAGAAATGTTTTCCAATTACTACTCCAATAAATCCCTGAAAACACACACACATTTTTAAGAGGCTCTGCTGCTCTATCACTGATGTGTTTCATCGGTGGCACATACTGAACAGTAGTTTCTCTCAACACTATAAAATTCCTGATTCTAAATTGCAGATTGTATTCAATCAATTTGAGGGAGATGAGGTGTCAGTTCCGAGCTGCGCAGCGTTCAAGGTATGTCGATGGCAAGAAGCGCCGAAGCAATGCATCAAAGTTGAACTGCTGAGCTGAAAGTGATGCATCGGCACCTAGCAATGCAATGTCAAAAATGCGGAGTTGTCTTGAGGTGATGTGAGGTTCTCTATGCAATAGTGGTGATGCGTCAACGTCAAGGGAGATGCGCTGGTTCTGATTGGTGCAAAGTTTTTGATGAGTGGACTTTCACAGATAAAGCACTTTAAACTGACTACCAAGAGTCAGGGATTGGATTGGCACCACTTGGTGAATCAGGACTCAAAGCAAAGTGCATGTGCTGGTTGCTGGTTGCAGAGTGAAGTCTTTGATATCGCTGAGACTTCAGAAACAGGAGGCAAGCCAACAACCCCTTGGAGATATTTTGGGTCTGGTATTTAAAGATGCAGATCCATTCGTTCTCACTCCCAGGCAAGAAGCAGCAGGCCAACACAGCAAAGCATTTAATCAAAGTGGCAGTCCCTTCGGGCAGCACAGCAGTCCTCCTTCCTAGTAGCATATGCTCAGTTCCTGAAGTGTTCTGAGTTGGTGGTGCCAGGGGTCCTGTACTTATACCCAGCTGTGACTTTGAAGTAGAGAGACTTCAAAGAGATGCCTTTGAAGAGTACAAGACCCTGCTTTTCCTGGCCTGCTTCGGACTCACTAAAGGGGGGGGGTATGCAACCCTTTGTGTGGGGACAGGACACAGCCTTTTCAGGTGTGAGAATCAGCTCCTCCCTCCCATTCAACACAGGTTGACTCATCAGCATGCAGCTGGCCGCTCAGTCACACCTATTCTTTGTTTGTGTGTGACTGTCTAGAGAGAATGCAGGAAGCCAGCTGTCACCCACCCCTGATAGGTATTCCAGAGACAGGAAGAAGGCACTAAATGGTTACAGTAAGAAAATGCCAATATTCTAAAGGTGGTATTTTTAGAATTGCTATTTGAAAACTAACATCACCATAAGTTGTATTTTTAAATTGTGATTCCAGAGACACCACATTTGGGGGTCCCATATTTTCCCAATTGGGAAATTATACATAAAATTTAACAAGGCAATCCCAATTTCATCCCAGGGAGAGATAGGCCTTGTAAGAGTGGAAATTGAATTTAAGAGTTTTTCCTTATTAGGACAGGTAAAACTTAAAAGTACATGTTCTACTTTTTAAATACACTGCACTGCAGCCTTAGGCTGTCCAGTGCCTAACTTATAGGTGACGAGTGTGCATTAAAGAGTAAGGTTTGGGCCTGGCAAGAGGTTTAACTTGCCAGGTCGACATGGCTGTTTAAAACTGCACACACAGGCTCTGCAATGGCAGGCCTGAGACATGTTTAACAGGATACTTAAGTGGGTGGCACAATCAATTAGGCAGGCCAACTAGCAGTTTTTAATTCACCGGTCCTGGGCACACGTAGTGCATTTTACAAGGGACTTATAAGTAAATTGAATATGTCAATTGTGGATACACCAATGTTTCTATGTTTTAAGCAGAGAGAACATCCACTTTAGCTCACTGATTAGCAGTGGTAAGGTGCCCAGAGGCCTGAAATTCAGTAAAAGGGGAGGAGGAAGGAAAAACATTTGGGGGTTACCCTGCAAAACGGGCCATTCCCAACAGTTTACCTTTCCACAACATTTTAGAGGAGTGTTAAAATCAAAAGAGTTACAGTTGGAATGTATTCATGGGAATGAGCAATGTAGAATTTAATTAGCAAAGCAGTTCCTTTTGATGAAAAGGGAGGGCACAAATTCAAGAGGCAAATCAAGAGGAGTGGAGTGGGAAAACAACACTAATAAATCTTCTAATACAATTTCAAGCCAACTCATGAGCCACTGCAAGTCTTTTTCAAATAACACATTTTCATTTGGCCATTTTGGTGCATTTCTTAAACAATAAAGCTGAGAACTTTACATCATTTTCTAAATATGTTTTCTAAATATGTTTACAAATGAAGTGCAAGTGAATGGGCATCCATTGCTATACTAAATGCATTCAGCATATCTGTGCCTTCCTGTCATTCAGTTTGCCAGCCGGCTGAGCATTACAGCTAACACTGAGTGTTAGCATAACTGACAAGAAACTGCAAATGGCCATATTTTCTCGCTGCAGAAAATGTTATGACAAATATTTCATGTATTTTCTGAGCTGCTGGTATGTGTATCTTGAATTTATTGCTGGACAAGTACAATACTAAATAGGCAGTGCATGATTACGTTATCTATAACACAATACCAAGAAAAATCTTGGCTGCATTCAGTCTGAATTAGAATGAATAAATCATTTATTATTATTGATCATGTACTGTACAATTGAAAAAGCACTAAACAGCAATGGTAATTATTGTTTTGCATCCTTATTATAGTAAACATGTCAAATATAATCAATGGCATATGAAATAGTATAGGAAGTCTGAGTCTCGGTGGTTAAAATTAGGCATATTAGAAAATCTAAGGTCTAAAGAATAAAGATGCCACTCAAGTGACATATTTGGTTAGTGGTTTGCATGCAGCGAGGTCTTAGAAAGCGGGTGCCAGAAACATTTGGGATCCAGTAGCCTTATTAAATGCATTCTGCTAGTGACAGAGCAGTCTGTGCCACCATTTGCACTGAATGATCAGTGTAAAATAAAATCTGCACTCAGTATTTGTATTAGATGCAAATTTAAGTTTGTACTTATCAGTAAATCCCACTATCCACTCAGTTGTAGCTTTGTGTACATTCCCAGAACCTCTTCAGAAAGGTCTAAAATTGAATATAGTTGGAGTCAGACACTGATTTTTATACATTTTCTATTACATTAGTATTGTTATACATTTTCTAGACTGATATGCCACATTTTACAGAATGTACATATACAGTGACATAAGATTCTAGGAAGGTAAACTCAAGCAAATATGCAAATATCAGTCATACATGCCTGTTTCTTTGGGCTATTGTAAGTTATAGTTTTGAAGAAGGAAGGTTTTGGTAATGACTCAATTATGTGTAGTTTACATGTATGTTAGGTTGTAACTCAAGTATGTAGTAAATTATGTGTTTACATGAATCAAACTTTGGTTCATAATTATAGCTTGCTGAATTAAAATTACTTGAAAAGCTGCTTTACAAAAGTTTTCTACTTAATTTCATTCTGGTGTGAAACCAATTATTGTTTATTGTGTTACAAATATAAGCTTAGGTAATATGTTATGAATATTATATATAAATCTTTATTTCGGCTATCAAGCCATAAAAACTTACAGACATAAAACACAACATAACTGTCAATAAAACATTATTCAAATTCATTTTACAATGTGTTAAAAGTCAATAGAGGTTAAAACGAGAATAAATAAATGAATTACAGTTATTATCGCTACTATGTACATACATATTTTCCGTGAGGCAAACTAGATAATCCTCGTGGTAATTTGTTTCAGCAATAAGGAAGCCATAGCTGAGTACATAAAAGCCAATAACTATAAGACAGAAGGATCGGGAAAAAAACTGGGTAGATATACTGGGACTTCTCCTTACAGATGTAATATTAGTATCAGGGTTGGCAATTATCTAGGGCCTTCCTCCTTTGGTTCCAGGCATGGAATAAGTAACGCAAAACCCCAAGGGCTAGAGTCTCCCTAGTGCCGCTCTTGAGGAGCCTTACTGCTTCTTGACAATGTCTCACTCCCATGGATGTTAGTGCTGCTACCAACTATTCATTGCGTGCATTCCTGTGTAGTGGACAGAAGAAAATAAAGTGTTCTTCTGATTCCATTGTGTTGGGGCAGTTTGGGCAAAATTCCAATTTCAAGTGTGCCATGTCCCATTTTGAGGTGTGGGTTCTCAGGGGGAGTACACCACACCTGAATTGCAGATATAAACATTTGGCATAAAAAGGGTGCATTCGATCCATATGTGGCTGGAAACTGGGTGCACACCTATGACTCAGGAACTGACCAGTTAGGCTACTTTCCTGGTATACCTTCCATGACTGCATCACGGATGCCTCCAAGAAGCAATGTTTTGCTTCTTGAGCATCGTTTTTTGTAATCAACTCCGGGGAGATCCACAATTTACCCATCCCTATTCTATGTGATGAATCTTTTATGTCATTCAACCAGGGGGCACTCTGGTCCCAATCGAAAGTCAAAAGATCTCTTATGCAATTCCTATATATTTCCAGTTCTTTGGTGGACCAGAGTCTGATCCAGTATAATAGGGGTTTGATTAGGATTATTAGGTGTATGGGATTGAGGACTAGATAGAATCTCATAGGGGTTATAGGTGAGCTTGGGAGAAGTTTAAGGAGGGCCCTAATGAACTTGTTTTCGATCCTTGTCAAAACCTCTGCTCTGGCATAGCCCCATATCGAGGCAGCTGTATATTTGCTTCCAATAGCAGAGGTTTTCAGTTGGAGAATGGTTTTACTTTTTTCCAGCTGAGGGGCCCCATGTCTGATTATCACTCAGCCTCACACCCAGGTAGTCGAAGTAAGGGATTTTTTCAAGAGGAACCCGCTATATGGACACACTCCCTCTGTACATTTTAAAGGGATTTATTGTCAAGACTTTGGACATAGTGGGGTTAAGTTCTAGGCCTCTTTCCTCGCATAAGGTAACAAAGGCATTTAATTCTGCCTGCAGTCCCATTGGTATTTGCGAAATTAACAGGGTATCATCTGCGAACATCAAAATGGGTGTGAGCAAGCTCGCTATTATAGGGGCGTCATGTTTACACTCCATCAGTTTCCTTACTGCACCATTAATATATAAGTTCAAAACGCGTGGGAGCAAGGACACATCCTTGTCATACCCCTTGCTTGATCACGATCTTGTCTATCCCCTACGGTGTTCCATCTGACCCTTGCATACGTGCTTGCATGTAGGGCTTTCAGTAGTCTTAGCAGGTCTGGAGGGATGCCAAACTTATCCAGGACTTCCCATAGAGTTTCCCTGGGAACCAGATCAAAAGCCGCTCTCAGATCAATAAAAGCGACGTACAGATAATCACGCTTCAGGGTGACATATCACCTTGCAGCGGAGGACCTGGTCCAAGGTACTAATCTGTGGTCTAAAATTTGCTTGCGCCTCTTCTAAGATGTTATTCTGATCTATCCATTCATTTAATTTAAACAGCACCTGCCTGCAAAAGATTTTCTGTGTGTTGTCTAGCAAGCTTATAGGTCTAAAATTTGAGGAGTTAGTTCTATCTCTCTTTTTGTATATTGGGACAATAATTGCTCCGTGTCATGTAGGAGGAATTGGGTTGCCGTTTAAGATACTATTAGATACAGCGTTCAGGTATGGGGTCCAGATATTTGGTTGGGACACGAAAAGGTCACCCAGTATGCCATCCATCCCTGAGGCTCTTTCCTTTTTCATTAGAGTTACCGGTCTGTAAGTTTCAGCTAGGGTAAAACGAAGGTGGTCTCTTGTTGTAAGGGGGTCGCTACTCTCTTCATGGATTACGAGTTCCTCATGAACGCTACTTTCCCCTGCGGGCGATTCATCTAGATTGTTATGTTTTTGGTTGCCATTATACAAGCCACTATAATGTAAGATCCATGTTTCTGGTTTTATTACAAATTCTAAGTGGTTAACGTCTGAGGGGGTAACGGATAGTAGTTTCCAAAATTGTTATGGTCACCCTTCTCTAAGGCTTTGGTGATCAGCAGCCATTGATCCTCTTCCCAATTCCTTTTGGCTCTATATAGTACAGTTTTATACCTGTTGTTAGCCATTGCAATTTCAGGTCTTAAACCCTTTTTAATAGCTCTCAATAGGAGGGATTTTTCCAGGTGACAGATTTTTGAGTACCAGGAAGGAGTTCTCTTTTGGAGGGCAACTCTCCTGTGTTCCGTCATGAAATAGGGTCTTAAAGTGTCCATGAGTTCACGAAGAATGGAAACAAAAATTATGTTGCCTATATTTGCGAGATCTACCTGGGAGAGTTTGGACACAAAGAGGTTGTATAGACATGTCATGGTTTTTGTGTCCATCATTAGGGCTGCCCATTTGATGTTCCTTAAATTGTTTGTTGTAGCAATTAAGGGTGTAGTCACTACGGGTTCTAGTTTTACATCAAAAAAAGGCATCATGGAGAAGGTAACGCTCAGTGCCTGATGGTCACTATACGGTCTAGGGGTAACCTTCATGTTGCATAAATCTTGCCATTTATCACTGTCTGTTAACATATTGTCAATTCAGGATGTGCTCAGGCCTCTTTTGAAGGTAGAACATGGGGGGCAATCAGATTTAATATTCTCATTTACAATTCTCAGACCATGGTTGGGGATTATAATTTGTGAATTGAACGCACACTTTTAATGTTTTTGTTATCTTGTTGTGGTGAATCAGGGGTGTTTCTTCTGAATGTCATATGTAAAGCTTGATTAAGTAGGGAATATTTTGGGGATAAATTAACATGCGCAATGTACACCCATGAGATGCTGTAAGTTACATATAGACTTTTAAATACAAAGAACAATGCGTTGGAACAAATACTGGAATAATAATTAAATGGATAGAAAAATATCAATTAGTCCTCCCACTGAGACAAATCCTCAACATTATTTAATATAAATGAATGTCACAAACACAAAATGTAGTTCTCAAAAAAGAGTTTTTTATATATATATGGATATCTAAATATCAAAAGTATTTTTTAAATGACATGCATATCATCATACACATCAATTACACTAAATAAATACAACAAATATAGAACAAAATAATAATGGATGTATATATACCTCACTATATACACAACTTTTAGTGGGTAAGGAGTATCCTATGCACTTATTTATGCTTTGTTACCCTATTCATTAATACAGATGCTGAACCTGTGTATTGTAGAAATTCTGTTTATTAGAGATCGCCCTCTATAATTGAAGGAACATACATCATGAGGAAAAGTACATAAGTCCTCTTTTTATTAATGGTGCTCTCTCTATTCTTTATTGTGCTTCAAGTTATCTACGGCTTCTCCAATTCAAGGAAGTTGACGCGTTTCAGCCCAACATATCTTGGGCCTCATCAGGACTTGGGTAAAGTCAGGACACCTATAATACATAAATACAATCTATTATATACACACTACTATACATATTCAGATACCAAACAGTCTAAATACACTGATTCTATATACAAAAGGATATTTACACTGCACATAAAGCCATTTTCTTGGAGGAGCAGTCCGTAATTTATATATACATGCAAGAATGGAAATAGTTCAGAATCACCCAAAAGTAAGATTAGTGAAAAGGATATTAATAATAAAGATTTTTTGTAGAATGGAATATTAAGCCATTAGTTCCCCACTACAGATACAGTCAAGGTCTAGAATTAGAAGACAACAACCGAAAAATTATACTTAAAGTATTTAGAGTGAATTCTAAACGTCAAACCTACTAAACAACTAACAAACTAAAAACCTACATCTAACTAATGAGAATAAATTCAATGCATTCTCTATTTTACACCAACCTTTCAAACGGTCCTTATTGTTTCCGGAAAAATGTACCATTTGACTGTCTTTGTAGAGGTAGTTGCCACTTTTTCTAGGGAAATGTATATTCACTTAGAGTCAACCTCCTGGTGTAAAACTCAAACCATGCCCCAAATTCACTGAAAAATATAGAGTAGAGTATAGATACCAGTATATGTTAATTCTTCTATCCACCATTATCCATCATAGTATAACTACTTATAGAGATGGGATCACAGTAATATATTACCTCCCCCTGTGTCCCAAGTCCTACGTAGAACACAATTTCATAGATGGATTATGTACGGTAATCAACCGCATGCCCTTACTGTTTCAAATAAACTAAAGAACAACTAACCAAACATAACGGCTGGATGTGTGAGCTCCTTTCCACGGAGGACACACTCAGATAATCTCCCACTTATATCTTTTCTGCCCACATATGTCTCTGCAAGTAAAAGTGTTCTAAAGTATCAAACCAAATGTAAATCACGTATCCGTATGCCCCAATTTTTAATAAATCGCGTATCTATCCACCTAAGTTAACTAAAGCACAAAACTGGGTAATTACATTCTTACCGCTCGTGCGTGCTTGGAACGCTAGTGTCTGCGCCACGGTAGGTATATATCTCTTCCTAATCTTACTTTTTATGATTCTGAACTATTTCCATTCTTGCATGTATATATAAATTACAGACTGCTCTTGCAAGAAAATGGCTTTATGTCCAGTGTAAATATCCTTGTGTTTTTAGAATCGGTGTATTTAGACTATTTGGTATCTGAATATGTACAGTAGTGTGCATATAACAGATTCTATTTATGTATTATAGGTGTCCTGACTTCTCCCCAGTCCTGATGAGGCCCAAAATATGTTGGGCTGAAACTCCTTGAATTGGAGAAGCCCTAGATAAATTGAAACACAATAAAGAATAGAGAAAGCAACATTATTTAAAAGAGGATTTATGTACTTTTCCGCTTGGTTCAGCATCTGCATTAATGAATAGGGTAACAAAGGATAAATAAGTGCATAGGATACTCCTTATCCACTATAATATTTGTATATAGTGAGGTATATATACATCCGTTATTATTTTGTTGTATATTTTTGCTATATATTTAGTATAATTGATGTGTATGATTATATGTATGCCATTTAAAAAATACTTTTGATTTAACATATCCATCTATATATAAAAACACCTCTTTTTTGAGAACTGCATTTTGTGTTGGTGACATTCATTTATATTAAATAACGTTGAGAATTTGTGTCAGTCGGAGTACTAATTGATATTTTCCTATTCATTTAATTATGATTCCAGTATTTGTTCCAATGCATTGTTCTTTGTATTTACAAGTTCATATGTTCCCAGATGCGTTTGGAGTAATAGGGCTTCCCTGTTTGGATATTAACAGTAAGTTACTTATAGAGTACAGAAATTTCAGCTCTATATGTTACTTATGTAGAGAGTTCAGCTTTCCTTTACATGAGCAAAAGTCCAATTTCCCACATTTATTTGAAATTGTATTACTTGATCATAGTGCTTTACAGAGTGCTTCATTGCAATACTTATAGGGCAACTCAATATATCCACAAGGAAATCTAGGTTCATATATTCGTTACACAAAATGTATTCCAAAGGTTAATCTTCAGGCTCACTGAGGCGCCGGTGTACCGACCTACAGAGCGTGCCCTTTTCCTGAGCGGTTGCCAGTGAGAGGTGGGCTGACTTACCCAGTATTCACGGGTTGTCTTCACCAATGATGCACGTATTATAAGAACGTGGACCTAGAGTATCCTTTACTTGGGTTCTTTTGCACGCAGTAGCTTATTCTAGTCCTGATGAAAGCCGTGCCCTATTAGAGGCTCTATGGCTGAAACATGTTGACGAACTTCACCATCACCACGGTCTAAACATCTGCTGACTGCTGGTGCACTATTATTTTAATTCTAGCCAAGCACGTACTACAAATAAAGCTGTGCCTCACGCTCTTGAGCTAGTTTTAATTCCACTTACACTTAAAACTAAAAATATCAAAAATATACATTTTCTTTTGCGCTGCGCTCTCACTCATACCATCAGCTCTTCATTGTGGATTTAGTACATCCTAGTATTCTCACCATCAAAACATCCTTGAGATCCTCCCTCACAGTGAGGGAGTTATAGCCCCCAGAGGAACTAGGAGTTCCCTCTGGGATGGAGAATCCCAATGATTAAGCATGTCACCTTTGGTGAGTGAGAGATTTCGTCCTTTAAAGGGATATGCCCATTTACTTCTTTAGGTGTTGTTTCACTTTCCTACTTGGTATCATTTGATCCAATATTGATGTAGCAGTCTTTTACACTTTCTAAACTTTTGATAGACCCCAGGGTTTCATTTGGTCTTTGATTCTGTCTTTTGGGGGAACAAACCCTGTGTGGTCTTTATAAAATTTTCCCTCAGACCCTCTGGTTGTCAAACCGCAATTTGTATTTATTCTTTTATGTAACCTGCACCTCAGTACTTCACATCACAAAAAGCATTTAAAATAGTTTTCAATATACCTACTATTTACAATGGAATTTAAATACATACATCTGTACAGGACAATAAAAGTGATTGGTTTTTAATTTATGTTTTGATAAATGTATATGCCAATTAACAATCCAGAAAGTGAATGAAGAAGACATCATAATGGCAATGCTTTTACCCCTGGGTGTACTTAGTTATGCTATTCGAAGCATATAAAGGTGCACAATTTAATAATTATTTACAAATATTAACATACCAGACTGTTTAGCTGACAGCACCATAAATTCTAAACTGTCACAAGTTATTAAAACATTTCTAGAAATCCCACAATTCTTTGTAGTTCTTTGCAACTTTTTTGAAAATGTTAATGTTTACAATTTTTAAGCTTAGGATTTCAATGTTTTGGACAACACACTACCCTCCACTTAAAGTAATGCTTAAATTAATTCATTATTTGGCTAACAAATACAAGTTGTGCAATTACAGTTAACCAAAAAGCTATCAATTAATTGTACTATCTTGTAAAATATTTTGAATTGTTTATTAAACAAATTCAACAATTTTGTCATATTTGGAAAATTATTTTACTTTTTAAACACAGATATTTGGAAATGTTTAATCAGCAATCACAGTGATTTACGGTCTATGGCTAGTTGGCAATGATTGAGTATGTGAAAAAAGTGAGCTTAATAAAAATGATAGATTTCACAAAGTTTCCTGCACTTAAGAGATTGAAAATCTACCCCGGCTAAGAGGGAACATTACTATGAAATTTAGTACCTACACTTAGCTTTGACTCTGATGAGATAAGATAATGTTTATTTTGCTTGATTAATTGAAATCTTTGCAAATACATAACAATACAAATTCCCATTGTTCACACGTTATTGTATTTAAAAACAACATTAAAAAGGATCATCAACAAAATATTCCCGAACTGACAATGACTACCATTAATTCCCAAGCCGCATGACACAGCTTGACCAGGTCCATTGATCATGTTAGAAGCTTGGTAATAAAAAAGTGCAAGTGCAACTTAAGTAAGATAATAAAGTTAATTTTACATATGAGAAGCATTTTCTTAACCTTTGAGCAACAATTAAAAAATACTGGTACAACCATAAAGTATTATTATTCTTTTTCCATTTTGTTTTCTTTTTCTTTTTTGGGAGCTCCCTCCAGAAGCCCTTGTACTCTTGTCTTTAACGTGTTTCTGGTGATGACAGATTTTTAAGTCTCTTGGTTACCGTCACAAAGAATTTTGTTAGCCGACAGTTAAGCTGGACGTCAACAGGGTTGAAGCAAAGCTTCACTGCCTGCCTACAGCACCGAATGCTGTAATACCTGAAAAAGGGACGTAACAAGGTGCATCTTATATCCTTTACGTTGGGACAGTTACAAATTACATGTCTAATGTCCTCCTTCCCATTTACGCATAGACAACAAGTAGGGATACCTCCTTTCCTTTCCCATGGTGGAAGATGGGATTTAATCACAATTACCCCCAAACGCAGCCTTAGGAAGTTTTCCTTCATTCTTATCTTGATTCCTGCACTCAAGTAGGCTTGGGGTTTGGGCCTTACATAATCGCTGAGCACTATCCAGCCGTGTGCCTTTTTAGTAAGAATCGCTTTGTCTTCTAAAACAGATAGCATAGATGTTGTTTTTTTCACTGCTCTTTTAAAGGAAAGATGATCTGTTGGAACGGCTCAGAGTTCAGACAGGCCCAATAACTCAATAGAGTCAAACAAGTAATCCCTGGCTGAACATTTTTCTTGATGAAGTAAGGCATTCCAGAGGTGGGAATTTAGAGATCCTGCCTCAGCACTTCGACTTTTATGCCAGTTCTTAACATAAGCACTCCTTCTTTCCACCGTTTGTCTTTGGACCCCAAATTGAAGGCAAATTTGAGCCGGAGAGACATATTTTGAAAGATGGAAAATTGCTCTATAGGAGTTGGCTATTATGACGTCTAGAACTGCTGTGTCTTTACCTTTAAGAGCCTCACTCCCGTTTGTCAGCGTTGGCAACAATTTGGCCCGCAGGACCTGTGGGAAGGGATCAAGCGTGAGGTCGGGGAGCCGTCTCTTCAGTGACTTCAGTGCTAAATACATTGTAGTTCCCTTCCTCAGCATGGACTCTAGCTGACGTTTGAATGAGCTTTTAAAATCCATTTGTATTCCCAGATATTTATAACTCTGTACTTGATCCAGACATTGGCCATCTAGGAATCAGCTAGGAATCAGCTATTATTATTCAGCTATTATTATTCTTTTTGTGATAGTAAACTGCCATAATTTTGAGAAAAAAAGAGAAACTGCTTGTCGTATTTAAAAGGTGCTGAAGACCAATTGGTGTCCGACTGATTAAAACCAGGTCATCAGCATATAGCAAATTAGACAATAGCTTGTTTCCCAATTTTGGTAAGTGGTACACAGCTGTCCAGCTCCCCTGGCAGATCAGCTAAAAAGAGATTAAAAAGAAGTGGGGCAAGGACACACCCCTGCTTGAGGCCTTTCGAGGTCATGATTCGTGTTGAGATATGTGTCCCTGCGCCTAATTTGATCCTGATCCATGTATCTGTGTACAGCTGTTTTAGCCGATCCAAGAGTGTGTTTGGTATACCCCAGCTTTCCAGTTTTCCCCAAAGTTTGGCACGGTCGACATGGTCAAAGGCAGCTGCATATGAATTGTATGATGAATTTTTTAGAAGAGCTCACACCACAGCTTGCCATCATTACAAAAACCTGCATTAATCAAGTGAGATACACATGTATAGATGACTACAAATGCATGCAGACTTCAAAATAATGTATGTGTATAGTTAATACATAGGCTCCATAGTGTGAACCTAATTTATAAATAACATGAGGCTTATACATATTCGTTGTGCATGATGCTTTTATTAAGCACGATGCAGTGGTAAAAAAAAATCCACATTTCACAGTGAATTGTGAAACAATGAAAATATTTCATGGTTCCATTTGAAATACAGATTTCATCATAATGACTTCCACCGAGCCACTCTGCAGAGATTTAACATTATTTGAGAAAATACTATGTGGTATGTAAGACCACAATTATGCAGCAATTGTTTCTTTATTGTGCCGCAAAAAATGCATATTATGAAGCACATTTTTGACAATATTATTTTCAACAATTTCAGCTGGAAACAATATTATTGTAACTGCAAATTTTGAAAATGATGCTACAAACTATGTGAAAAATGTTGTAAACTCACAATTAGGTTGTAAATGCTGCTGCCACAGAATAGCATAAAACCTTTGTCCCTCATCATTGTCCACTGTTTCATCATTTATTCTTGAAAGGCAAACCTAAATAGTCTATTTGAAATCAGTGCTGTTTGTTAGCTGCAATTTGACGAAAACAACTTTTTAAAGATAACTACCACAAAATAAACATGATATATACATATACAAAATATATAAGGGTAAACATGTAGAAAAAGGTCCTATGTTGCCATCTCAGGGTTTTGGTGACATATACAAACCAATCACATTTCTACCTTGTGGTTTATGCTGTTGTCAGAACCCTTTGTTGGCAATATTGGACCATATTATTACCTATTATGATAAACAGATAGATAGATAGATAGATAGATAGATAGATAGATAGACAGACAGACAGACAGACAGACAGACAGACAGACAGACAGACAGACAGACAGACAGACAGATAGATAGATAGATAGATAGATAGATAGATAGATAGATAGATAGATAGATAGATAGATAGATAGATAGATAGATAGATAGATAGATAGATAGATAGATAGATAGATAGATAACATGTTTCTGTGCATATGAAAAGTGATTTTCAGGATTAAAATTGCATGTGCTACTTCGAATTGTATGCTAATTCAAGACAGAAATTCAGAGATCCAGGCACATACGGGTATGCAGACTGTCCCAATTAGACAAATATGTAATGTGTTCAATTTCAGCAGAAGGCACCTTACCCTCCAGTTAAAAGCATTACATTTTTAAGTTTGTTTGACTTTAGCTATGGTTACATTTTCATCTGAAAGGATGTCAACTATATCCCACTGTGGATCAATACAAAACATAAAACATGTCTATGATTATTGAACATTGTTTAGTAAATTATGCCTTTTGTTGTTGAAGCTGAAGATCTGGTATTTTAGGTTATAGTATCTTTAAATTGTGAAAATTACTAACCTAATCAAGTTTTGTTTTGGATCACTAAATCAAGGAGTTAAGTAATCTACATAGAAGGCTGTAACAAGTAGCAAGTTCAAACAGGTTCACTGGGGGTGAGAAGAAATGCTTTTTGGCTACTGTTTTGGGACACAGACTCTTGCATAAGTCATTTCTGGTGTTGTAGTCTTGCCAGGAAAAATCTCTATCCAGCAATATAAGACTGAACCTTGTTTCAATGCATTATGTAAGATTTACAGGTGCTTAGGGCAGAGAGAAATAGCAAATAAGTGCTGCAAACAAGGAGAGGCACTTGTGGAGAACAGGGAAGTCACATCACTTTCAGAATGCTCATCCTATCATATGGTGTTGGAGTATCATATTGTCATAAGTTACTATTGCTCAATGTATGGTCTTCAGCATATCCTCCCTGTAAGGATGAATGGCTTAGTCTGCTTTAGGCAGAAAAACCTTCCTTCTGATTCTCATAGACACTGTTTCTAGACATTCTGCAATTAATTGTTTACAGACAGGCTCAATTCTTGACAATGATCAACTTATGAGCATGCCACAACTGAAAACAAAAGTAAGGTGTATCAATGTCTCCCCCACTTGACATGTTTGAGAAGCCTTCTAAGCAGTCTCTCTGGTTCTGATGTAAACAGGTAATCCTCAGCTACCAGTCGTTTAGTTATTTTAGTTCTTAAGACTCTTAACAAGAGATAAGCAGGTTTCCAAAAAAGAGGTAAAGTACCTCAATGTACCTGGGGACAGAGTTGAGAACTGGATTTTGCAGCTCTGGTTGACACCTCCGTCTTGGAGAGTCTTTGGTGAAAATGAGGCTAGCTACCATTCTTCTTGGGCCAGGAAGCAATATATGGTCTTCTCAAGCATATGATATTCGTAGCAGTGTAGGGAAAGCATGGTATTCAATAAGGTTTCCTTAACGCTGCATTTTTAAATGTTTGAGTGCCATTCCCAATCCTTCCTCAAAGTAGCCTACAAAACTGACCTACGACTATTGTCACTAAATGTGGCATTGTCAGACACCAAATGATTATTTTTTCAAAACTAGCAAAGCCATAAATTACATTTTCAACCATTTGAAGAATGATTTCAGATGCCTCCCTTTAATAAGGGCTGTTTTTTTCTATGTCTGTTACTTCACAGGCAGGAGCAGTTGTCAGTCACTGGCCCACTGGATTTAGGAAAGTAGTTAATTGAAACCTCCTAATTTAATACATCTGATATCTGTCCTATTTCTTATTTTAACAATCTTTTGTGGGTATAACACTTCAGCAAGAAATGTCACAGCAAGAGTAAAGCAAGTTATCAATAAAATATAATTGAAATAAAGTTAGATTCACAAGGTCTAGATATCAATATGCACACAAAACTCACATCTGGTTGCATTCAAGATGTCACAGCAGGATGAGGTTAAATTATACACACTTCTCTAAACTGTGTGTAGCATGTACTGACACATGCAGCACAAAGGAAGACTAGGTACTGAGAGGGGAATAATCATTTTCCAGGCTAGTCTTTAAAAGGGACTCAGTTTGTTGTAAGTGATTGTTACCCACTAACCTTAAACAAATGTCATAAGTGCACTTCTAATACAAATATATTCCTTCTATATATTGCAACAAGCCTTACCTGAATGACATATCACTTATAATATAAGTGTAATTTGTAAAGGGGTGAACATTTGTTGTATTTAGAAATACATGAGAGACAAAGAAAAATCAGAAGCCTCAGTTCTCAAAGCAAATCAAATTTTGGTACAGTGACGCCTGAGGACTTCTTTAGCCTGAACGCGTTCCTATAATAATTATTTATGTCATGTATTTGACATATTATGGAGCGAATTCCAAAGAGCAAAAGAGTGCTTTGTGAAAACCTTTGTTTAATTGTAGTGGGATATCTTAAGCAGGAGGGCCAAGCTTAGTCTGATGCTTTGTGTCTACTTGAGACCGGATTACAGCAACTAGGAGGAGCATAAGTAATTGGGAAAGCATTAGATGGCACATTAAAATGGTTGTTAATTTACTAGGAAGAACACCTGTAATTGGGAATGCATTAGATAGTGCATAATATGGTTGTTAGTTTACTTTTTTGTACATTGCACATATTCACAATTTGAAGGTATAGTGGAAAAACGTTATTTGGCCACAATCACACCTTATTTTGCCATAATACAAATTATACTAACACAGTGAATATAATTATTATTTGATTAATAATTTCTTTATTGTTTGATAACAAATGATCCATCAATTAATAGTTTGATGACTAAACAAAGGAAAAAAGGAGCAAGTGTACTAAATGTCAGAGATGGGGAGAATTTATATTTCTGTTCTTCTGCTTTGAGCCAAATAAATTGCTGATCTGAATCAAATTCAATCAAATCAAAATATTCTTTTACAATATTCTTAGTTCTGAACGAAAAGGACAAATGGCTCATGCTGGATTTCTTCAGCACATTTCTGCAGGATAATGCCCTAACTGTAGCCATAAAACTGCATTATTTAAATGCATTAGATTATTAGATTGCTCTTCTAAGAGGCAATTTGTTACGAAATGGCATCCTTCTTGGCCAGAAAAAATGACGTTTTACCTTGAAGAAGGCATTTGCATTATTGTCATTACATTGTAGTACCTTCCACATTTGCTCTTTTTCTCTTTTATTCTTGAAGTTATGGCTGTAATGATAAGTGTATACAAATGGTCTCTAAAAGTAAATATACCAAATGTATATATATATATCTTTGTTTATTAGGAACATTTGCTGTTTGCTGTTTTACTGTGAGAGAATGCCATTATACTAATTTGTGCAACAAAAAATATTGAATACAACACATTCATCAGTCCATGCATTACCCCCTTATACACTACAATAATGCTTTTTATTTGTTCAAACCTGTTTAACATAGAAAGACCCAGAGTATCACGTCAGAACACGAGGAAAGAAGGCATGCTGAAATACATATTCTTCTTATCATATAGGTGTCCACCAACAGGCACCCAGTTTGATTGAGTGTTAGAACAAAGAGATGTTCATACAGACAGGAGAAAATAAATATACATAGTTCTGCTGTTCAAACAGAGTTAAAATGTGAGGGCCAATTCATAAACTTGGACATTAGTTTAAGTATACTACTTTTGTGTATTAACAATGGTAAAGTTACAAGTAGTAGTGCAGGAACTCTGCCCCCGTAAAGGTACTACTTGGAACTTTACTTTTGTGAATACCCAAAAGTAGTAAACATAGACTAAAGTCTGAAATTACTTTTGTGAATTGAACCCTCTGTTAAGGTTTTGTCTCAAAATCGACAAACTACTGAAATTGTCAGATAGTGTTACAAATGCACAAAATAAACCCCATACTTTGCTCCACTTGATATGTCATTCTCTTTATTGCTCTTTTTTCTGTACCATTTGCAAATTGGTGTTTTCAGCATAGAGGTTGGCACAGGTTATGTGCTTGTTGTGTGTGTTAGTAACCATAATTGGTATATTTCAGTGGTTTGACACTTTCAAGTCAAACACTACCTCAATTATTACCTGGAATTATTTCAGTGGATTTCACAGTTTTTTAATGATGTACTTACATTTCCTGACCCTCTTTGGGCATGGCCTCTGGCCGTGCATAGGAGGAGTTAGGAAGCTGGGTGTGGGCCTGAAATGTCCTGCTGTTAGCCAACACCTCTGTGCACAGGTGAGGGCCAGATGCAGTGTGGGTGGGATAAAGGGCCTGATCTGTGCCATCAGCCTACCAATTCTGCACATGGCCTTTGGCTTTGTGCAACAAGGCCCTCCTCCCACTCCCCAGGTCTCAAGCGATTGAGATGCATATGAGCTTTTGGTTGAGCGCAGTTGGGTTGAGAAGAGAGCCTGGCCTGCTCCCAGCCCCTTGCTATCAGCTCCTTGACAAACCCCCTGACATCAGCCAACCCCCTTCACACAACGTTCAGCTGTGCACTGTAGGGGTTGGGTGCAGGGTCTGGCCTGTGGCCTTGCGCCCACCCCCTGCTAGTAACCAACCCCTGTCTGGCAGAACTTCGCCTGTTTCCTCTTGGTGCCTTGTCCACTGCCTTCTGCTGCCTTCTGCAGTGCTCAGCATTCCAGCATTTACAGGAGGGTTTGGGAATAAGGGCTCAGACGGTGTTTTGATTTTAGACACTCATTATAATGTCTAACATTGTGTTTTTCCAGCAGCATTATACTCTCATGTCAGAATTGATTCGAGAGTCAATCACAAAATGGTGTGTGATTCCAGCACCTGAAATGGCCACTCATCAAATCATGATTCTTCTGTGACTCAATGATCCTACACTGTTTCTGTCTTTTTTTCATGCTGTGGGAGTTGAGCATGCCATGCCTCTAGGTACCCCTCAATAATCCTCGGGTGCCCTCCCTCTTATTCTGTTCCTCCATGCAGAGCAAATCTAAAGAGTTGTTGTCTTCTGATTTTCAGGATGAAACAAGTTCTGACTCCTTAGAAGCTGCTCAATAACTTTTTAAACTCTTAGAACTCAAAAACGAATTAATAAATGTTCACCCCAAGTAATACTTTCATGGTAAGTGTGTTGGCATGCCCATTTTTCAGCAAATCTGTAAACCGTTGACAAGAGGTCAAAAAAGGTGTGTTTGCCATTTTAGCTGCTGGAGAAAATGTTGCTCTCTGCTACATCAAGCACTACTGAAAGGCTTTCTACCAAACTTGGTAACAATAAACTATACCCTAAAAACCGGCATTTCATAGTTTACTGTAAATCCCCTTCAACAGTTTTGGAGATAAAGGTGATTCAAAAGGTGCCAGAAGACTTGAGATGATACATTTAATGTAATGAGTATTATGGCAGTTAAACTTGCAAATTATTTGTAAATTCTCCATTTTTCAATACATTTGATTGGCGTATGAAGGAGAAAAAAATGTTTCTTCTATCTTACAAATTAAGACTTCCTTTAAAATGGAATGTACCCTCCTCAAAAGCAACATGTAGCTGGCTCAGAGAAGAATGGAAAATGTGGAACAAAAATGTCAAACTTCTCATGATAATAAAATCATAACTTAGATGCCTTTTTATGTGATGATAGATGCCATTTCATGTATTACGTGAGAGCCATTAAAGTTGCATATTCCAGAACATAAAAAACAAATTATAGTGTATCAGCAAAAAAATGCTCACTGAAAAAGTACAGCTCAAGTACAGTTATGGTGCAAATGTAATTCAAGGAAAAGTTAAATGGAAAAGGCCCTAGAAATGTACAGGAAAAAAGCACAATTGAAGTACAATTATGGTTCACGCTTGAGATCGAACAACCTCCGAAATCCACCATTTATTGTTCACAATGCAATCCACCTGTGCACAGAGCGGTTGTCCCTGCATGAAAACCATAACTTTCCACTGAAAAGTACTGTTTATGGCGTCATGCATGATATGGAAAAAACAATCAGAAATGACATTGATAATGTCACTGGTGCTGTTATTTTAGTTTGTAAAGAGCCAATTTCATGGCTCGCTATGGTTTTGAATCTGGGGACATAAAATATGGTTTGCTTAACCAATAATAACTGACAAATTTAAGAGGTTTTGAGCATAAGGCATAACACTTTGCCCAATGGAAGCCATAGTATCAACCAGATCACTTGTGTGAAATATTAATTTCTTCCACTGGGAGGGGCAATCTCAGGCTGGTTCTCTTTTGTCCAGTTCATTATACTTGTACTCTGTAAATGTGATTGTGGATGTAGAAATGACAGTCATAAACCCGTCTGCTAAGCATTACCATTGCTTTTGTTTAAAATTTTCATGAAAAGTAATTAAAAAACCGAACATTGTAAATGCAATCAGGGTCCATTGTTAGCTGGAGCTGAAGTGGAGAATGTGTGTTTTAAACAAAAGCCAAATGTACTTTTACCAATCCTCCTTTACCCCCAACTACTCACTTCCACAATGAAACATTAGTCTTTCTCTGCTACTAAAGTTAAACCAACAGCCCATTATTTCACTTACTGCTTTGAAGAAACAACTCCTAGTTTAACCTTTGCATGCATTTCAAGTGTCTCAAAATAAACATGAAATGCAAAAACAATACATACCAGATAACATATAAATTATATTCCTTTATTGCCACCTCAGTGGGTTCAGCAGGTTAGAGTTAGAAATCATGCTGACTTGTCCGCAAAACCTATTGGTGGAAATGTATTTATGTGTATTTATATAGCGAAATCTAGCTGATGTATGAAGTCAATGGTACGGTCACAGTCGACATGTGATAGATGGTGTAGCTGATTTGCAGACTATTACGGCATCATGATGTAGTACTCTTTAAAGATGCAAGTCTTCATCTCTTTCCTAAAATGGAGGAGTGTTAGGGCAAGCCTGATGAATATGGGGATATATTTCCAGATCCAAGATGCATATTTGGAAAAGACCTGCTACTTTGATGTTTCTGTTTTGCAATTCTTTACCTTTAGTCTAATGCTGTCCTTGATAACGATGTGCCAAGAGCCATCAGAGATGGTGTGCTTCCCAGCAAGGTAGTCAGGGATTCCCATTGCCATGACTGTGTAAATGATTAAGATGATTTTGAAGAGGTTGGAACTGGCAAAGGGAGCCTTTGCAGTCCAACAGTATGGGGGGTGATGTGGTCCCATTTGTAGTGATATTAGACCCTTAGTGATGCATGTTGCAGAAATGGTTCCTGTTATGTATCCTCTATTTAGTCTAAAATAGCTACTTAGTAGTTATGTATAATTCTCACTTTTCGTGAAAAGTACTTGATTTGTGTGTTAATATCTGTGATTCCATTTGACCAATTTGCACACAATTTGGAACCCATAATCTAAAAATATTGTCATATTTTACATAAATGTAATATATTATTATACTATTTTTGGTGGTTTCAAAGACAGGTAGTTTCCGTACCTTAACTCAGAGATATAAATGTATTTATATTTATAAAAGAATCCTTCCGTGGGAAACAATGCATCACCTTTATAACCAATCACAACCAGTACCATTGGATGACACCAACACATTTAAGTGGGATTACAAGACAATTACTTTTTCAACAATGACACCCAAACACAATAATCAATCATTTAAGATACCCTGTTGAGCAGGACCACACAGACACTCATTCTTGCCAATGGCCATCACTTTTATTTGTCTATGACAATAACTAATTATGACCTAACCACTCCTTTTCCTTTGCCAAGCAGTTCTGAAAGTGGTTGCCGATCTTGCAAAAACTCAGTACAGCATCTGGCTATCAACATTTTAAGAATACAATCGAACTTGGAGGAATAGGAAATTGAGGACAGTGGTTAACACTAAACTTTGAGGAAAACTGTTAAAAGCAATATATCATGTTACACCACAAGTGAGAGGAAATTCCTTAGATAGCAAGGGAAATAAAGGCAAATACATTTAGCATTCTTGGAAAAATTATCCGTATAACCCTTGTGCCACCCTTTGACATAAATAGAACTTGGTATTTGAAAAGAATATCATGATTAACAATACTAAATGCCAAAGAGAATTCCAAAAGGATCATGAATGATAAGATGAGGTCACCAAGTACTGCTGCCTATACAGATTCAGTAATGCTTACCAGTCCAGGGCTAACACTTGGGGGAGGGGTCGAGGGGGGGGGTTCCATGAAGTGTGATGTTTCAACATAATTTCAGAAAATTATAGTTTCACCTTTTTTGGTTACCATTGTCACAAACTGCAGTTGGACATGGATCCAAAATTCTTCAGATGTGCTGAATCCATAGCAGGCATCTTTACTATTTACTTGAGAGATGCCGGTTGCATGCTTCAATAACGCATGAGCTATGGCCATTTGGAAGGATGCATTAGCCACTTTGCTAAGTGCAATAAGCAGGTCAAGCACCATAAAAGTATTGTTGAACAAAGGTCTAAAGAGATACTTAATTTAAAAGATTGCAGAAACATTGACACATCTTCATCAAAAAGATGGGACAAGTGGCTATGTTTACTAATAACCTGATTAAAGGTGTATTGTCCTAAATGCTCCTTTTCTTTAAAATGCTAAATATACATTTGCTCTTAAAAGTGGGTCTAAAGATTATTTTAATTTGTAAGAAAAGAAATTCACCAAACTCATCACAGAGAATTTAAAACTGAGTAATAGGATTTATAGAAAGTGCATGGAAAAGTAAATTAATAATAGTTGGTAATAAAGCTATAGGGTCCGTATGGACCTTTATAAATTAAATGTAGACCTCTGGGCCCCCTCATAGTTAATTACATTAACTTGACTTGTAAAACTGGCTTGCCACAATCTCGGAAAAGAGCTGTTATTGTCCCAGTATTTAAAAAGGGAAAGCAGGATGACCCAAGGTTCTATCTTCCACGGTTAAGATTGTAGGGACGGTTATCTTCGATAGGCTGACCACTTTGGTCAAGGGTAAGGGGGTTCTCTTGAAACTGTAGTATGGATTTTGAACTGCTTTGGGGACCTTGAAACAATGTCTTCATCTCCATTTAGAGATTAGTAAGTATACTATTGCAAAGCAAGCGTGTATGTTTGTTGCTTTTATGAAGGACTCGTGCGCTTTTGACACTGTGGAGAGGTCCATTTTGTGGGCTAAGCTGTAGGCCTTGAGAGTTGATAAGGGGCTACTGAGTTTTTTGTGGGCTGACCTTATAGATCTTTGGGCCATTTGCTAGATATTAGGAAAAAGTGAAGTACACTGGCACATTCTGCTTGGGACAGATGGTGCGCAAAGAGTGTGTGCTTACCCAAGTCTCGCTTCTATTGCATGTTTCTGGGCTGGAGGAGTCTTTGATAGTTAGGCCAGTGAATTTCCCAGTTATACAAAAGATTCCTATTCTAAAGACTCACCTAGGTAGACGATGTGGTCCTGTTGTCAAGTACACCCCAGGGGCTCCAAACTCCACTAGTGAGTTATATTGAATTCATGACCAATTTGAAGTTGGAGGTTAATGTTGGTAAAACATCTAATGGTGTGCCAACCAATGAGTGTTAAAATGAAGCAACTATATATTGATGCAAACCCCATTTATAGAGTTTATGAATTTTCCTATTTGGGGATCGCCTTTGACTCTTTAGGAACCTGGTCCCCTTCTGTCACAACAGCTAGTAAACGATTTGTGGGTAGCGTAAAGTTTCTGGTCAAATCAGCCTCTAATGTTGGTAAGAAGTCGATTGCCACCTTTTTTAATGGTTTACAGGAGGAAGTGTATCCCTGTTATAACAAATGGGTTCAACATATTGGGCATTAAATAAGCCCCAAAGGCTCCAGGCCGCAGAGAATTGAGTCTGTAGAAGACTATCTGGACTCCCACCTAGGTGCCCCTCCTATGTATTGCATGAGCAATTGGGGCATGAGTATGTTGAAGATCTCATAAATCGGGGACCCTTGATGCTGTGGTGTTCTGTCTGGAGGAATCCTCTGGCTATGCTTAGTGGAGGTTGCTTATCCTGTGTCAGGGGACACCTTATTCCTTGACTAGAATATGTTTGAAAGACTTCCATTACCTTGGAAAGACATTGTTAAACCTAAAGCAATATCATGTAAACAATATAAAAAGATATGGAAATGTTTCCTTTTGGATACAAAGGAAGTAAACATTTTAAACTCTACAGCATGTCTTGTAACACAGATAAAAACAACTGTATCCTCTTTGCACTTTTACTATAGGGCGTTAAATGTTTACAAACAACCTTTCTATATGTGGATATTTAGCCGTCTGAGTGAAACTTCCTTTGGTAATTCTGCCATCTTCACTTGATGCACAAATAATCTTAAGCATGTTTGTTTAAAACAAGATTAATACATAGGAGACAATGAACATCCTTCAAATAAGTATGACATAAATCTATCCAAACAACCATTTCTCACCGCAGACTTAAATGATAATATTTTGTAATATTATTTTGCCAAGTTGTTTCTTCCATTCACCAGCCAGTGCCATATCTCTAAATAAAGTGCACTGCACACATGTGACTGTGGGGTCTGTAGATATCTAATTCCTTTTTCCAAAAACTGCAAGATTTTTCAGCTAGAAAAATAAACAAGGCTCCTTAAAAATTAAAACAATCAGGAATCTATTGCATTACTTTATACACTTAACCATGATTTCCAAAGTCCTCAATGCATCAAGTAAATTCCTGATCAAGTCCCCATATATCTCAAGGACCCTCTCTCTCTGGTTTTGTTGAGATGCATATGTTTCTTTCTGTTTATTACAAAATGTAATATCTTCTAACCAATCTTGGTGATTGGAAAGGAACATTTCCAACCATGGCCTAGCCACACGCACTAGGCGAGCAGCACCAACAAGGCCACCAATCTTCTCCTACAATGCGGTATGTTGAAATTGGGCTATTAGTTGTGCAACATGTGAGGCCTGTGCAAGTAATCGGTCTACAATTTCCCCTTACTGGGAACCAAGCACCCCATTGTAGCCTTGACTCACTGAGTAACGAGGCAGAGTAGTCCAAGTCTCTACACGGGGAGGTGGTTCGAGCTAGTAGTCACTATTTGCTGGCATACAATTATAACACTCAATAAAAGATTGTCTGGATTGTTTTTTCTCTAGAAAAAGAAAAGTGCATTTATTACACACACACTACTAAATACTAGGCATTACTATACAAATATATACATTAGACAGATTAAAAATACCTTAGATGACATTCTGTAATCATATGTGACCCTTAAAGGGTCATGGCCCTTAAACAAACTGTAACCCTCTACCTACACCAGATAGCATGAGAAAAAACACGGGGGTAGAATTTTGAATAAAAAATCCTATTGGCTTTGTCAAAGGGTCATCACAATAAACTTAACGCAAAGTTTATCAAGCTTTGTCAAAGATGCACCATGGTAAAAGGCAAACAAACCACATGCCAAAATTCATCACCCTTTCACTCTATTCAATAATCATGTATGATGCAATATTTAATGTCAATAAAATGTTGTCACTAAAGCAATCAAAATTAAACAAATTCACTGTGAGAATAAAGGATTAACAAAGCACTGAAAATAACATAACGTGTCTGTGCCTTTTTTATACACCTTCAGACAACAGAAAATGTAGCCATAAAACTAGCCCCTGGAGAGGGCTACACTCCCAGCTAAAGAGCAAAAGCTGTATCCATGGTAGTGCTTAACAAGCATTTGCAATGCAATAGGTCTCGCATTGATGCGAGTTTGAGCTATTGACATTGTAAATAACAATGCCTTTTATTTAGGTTTTTAAAAAGAAAACAAAAATAAAAGGCATTATTATTTGCAAATGTCAATAGTTCAAACTCGCGTCAATGCGAGAACTATGGCATTGCAATTGCTTGTTAACTTCTAGTCTTCAAGCCGGAAGACAGGCGCCCTTGCCCGGGACGTGGGCGGGGCCTGCTCCGGCAGAAACAGAAACCGGCGTGCCGTGCTAACGTGGGGCTCCCATGTTGAAGGGAGAGCCCCGCGGTGGCGGCCGGAGTGAAGAGAAGCCCCGGGTCCCAGGAGGAGGCCCGGGTGAAGAATGCGGCGGCCGCGGATGACCACAGCAGCGCGGGGATCCCAGGAGTGCAAGGAAGCCCTGCAACAGAAGTGCTGCAGCCGCGAGGAGGAGATCCCCCCAGAAGAGCAGCCCGGTGAGTAAAGAAGGGCTGGGGGGGCTTCATGTGGGCTATTGTTGCTCAGAATTGCAAAAGACACTTTGCGCCAACAATAGCCCACACAGAGCCTCCAACGGGGCTGGCATGTTATCGGAAGCGGGACAGGCGATGTGCACATCGCGTGTCTGCACGTGCGTGTTCACGTGCGCGTACACCGGCTCAAATCCGCCAAAAGCCTTGCGCGTGCCCATCTCCTGTCCCACTTCCGAGGCAAGTCAGCAACAATAGATCTCGCTGGCGGACAGCAGCGCTTCGCGCTGCGTTCGCAGGCGAGACCTAAAAACGGATAAAAAACCTAAAGGGGGGGGGAGTCTTAAATTCCAGGCTCCCGCAAACATAGGGTTTGTTTTAAACGTTCTAGTGGGGGGAACTGCTGCATTCCTGCAGCCACCCCACACACTTTCTTTTTCATATTGGTGGTGCCTCTGCCCATTTTGGGGCTACTACAAACAAGAAAGTGGAGTGGTAAATATTTAAAGAGTGGCTCTCCCGCTGCGCAGGGAAGAGCTGATTTTTTTTTTTTAGTATGGGCTCACTCCTCATTTTGTTTATGTTTTTTTCATGTTTTGGGTGCCTGCCCCACCTGGGCTCACCATGTGCCAAAATATTGAGTGCATCTGTGGGAGTCCACCTGCCTGGCGGACCCTGTTGGCTCCCCACCCGCATGGCTCCTCCTCTGTTGGGGATGTATGACGTTACAACACATACATTTACATTGCAGTACATTACATCGCGGTTTTGACAACACAAGTCGTTACAACGACTTGCGTTGGAGGGCGCTGGACTTAGGAGTAGTATAATTTACTATTCCAACTCCAGTCTACGTACAGTAGGGAAGGTGTTGGATAGTAAATTATACTATTCCTTGTCCTAGAGCGCTATCTAGCGCAAGTCGTTGTAACAACTTGTGTTGTAAAAACCGTGATGTAATGGCATCGCGATGTAATCCCCACGTTGTAAACGATGTTTCCCCTCTGTTGGTGTGGGAGCTGACAGCCTGCATTTCACCTGTCTGCTCCATGCAGGCAAGTTGTGTTGCATGTGGTGATTTCTACCCTACCCACAGAGAGTGGAGTGTACCAGCCACCATGAGGGGTGGGCAGGAGAGCTCCCCCAGTGCCCTTCTTCCTCAGGGCCCAGAGGTTGGGACTGGGTTACTGTGGAAGGGGGGACATGACAGAGCTACCCATTTCTTTATTTGCTTAGGGCCCGGAGTTGGTGTCCAGGACCACTTTTTCTGTTCCTTGGGAGGGGTGCGACTGTGCTTCCCTTCACTTTGCTGTGGCCCCCTGGGAGATGGGGGCCACGTGGCAAAAGTGGAATGGGAGGGGGACACATACACACTCCCTCCCTGTAATTAATTGAACCATCTTGCACCCACCCCCGGGCCCTGGCCCACCCTCGGTATAATCAACTGAACCGATGGAGAAGCCCCATTCGCTCTGTGACCTTAAAAGGTCACAGAGATTTAATTGTGGATATCTTGGGTTTCATTGGGCTGTTTCACACAATGATGGGCTCATTTTACTCCGAGTTGTGAACTCTAGCCACCTGGAGAAGTTTTATTGCAGGGATTCTGCCCAAACACAGAACTATGCGTAGGATTATGGGACCTTAGTATAGAGGGACTGAGCCATTCTACCACCTTAGTACCCATGAGCCCAGGACCGACTAGCTATAGTGCTTCGCTTGCCCTCCTACTCATTCACAGAGAAACAAGTGATTAAACATCCCGGAACACAACACTCCCGACTCTCTCAGGAATCGCAGTGGCAGGACACACCCTTTCGCTCACACTCTTGTACTTGTCCACAATAAGATCTGACAGAGACACAAGCAAGTTTAAAATACTTATTTTAACTAACATGCTCTAATATGCAGTATACATGCCACAATAATAAGAAAAATGCATAACACAAATGCTGTCAGCATAGCAAGTAGTTTGCAAATCATAAAAGGAGCTGTCATAGTGAAAGACAGCATAGCCTAACCTCCCTCCCCTTACATACAAGCAGGATGATTATATTTTAGAAGATCTCTGGGCATTATCTGCAGGCCCCGTACCTCAGTCTATAGATGGTAGATGGTATATCTACATCATAGGTGCTGTCATGCTCTTCTCCCTGGAAAGGCCTCTCCCCAAGTGAGTGCTAACTATCCGTGTGTTCCAATGAGACCAAAGTTCATATTCTCAAACAACAGCTGCATCTGTACGTTTTGTCTAGGTGCTAGGGCCTGACCAAAACAGAATAACAAGGGGCATTGTTGTTCGACCTTGTTCACAATGTTCAGACTTAATTCCACTAACCTGCAAAGCATGAACAGAGTGGTTGGTTCTCATGTGAAAATATTTTTAAAAAAGCATTTGCAAAATAAACTTGTGCAGTAACGTGCGCAAAGCAGCGGACAGTCTGCAGCGTGCTCATGCTAACTTAGGGAAGATGAAAATGTCCCCATGGGCCACATGACAGTTTAAGCAGACCTTCTCACCTCCAAGGAGGTTTAATTTGAAGGGAGATGTTTCCACTGGCTCCCTGCTCTAGCTTCTATCCTGGTTTTGTCCGTGGTGCTCCTCTCCTTTTGGGGCAAAGAAATCTCAACCTTTTCCCCAACTCGTCCCAAGGGAGTGTGAGGGGGTCAGGCTCAAAAGACCTGGGCTCTGATCCTGAGAGGACCTGTTTCACCACATTTTGATATCTTGATGGACTTTGTAGGCCAATGAGAAGTGAAACTTCACTTTAAGTTAGATTTCCGTGTTTGTATTTAATAAAGTGTCATTGCAGAGAAATCAGTAAACCATACTGACTTGCCTATGAGTGCCCGCTAATATCATAAGACCAATGCCAGGCCCATATATAACCCTGCAGTGTCCCCTCTGTGCAAGGCTACCTGTGCGCAGTTACCGGGCTGCATAAAACTGTAGTCTCTCACACACACAAACAGCCTGCACACAAATTCACATATAAACAGCCAAGAGCCCCTTACCCTTGCTGCATCACAATGGCATTAACTTAAAAGGCAAACACTGGTGGTAAAATGGAGCTGTCCATTTACTGTTTGTTCACCATGAGTGAGACACATGTAGTGAGACTCACCCACATTTGTGCAAAGATGCAATAATGTTTATGACCAGGAGAGCAAAGCCATCTCTTTATATTTTTCTCAGGGGATGGGGATATTCCTAAATAAATCTAGACATTTTGGGAGGATTATTATCTTTGCAAGCCCAACTCGGCACACTGAAGGCAGGGGATGAGCGACCCAGCACCCAGAACCGTGCCTCCAGTTGTCCAGCAAATGATTATCACAGAGGATTGATCCCAGAGGTCTAGTAATCTATATTCAGAGATAACTAACTGATCAGCATCTTTATGCCAATGGGAAATCCAAGGGGACCTAGACAGTATCATCAGTGAGGGTGAATATTTCATATTTATGTCAATTAATGTGTAATCCTACAAAGTCACTAAAGTATGTAATGTCCACAATGAATGGCCAAAGAAGAGGTCCCTAACAAACAATAGTCATTGGCTTAGAGGAAAAGGAAGTACTGCCACATCAGATATCTCAAGCCTCTATGGATATGTTTCACATGTATTCTGGAAGCAAGGGGCTCAATGCCAAGGTGAATAGTAACGGTGACAGGAGTCAACCCTGGCACACACCTCTACTCACCTATAGCGATCTAATAGGACAGCCATTGATTCTAAGCCTAGCCATCGGGCTTGTATCTAACAGTTTTGTCAGTCCGATAAAATCGTGCCATATCCTCATCACAGCAAAAGGAATGCTCACAGGAGACCATGAATGGTTTGGAACTTGGATATCTGTCAGGTAATCATTGAAATTACCTACACAGAATGATGAGAAAGACTTTTAAGCACTATTGTAAGCACCTTACTAGATCAAAATGTTACTCTTGACTTGGATAGAAATGGATGGAGACTGAGGGACTGATTATGACTACGGCAGTTTGTTGCACCGAAATAGCTCTCGTCGCGGTGCTGTCAACGCCTCATCCTATGTCCGACCGCCCTATTACAAGTTGGACGGTCAAACAACTATGGGACCACTGCAACCGCCATGGATCAGAGAACTTTGGCTGTGTTGTGGCGGTCTTGAGGCAGCAATATGCTTGCTGGTGCCACTGCAGCACTACTAATCATATTACGAGTTCCCTCAACACCAAGGTTTTTGTGGCTGAGAGGAAACAAAAGGGGCCCTAGAGGACTCCTTGTTGCCTCAGAGCCATCGGATGCATGCTGGGGGGCACATGTTGTGCCCACCTGTGTGCATGCACCCCAGTTCCTGCACGGCATGGACTGCAGAGTACATGCCATGCAGGAACTGCCTTTGACACTCTCATTGTAGTGCCCTTTTTTCAGAGGCCCCACCGTGGGACCGCCAAAGAAAACCCTACCAGACACGAGAAAACTCATAATCTGGCACGCGGCTCCGCTCCCACACTGCCAAAGTCGTAATTGGGCCCTAATTGTTCTACATGCAAATCAAAATATAGTTCTGAACTAAAAGACCATTTGTTTTGCCCGTATGACAACTGAATGCTGAAAGAATCAATAGATCCCGCTCCGGTGGCCGTCTTTTTTCACTGAATGTATCCAAATTGTGGAATTCTCTTCCTTTATCTTTTCGCCAAGAGCCCAGTCTTCTTGTGTTCCGGAAGAAGCTAAAAACATGGCTCTTCCCGAGAAATTAGAGATCTCAGATTAGCTAATGGTTCCTCTATTATCCTCTGGTTATCTTTCCTGAGCGCTGGGATGCTTTCGAGTAGCCATGCGCTATATAAGAGCCTTTTCAATTCAATTCAATTCAATTCAAGCGTTGTAGGTATGCAGGACTAGCGTCCCTCTCTCAGAGTAATGGCAGCCTATTAATTTGTCAAGCGATGAGTAGAGTGTTCCAGGAGGGAACTATACAACCAGAAGTATAAATAATGTAATTTTTTTTCATGACTATAATCTTGTCATGGTTGTAGATTAAATAATTAACTTTAGACTGAATTACAGAAAAAAGCTTGCGCCTTTGTTTGCTACAGAAACAAAAGATTCTCTCTGTGCAAAAGAAACTCACCATTTAGAGTACCATTTGGTTCAAATAAAGGTGAACGCATTTAAACATTAAAGCGAGAAGTGCACTGGTTGCCAGGTACATGTTACCACCACTGTAACCCTTAAGGGCAGCTGAGCAGAATATTTGCCTATTCATGATACGCAATTCCACTATTTCCCAGGGAGAAACCTTTTACTGCAAAACCACTCTCAGCACACTGTTCCTAAATGCAGGACTATTAAATATTAATTTGTGACTAGCTGTTTTGCGGTAAGGATGTTTATAGATTACCGGTTTTTAAGTACATTTTCTTTTGATACAAAAGCATTGTAAAAGCAGGCTGAATGCTTTGATTTCCGTGGATGGACAAAAGGCCGCAGTCCATAAAACATTGATCACTTTAGCCTGGAATAAAAAAGTTAACTACTAATATTATGACCTATGTATCTGGCCGCATGAATGTTTGATGCAGTCAGTCATGTAACAATAGACTACACATTTTCACTGAAGTGGAAAGTTCAAAATCTGAATTCCATTCCTTTTGCAATCTGTTGGAATTTCATGAGGCAGGTATTTTCACTTGTTTTGATATTCTTCGTAATTGTTTATGTTAAAAAACTATGTGGTTAGGGATTATTTACATTTTGAATTTGCTGTTGCCCAGTGGATGCTTGTTACAAAATCAAGTATTTAGCATGTAAAGTTTCGCCAGAGACCGCTGCAAGGTTTACAAAGAAATCCCTCAAATTTCCAGACGCACAGGCGTAGACCTAAGTATAGACTTTAATTAGAGGTAGCCCAGTAAGCATCTTCTACTCCAGGTTTACTCTTTCTTAAACTTTGGTACCACAAGCATTGCTCTTGACATCCCTTTTCTCTTAGACAAGTGGGTTAGGTCTGCTGGTTCGGGACAGAATTACACTTTTGAACTTATGGTCCCAGGTTAAGATTGGGGCAGGTCCACTCAATCTTTCATCCTTCTGATTTGGACGACTTACTACCATTGACCTTGGTGACAATAAACATCTGTTTTTATTGAAAGAGTTCTCCACAGGGTCAACTTCTGCTTTATACATTCACATGCTATGTTATGCAGGCAGCAGCTGGAACAGACAGTTAAAAGGGCTCTAGGACCTTTGTTCACTTTTTTGTAGTTTATAATGTCCATCCCCTTTTCACTCAGCAGTGAAAAGGAGGCTTTTGAGAGGGTAAAGGTGGGGCAAGGAGAGAACACTGAGATGTAATTATACACCTGTTTTTCTAATCCTACATGCATAGCAGAAAATATGTTTGTTAACTATCAAAAGAACTTACATTCAAAATAAGAAATGAAAACTTTGAGGCCTATTGATAAAGGTAAATGTACATGTGTAGATTTACTGCTAGTAAATATTACTAGACATTGAAGTAACTTTACTACTTTGTATTATTCACAAAATCTGACTGTAAAGTTAATTAAAGATGAAGACTTGCATATCCCACCACCTTTGAAAAAGGGAGTGGGTCCACATTTACAATGTAAAGTTGCTACTGCCACAAGGAAGCCATAGTAAGTTTAGAATCACACATGGCCAACCACTTATACTGCATCACCCTCACATAGAAACTAATGGAGGTAGGGACTTAAAATAAAATATTGTAGGAAATAATGCTTCATTACATTAATTTATTTCTGCTTCCTAAATATGTAAGTGAAATTAATTTAATGTTAAAAATTTAAACATAACTCAACAAAATATATTATTTTGTGATCAAATATTTTAATAACCTGTCTATTTTCTGGAATAAAAGTAACTTACATTTATAAAATAAATAATAAAATTAATGTAAATTAATTCCATACACATTTTTTGGAACTTATTTTTATAATACATAATATATAAATAAATTAATAAACAAACAAATAAATAAATAGAATGATTTTTAGGAGTGATTTTAAATCTTTTAAAAATAATGCTAATTTATTTTAATATATGTAATTGAATAAAGTATTAAATGTAACATTAAATGAATAGTGCTGTAATTTCTGCATTCAAAATAAATATATAAAGTTACTTTGCATGAAAACTTAACATAAAAATCCTTTTACATATTTTTTTCAAGATCAATAAACGTTTTACATTTTTCCTATACTTTATCTGGGGAGATCTCTGCCCTCGTGGACCTAATTATTAAAAAAAGACAAAAAGTTACATTTATTTTTAAATTAAAATGTTATCAATAAAGTTCATCATAAAATAATATTTAATTGATATATCTATTTTTACATTAAATTATAATTATACATGTTTTTAAAACATTAAAATACATTAATTTATTTGCCATTCTTTCCCATGGTGTACTATTGTAAGTTCCTGACTCCATTATTTGCTATTGGAGTGTGTTGAGGTACCAGTGGTTGGCCATGTGTGGTGTGCTGGACTTATTTCAAGCCAGAGCTGAGTGCATCTACTACCATTGTAGGTGCCTGTTGGCTGAAGTAACTTTAGAGACACAATGTTGAATAACAATGGGATGCCACCTGTGGATGGGTGTCTGCCCTCTCTATCTCCCTCCTTATCAACCCGTCTTTAGCATTCCCTTAACCTCTTTTTACCCCTTGTTAAACCACTTCTATTTAGGAGTAAATATACCCCCTTATCTAGCCACTCCCCCAGCCCCTCCCACAGTTACTGCTAAGAAGTAAAATTACATGTGTGAGGATCTCTCGATAGAAATGATAGGAGAGGTAGAGGTGAAGATTTACATTATTAGGTTTGTGAATTGCATTATGCAGTAGGTAAGTAGTACTACTGTAGCACTACTGTACATACTACAAAATGCACTTTGTGAATTGGGCCCTATATATTTAAATACTTGAGCATTAAAAGGCAAAAATCATAAAAAAGTTATTTAAAAAAACGTTCTCCTGTAACATGAAATTTGACTTGACAAATGGAGCAAACATACTAGCACTATTTGTGTTACCTGTGTAGCATGCAACAGTGTAGGCATGGGCCATATTACATGATTATGTTAGCTTGGAGCAGGAAACAAACCTACGCCCATGCACAAACATATGCACACAAAGATGTGCATGCACACACACATACCAATGCACATGCACACACATTAGCATATCGTAACAACAATGTGTCACAAGGCAGGTTCTCGAATCTTAAACTAAAGAGACAATTGTCCCTTTTCACTAATGCGTTTTCGATGTTCGCTACCACCGTGTAGATTCCTCCGGAGACCATGGCTTTCTGCCTCAGCAGAACAATTTACCCTCATGGCCCCCACCATTCGCACACAGACACCATGCTTAGGAAACAGAAAATTAATTATCTTGAACTGTCTCAAAGGATTTTTCCTTTTATGGCATTAACAAATTACGTGAATCATATTTTGTCACTATATGTCTGAAAAATCAATAGTGCAAGAGAATAAGGTTAGGACCACACAGAAATGCAGCAAAGAAAACAACATTAGTCTGCCATTGACTTTAAATTATTATCATAAGTCAGGCCAAAGGAAACTGGGCCATTTAGCATGCATTAGCATCTACTTCTTCACTGGAGTAGGGATTATAAACAACAGTGCAGCCACTGTAGTGAGTTCCACTGCTCTTTAAAATGGGTTGTTCTATTTCTATACACCAGTAGAGGTAACATTGACTGTAGAAATTGCATCTGATATCAGTAGTCTCCTATAATAAAAAATATATACTCTATATGAGCATATATCTGTTGCTGACCCTGTGAAATTCTGATTGAATGCCACAATTTAATTTCTTTCAAGTGTAAGTTTCTGTTTAGGTCCCGCCTACAGACAGTTTTAGCTGCCTGGCGAGGGCCCACGTCATCACACATCACTCATAACACATATAGCATACAACATATATATACATATACACATACAGAAAGGAGCATTTGGACAGCCTCTTTTAGCCATTGGCTTCTGTTGTTCAGCCAGCTTGAAGCATTGCCCACTAGGCTTCTCCATCAGTATCTGTATCAGCCCATTTACAGATGTGAACACTTAAACAGTACTCCAAACACACAATGCTAATGACTCTGTTGTTACTAACATTATATTATTTTATATTATGGGACCCCGCCCTCTGCACTCCCGCTAGATCCTCCCCCCTTTTTGTGAACTCCCTTTTTCTTGCTTTGCACTTCCTCCTGCTTTAATACTTGCTCTTGTTCATCTCTGCATCACACATGGCAGAATTGTTCCAACCCTATGTGGCTTCCTGCCTGTCTCTTTCATGTGAAATAGAAAGTTTTTTTATATTTTATGCATTGATTAAAAAATATTAATAATAAAGAGTAGCATTTATTTTAGAGGCACCTGCTTGCAGGCTTCACTCTTTCCCTAGAATCCAAATGGGCAATAGTCATAGCACAACCCTAGATAGGTCTATGCAGTTTTGCTTTTGCACCCTGTTGTGATGTGATATTCACTATTTTCTCACCCCATCACCCCAATATACACCACAGAATTTCCTTGGTTCCTATTGTTCCTTTGGTTACTGGCGTGTCGGGCTCATCTATATCATACACTAAGAGGATAAACTACACTGCCCTAGCGTCCTGTAGCCTCTTGCGAGCCCTCTTGCTCCCAAGGCCTCTACCAGCCAGCGGCCAATGTTCTTTTCTGCTGCAGGATGAACCGATCCATGCTGTCTTCGATGACCAACCTATCCCTGACCATGGATCAGTCAATACCTTTTTGTGCATGTTTACTACTTTTAGGTATTCAAAAACTAAGTGCAGAGTTTTACCACATTGAACACACTATACTTACTTGTGTGGAGTTCTCCACCCCGATTGGGGAGTCTCCTGGTGTAGATAACTCCGCACACAGAAGTATAGGGAGTATTGAGTCTTAATCTCTGCAAATAGTTTGTGCACACCTAAAAGTAGTACATTTACACAAACATATAAGTTTACCTTTGTGAATCAGGCCTCATAAGTAGGAATTCTAACCAGTCTTGCTGCACTGTGGGACACAGCCTAGTTTTCACCTAAGCAAGTTTTGAAAATGATCTTTCAGCACTTGCACAGGTAAGTGGCAATGTAAGAAACACAGCCATCTTTTTTCTCATGCTGCTGTAGCCACAGAAAAAGGTTAGCTTATGCACATAATAACTGTATAAGCTGAATTTTGAGTTCCCTCATGGAATACTCTATCACTCTTCAATAGCATCACTATTGAATCTAGTTGCCATGAGAAACATCACAAAGCAATCAGCTGGATATCCTCTATTTAAGCAGCGTTCTTGAGAGGAATATATGCAAATGCGTGTATAATTGAGACAATAGCCTGTGAGGATCATTCACTGAGTTACCATAGAGTATTGTCAAGCACTTCAAAAAACTCCTGAAAGGGCTGTTCATGCTGGGGTTACTGCCATTCCTGGTGTATATTTTTCTGTTCCTCATCTATGGTACTAGGATTCTTGCTTCTTCACATTGCTTTGCAAAGTAGTTAAACAAATCATCATAACCATCCTGAATATCTTGGATAAATGTCTTTAGGGTGGCTACAGAATAATTGGCAGTATAAAGATTCTGCTTGGCCATCTGTAACTGCTTACTCACTTTATTAATAGCATTAAGCAGAGGTCTCAGCATAGACAGTCAGAACAAAAAATAAAGACTGCAGCCTTGGCAACAAAAATTGCTGCTTGAATATACATTCCACTGTAGGTTGTGGTGTCTTTGATATCGTTCAAAACAGCCTCAAGTCCAATTATATTGGCCGCCACAGCATTGATGGCCTCGGATCTACAAGCATCAAAAACTAGGTGATGGATGGAATGCTTGAATTAATCTCAGCCACTGGCAATGGCTCGGACTGCATACCAAACCATTGTTTTTTAGTCCACCATGCCATCTCAGTTTGAATGCAGACATATGTAAATCAATCTTGCACCTACATCAGTATGGGGCGAGTATGCCCAGTTGTGGGTTCCCCTCACACACTGCCACTGGAACCAAGCTATACCCGGCGATGAACCCTAATAAGGGTGAAACTAGCTCTGTGTTGGTTGTTTTCCAGTTCAGAAAGGACCTGGCCTGGCAGTTCAGATAATACTGTTTCCCTTGGAGGAGAGTTAAGACTGATTTGCATATGGCTGGGTCAAAACTGAGGTGGCATTGGGTGCAAAATAATGATGCATCTGGATGCAACCCGAGTTATTACCTATGGTTGAGATTCATTCAAGCATTCCATCCATTACTTTTTTGTATGCCTCGGAATTACAAGAGCACCATGTGCCAGACACCACTTTCTTTAGCGACAGAACTGGTAGTCCAAGGGATTTCTGAACATTTTGAAGAAGAGTATGGAGCGTTCTGCCTTCCACGAAACCATGTAAGGTATCAAGGTGTCCAAGAAGAAGAATGCATCCCCTTGAGCTTTTCATTGAACCCACTAGCACATGGTTCAAGCAGTGGGTGAAGCAGTGCACAGAAGCGTACATATCATTGGCACCATTCCTTCACAAGAGCCTGGATTCACTTATGTACCCCTTCCATTGCTACACCACCATCACAGGACAGAGCTATGATTTTATCTTTTAGAATGCCTCCTGCAGCCAGGCCCCTCTACAGTACAGCCATTACAGGTGCCGAATAGGGTTTTTTTCTTTGCTGGAGAGACATAAGTGCCTTATAGATTTGCAAAGATTGGTCACAATATCTGACAGGTATCACAACTTGTTCATGATGGGAACAATCAGAGGTTTCAACAGTGATACTCAAAGTATGGCCTTGTGGCCGCTTGCATCCCTCTTGACCTTCACATGTCTGCAGAACAAGAGCGCTGGGCTGCTGTAATTTCTCCAGAGCACTGACATTCAGAAAGATGTTAAATAAATGGTTATGTGTTTATTTACACATAAATTAAGTAAAAGAAAAAATGCAAATAAGTTGTCCTGCACCACCAACTTTAGCAACACATTTAGTTTTAAGATATCTAGCATTAAATGTATACAAAATATGATTAAAGCCTCTCCAAATTTCATTAAAGTGTATATTATTAATATGCAGAGTGGTTCACCTTAGCACATCAGATTAAATGAGTGCATTAGTGAGCATTTCTTAAAAGTGATAGTTTTAAAAAGATGACCGTAGAAACGTCCAGGCCTCCTCCCACCCTGACAATGCCAATAGTGAACAAAGAGGCAAGCCAGTAAATCATTAGGTTCATGTGGACCCCCCTGTGTGGCCTTGGTTGTTGTTATACATGAATAAAGTTATAGTTTATTCAATCAAACAGAGTAGAAGGTTTTGTAGAGCGTACATCCGGAATTTGAGTATTTTGAGGTGCTCTTATATGTGATAATGAAGAAAAAGGAAGTAAAGTGAAATAAAAAAAATTGCCTAGGATCACACAATTTAGTCAAGTAGGGAAGCTGGGATTTACTCCAGGTTTTCTGGTTTCCCTATGCCCACCTTCCCCTGTTCCCCACAAAGACTCTCTCCCAGCCTGCTGGCATCAATGTGTCCCTCGGGCACACCACAGACCATACATTGTGGCCCCTAGAACAATGTTTGCGAGTACCCATGATTTAGAATATTGCTGACCCTCAACAAATTAATGAATCTTTTAAAGAGGTGAGATTTTAAATGTGTAACATGACAGTCAATTGCTTGAAAAAGTTCATTCTGAATTTTTTTCATGGTGTATCTGCAATGGGCATGAGCAGCTGCTTTATGATTTTGACAAGCGTTGAAAAAAGATGTGTAGTGCGTTTCTTGCAGATGTTGTAACATTGCGGTAAAAAGAAACAAATGCAGCTCTAATTATAGTTAATGATAATAAAAATTGTATTGCTAAACAGATGAAAAGAAATCAAAGGAAAATAATGATTGCACATAAGAGTACTCATTATCAGGGAGATGTGCATGTGTGACCAAGCGAAATGCTGCCACTCACTGGGCTACTGAGCCAATGACAAACATGTGCTAACTCATTGCCCCATGCTCAACCTTCTATACCCATTGTAAAATGAGAAAAGCAACATTAAAATCATTGGTAACTGCAGTAATCCGCGGTGATCTTACATGTATCAAAATACCTTTCTAGAGGCTTTAACTTAGTGTATGCATGAACACGTTTATGTGTATTGTATTTATATAGTGCAAATGTTTCCATAAGGCAAAAGAATGTTGAAAGTGATCAAACACAAGCATAAAGTAAATATGAGAGGGAACTGGACTGTGGGTGGTTACTGCACTGCGATGTGGGGGCTCATTAGGATGTTGGTTGGAAAACCTACAACCTGCCGTCGGAGGCTTTTCGACCGACATCCATGGTTTAAAGTCCGACTGCCTAATTACAATGTCGGCAGTGGGAGTTTAAACCAGACGGTCATTTCGGCTGGCTTCTGATTGGGTCAAGGAGCCCGTCAAGCAGTTGGAAACTGCCACATAATCCCTTATGTACGGCGTTTCCGCCATGGGGATTATGATGGTGGTTTCCGACACGCTTTCAATGTTGGGCTTCCCAACATGGAAAGCCTGTCAGAAAGCGACTTAGGGGGCCCCTGACAGGGCCCCCATCCCTCAGCGGCTTCCGGTTGGGGACCTAGGGGGCACCTATGGTGCCCACCTATAAATCCCTGCACCATGTGCCAGGCACCTGCCACAAGGTGCAGGGATTTACACAAACCCCCATTTCTATATGGGAGCTATTGCTGCCAGCAGAAACCGCCCGCAGCACAAGTTCCCATAAAGAAATTGGAGTTTGCAACCCCACCATGTGAAGTCGCCTCATTATATGGTGTTCGGAACCGCCGGCCTATGGTCATTTGGTCGGTTCCCACGTCAAAACGTTGGGTGGACTCAAGTCTGCCCGACATCATAATTAGGACCTTAGTGTTCTTTAAAGAGATGAGACTGTAACTCTTTCCTACACTTTAGCAGCATTGAAGTCTTGATAGATATGAAAATGCTGTTCCAGATCTGGGTGCATGGATAAAAAATGCAGTCTTGTTTTTTTCTTTTTCAGACTTCTTAGTTGAAGTCTGATGGAGTCTTGGTTGTGTGAGTGCTGAAAACCACCAGAGATGGTGAATATGACAGCAAGATAATTAGGGTTCTCAGTAACAATCTACCCTTACAGGACAGTTGTCACCAACATATGCTTTTCACAAGAAACAACTCAGGTCTTCTGCCTTTGTTGTAACTTTTCATTATAAAGACATCGAAAATATGGTAGCTGAAATAACTTTTTCAAATGAACCAACATAAAAAGACTCATTAGAAAACGTTATTTCAGGCACCACAAGGCAGCCATTAGTCATACAGTAATATTACAATTATGTAGACAATTACTTTTGGGAACAGAATGCACAAAATAATTTAAGAAAGCTTAGCAAGGATTTTCACAGGGAAAATCTACCCCTTGTGTTTGTCGTAAGAGGGAGCTAACATCAAAACCTTTGGCTAATATGATACTCTGTGAAATTCCTTCAAATGAAATACTTGTCAGTAGCCTTTAACAATACACCTCCTAAATCCTGTTGGCTATATGTGTGTTACTCACAATAAATATATAAGCACTATTGCCTTGGTTATTGCTTTTCATAATGAACAAATGAGACATATGTGGTATAACTGTCCTTAAAATCAAATGAAGCATATATCCTTGATAATTAACTAGCCACTATATCCAGCTCAGGCCTATAGCACAAAATATAAGTTGTTCAACAAAGCAACTCTCAGGCCTAACATACTAAAATTGCAAATGTATAGAAATTTACAATTTGGAAATTAATATGGAACTCATTTTCTGAAGAGTTATCAAGGATTAGCACAGTGCAAATGCCTACCCCCAAGGGTTTGACAGAGGGGAAAACCATTGCCTACCATGGTAATCAGTGAGATTACATGTGAAACAATCCACTCATGTATTCATAATCGACCCTTGAAAGCCTATTTGCTTTAGCATGTGCTTTCCACAATATGTAGAACAGGACTACTACTTTTGTGATAACTTTTCATAATAAACCAATCATACCAATGGCATCTAACAAATCCTTCACACTGAACCAATCAGGGCTATGGACTTTTCTTGCTTATGAGGGGAGCATATCTACAAATATTTTCTTTTAGCCATGAAATTAAACATACATTTAATGTAATAAAGCCTACATAAAAAATGTGGACAGAGCCCTCGGGATAGTAGCAAGGGCAATCCTTTGGGGAAAGGCAATCCCTTGAGCTCATCAGCAGAATTACCCCCACCTCAGCTATATTATAGTGGGCAGTTGGAAATCAGGCAACATAGTATTTAATCCTCACTTACCTATGTGGCCAAACTGTGTGCTCTTGGACAGTTGATTCCTATATTATTCCCCAGAATGTTGGTAAAGCTACAGCTCTTGAATCAAGCAGTAGGGTACTATAGTCACCTTTCGGTTCACCTTTATCAGAGTGTCAAAGCTTATGCAAATCACACTCTCCCACTTCCTCCCCCCAGAGCCAACTTTAGCATTGGTAGCACTCCGCGCAACACTATTTGTTGCCCTCTCACCTCCCAGGATTTGCTCACTCCCACCCTGCAACAGTGTCTCTCATCTCTCCTAAGCGCATCTCTCACATTTAATTTTTTTAGAGAGCTACTAATAACAATATAGGACATCACAGCCCTTTGCACTACTCATAAATATGTGAGTGAAGCAAAGTACAAAAAATGTCATCCACATGGGCGGGCATTATATGTTAAGAGTGCTTGGTATGGAGTAATGAAAGCACAGATTGGTACGCAATGCAGATCAGTAATCAAAGTTGCTGTGCTTCACTTGTTGGATGGTAGAGAGCACAACAGAGCCATTTCTAGTAAGACATGACATTCTCTCTCACTCTCTCTCTCCTCAGCGCTGGCATAGTTAAGGCTGTTTTGCACCAAAACACACACCCTCAGTCCATAGTGTAAGCGCGTGTGTCCTTTGACAAAGTTTAGTACTTTTTCCACTATGTTTGTGTCCTGTTTAGTGAACACACATGAAAAGCAAGAAAAGTTCTGAAAAATTAAAAATATTTCCCAATATTACACTTGCCTCAAGGAGGTGTAATTTGCTCACACAATTTCCTTTCTACCAAAGTTAATAGATGGGGATTAGCATTACAAATCCATTGGTGGTTGCATGGGAATGTGCAAGTGCCATCCATGGGATGCCTCTTTCATATAAAATAGTACATTGGAAGAAAATACTTATTTTTGCATGATCATCCCCATTTGATTTTGGACTGGTGCTGTTGGTGTTTGGACTCTGTACACTGGAGCCCAGCGCATATGTTCTAACCTTTAACAACTTGAGGAACTGGTTAAAATCCCTGATTGGCACATTTACCTTACCTATTAGTTCCTAGCACACCCAGGGCATGTACGTTAAATGGTTCTAGAGGACTGCAGCACTTACTGTGTCACTACTAAAGTGGCCATGTAAAACATGTATAGCCAACAGGCCTACCAGAGCAGCACAACTGAACAGTTTTATAGCTGCAATTTTGACCTGTCAAAATCACCCTTTTGCCATACCTAAAGTAGTAGGTCACCCGTAGAGCAGGCCTTAGGAGCTCTGAGGCAGGGTTCATAGTATTTAAAAGTGGGACATATGTATATATTGTTTATACATCTCTTTATAGTAAAAAGGCACCAAACCAATTTTTCACTATAGCAAGGCTAGTTCTGCCATAGACGACATTGTGTTACTTTATTACATTTCATAACGCGAACTTCAGATTTTCACTAGCTAGAAAAATACTTCAAACATTCATTTTCATAGCCAAACAAAATCCAACTTAATGCTGAATTTAGAATTTTGTCTCTTTCAGAAAAAGCTTAAAAATTCACTATGTTTCTACCTAAAGTATCTAGTAGCCTTTTTGGTGAAATGACCCCAACTGTCACCTGTCAGCCTGCTGCGTCATGCAAGCAGATGTGAGAGCTCCCATGAAGGGGAAAAAAGGGCCTTGGGTGGGAGGGGGTGTGACTATCTCCTGACAGGATGGCCTCAGTGGTGTGCCCACCAACTGCACAATCTTCAAAGAGGCATCCCCTGTTACTGGCAGATGTAACTCACACCTAGGTCCACAATTTCCATTGTTCAGGTAGTCAGGGTGACACCAATCCCAGTCGGGGGAAAACCTGTTCCAGAACTGGTTTGCAGGGGGGGGGTCTCATTTCCATAGACACACCTATGCGGTGTGCTGAGAGGTTTGCCTGGGTGAAGAAACATTCTGCAATTTTGGATTTTAGCAGAATACGGCACATGGGATTGTTTAGGGCCTACCCCCAGAAAATGAAGTCAAAGTGGGAAGGGTTTTCCCTGGTGACATTTTCCTTTTTGGTCATGTAGTCTCTCTCAAACCACAAGCGTGTGCCAAGCATAAATGTTGCACCTCTGGGTACTTTCTGCAGATCCCATCCGGACTTGTGGAACGCAGAAGAAGGACTGTATCTGCAGTTGAACCAGGGAAAAGAACACTTAAGGGCTGGAACTTATAGTCAGGTCACAGTAGTGCACTCCAAGTGTTAGTTAACTGACCTGTTAAGCTACATGGGCAACAAAAAGGTGGAAGAAGCCTACTTTTCAAAAGCTTAGCTGACCAGTCCCAACTGGATTTGCTCTAGACCCTGCTGGTGGTTTCTGGGTTTAGGAAAGTTGGTTACTAATTGCTGGGGAGTATTCACCTTCAGCTAGTAATAATAGGCCAAGTCAAACCTAAGGAAATTAATCCCTGCTCAACCCTTAGTAGCTTGGTAAATGGGCAGTCAGGCTTAATTTAGTACACAGATATGTGTAAAACATTTAATACCATCAAAACAATAAATAAGAAAAAGACACAACACAATAAAACTCTAATACCAATTTATTAACATAGAGAATATTTTTATCTTTAAAATGCCACAAAAATGACAAAACTCCTATGTTAGAAACCAGAGATATGATTTTGTAAAGACTAAGTAAAATATATGCATTCTAGGTCAAAAATCTTAAAGTGATACTTGCATCTATCTGGTCGCGCTGGACTAGGACAAAGTCAAAGTTTTAGGCAGACTGCGATGGAGCGCAGGTCGGATAAGCAGAGGGCTAGGTCCAGGTCAAAAGTTTACCTCGGAACTTATGGCCTGATTTAGTTGGTGGCGGGCACACCACCAGCCCACAGCGGTCAGGAAAATGCCAACAAGCAGGCAGCATCCCGATCGCTGTATTACAATATCACCACAGGGCTGGCAGAGTGGCTGCTGCGCAGTAATTGCGGCAGAATGCTGCGTTCTAGTTAAGAGCCACAGCCAATGCCAGCCTTACTGAAATGCATCTGGGCAGTCAGGTGCACTGTTTACCTGCAGCATGGTCTGCACGTGCAGCCCTGCACACAACCATCAGATTGCATAGGGGCACACATAGGAATCAGCATGAACATGTCTCCAGGGCACATTTGCCCTGAAGACATGTCTTTACCCCCAAAACCTGCCTTTCCACCAACCTTTTCATGGCAGCGTTCCAGACATAAAACGAATGGCAGAGAGGCAGGTTGTAATCCTGACAGTGGTGCCCTTGCCAGCACCACCACCAGTGACTGCCACTCTCCCCACCACCGCCACAACTGGAGCTCTGATCTTGGCAGTGGCAGTGGTCTGGAGTCCACTACCAGGTATGCAAGAGGCTGGACTGCCAAAAAGCAACAGCAGTCCCAGGACCGCCAACAAATTAATCAGGTCCTCAGTCATTTTCGTGAAGCTTTTCTGTCAACGACAAGTCCTCAGGTTCCTTGGATCTGGAGTTCGATTCATGGATGGCGGCCTACTGCAACATGATGGCTCTGTGAGTCTCTGGAAGTATTTTCCCTCGACATAGACACCGAGGAGCTCTGGAGCTTTTAGCAGGATAATCCAGCACGGTCAAGCCAATTCCCAGGCGTGTGACTTTTTCCAGCTATGTTGTACCTGCTGCTGATCAGAGAGTCCCCTCATTTTCCTTTGAGCCAGGTACAGTCCTTTCTTTGTTGAGCCTTGTGAGTGCAGCAGGTGCAATCCTTCTGAGTGCAAACCTTCTCTGTTGTAGCCCAAGGGTCCAGTATGGCAGTCCTTTTTCCTCTGCCTTTCAAGGCAGTGATCTGAGGAGCTCCTGCAGCTCTCCCATATTTATCCTCCATTCTGAGCTGGCAAGAGTGGTGACACCCCAATCAATAGGGGTACAGTTATCTCCCTGTGCTATGGTCACTTCCTGTGATGTTTGGCATAATTTTGACCTAGAATGCATTGTTTTGCCAATAATCAAAATGGAAAAAGTACCTCCTTGGTGTGTGTTTCTGTGTAGCCTAATGTAAATATGTGGCTACGATGTGACTACACTCCTGTTCCAGCCTCTTTCCCGATCTAATTAGGTTGGCTCCTATCTGGCTGGGGATTAAGGATGTGGGAGCTGGTCTGGATCCAGTGGTGTCTGTTCTTCTGCCTTTGATGTCCAGTTTATCTCCCCAGACTCCTTCCTCTCCCCAGCTTCTCCAGGAAACAAATCTCCTTCCACCAAATGGCTGTATTGTTTCAGCCCCAAGACTCTTCACAAACACTCAGGGAGTTTATTAACATCAGAATGGAATATTCAATATTAGACAGCCAATTGCAATGTGCCTTTACTGTGTAATAATGCTATAGGCCCACTTCAGAAGCATTCTTACTGTACCAGTCTTTCGTCCCTGTGAAAATTTGCGGACTTATTTTGCATAAAATGTGCTGTAATGTGCAGAAGAGATCTTTCTGCGGTCTCCGCTCTTTTTGGCTATTGTGTTGGTTGGAATTTTTTTATTGACAGTCAGAGGCAACTCTTTATCATCTTAGTCGACGTTCATGATTGCCTCATCTGAAATCATGGTGGTAGCTATGAGGGGCAGGCTGGGCGGCAAGAAGCTGTGGAGAACACAGCTGTGCCAGACATAGCTGGGTGCTGACAGGAGCTGCCTGGGTAAGGTTTTCTTTGGATGCGTCCTCAGGGAACCACAAATATTGTCCCCATCCCATTTTGCTCCTCACTGCTTGTCCATGGGGCAAATGAAGATCTGTCTTTGGCACAGGCAGGATCCTCTGCAATCCCATGCACAGCTATATGACCATCCTATTTGCTAAGGAGGGCAGATATGCTTCAAATAGCCTCACTGTCCTTGGCTGTGGACAGTAATGGCTGCTAAGTGTCCATCCCATCGTTATGGGCCCTCGTCTGTTGCTTGGGTGGCAATAGCAGTGGCATGTAATTATCAAACTTTTTTGGCTCGCAGTAGGGGAAAGTAAAGCTTAATAACATCATTGTTTTCTTTTCTAGCTATCCCATCTTTTAAATAGGCATGACTGTGCCAAGTGGATCATTCACTATGAAAGGTTTGCCAATTTCTGAGTTAAATGATTCTCAGCCACAGGACTAAGCAGTTACTGAGCTAGATTATCAGTTACTAGAATGATGACGACAGAAATAAAATGCCTGGTCATAAACCAATGGTTATCATTAAAATAATGACTACCTTTTGCATGTTTTCCTCGGTCTCTGTATTATTATTAGCTTTCAGATCTACTAAGTGCACAGCAATCAATGGCAATTTATGAAACCCCAGTTGAGGATTGTTCATATTAAGAGCCCCGTTAAGACTTAACCAGCAGTATTATAACCATGAATAAAAGGAAAACCTCACTCTAACAACCGCTCCGTCCTAGAATCGAACATTCAAATACATTTTTACAAACTGCATTTCATAAAGTATTGATATGACTGCGGCTTTCGACTAAAAAATGGAGAAGTGTGGCTCAATGGGTGGAGAAGTGTGGCTCAATGGTTAGGGCGGCAGACCTCAATGCAGAGCACTGGTCTGGGACCAGGGTTCGATTCCCGCCGTGACAGGGTCTCAACTGAGACACTGAGGCCCTGCAGCGATGGTTGACTGAGCGGTTAGATGTTCTTGCCCCAAGGGCAAGCCCCCGGTCCTCGGTGATACGGCAATCAGCGCCATGGTTTACGGAGGCGCTACGTATGGCTCGCAGCCAATGTAAGGTCGCTGAGCGGGCCTGGCGCCATCAATATGATGGGGAGGCTAAACTCGCCTATAGGTCGGCGGTGAAGGCCTATCACCGTGACATTCTTGGTGCCAAGCGGGAATATCTTGCCAGGAGGATTGAGGCGTCGGTGAACTCCTGCAAGGAGATCTTCACGATTGTGAAGGAGTTCACGTCCCCTACTTCTTATTCACCCCCGCCTGTATCTCCTGATGCGTGGGCGTGTGATCTGGCCACTTTTTTCACCGACAAGATTAAGGCAATTCAGGCCTCCTTCTCGGAGAGCTTGGTCGAGGGTTGTTGTGACCCCGGGGCAGGATTTGGAACATCGTCCATGCCTACGGCTATCCTGGAGGACTTTCCTCCTGTCTCCAGTGACATGTCCCGGATTCTGCTGGCCAGTCTCAAATCTGGCTCCCCACTTGACCCCTGCCCCGCCAAATTTTTGGCTGGGATGGCGGCAGTGGTGAATCCCCTGGTCAACCCGATCCTCAATGCCTCCTTGAGGGAGGGGAGTGTCCCACGCACCTGGAAAAGGGCGATGGTGATCCCCCTCCTGAAAAAGCCTGGTCTTGATGCCGAGGTCTTGGCCAATTACAGGCCAATTTCACTTCTCCCGGCTTTGGCTAAGATCACTGAGAAATATGTTCATGGCGTCTTGTCGAGCTTCCTAGAGTCCAACAATCTGCTCCATCCATCCCAATCCGGTTTCCGTCCGAATTTTAGCACGGAAACGGCGTTGGTGGAGGTCTCTGAGATCATCAGGGAGACCTTGGATGTGGGTGGCAAGGCCATGTTAGTCATGTTGGACTTGTCGGCGGCCTTCGACACCGTCCCCCATGTGGCGCTTCTTGCCAGGCTTTATGACATCGGCCTAAGGGGGACGGTGTTCAGATGGTTTACATCTTTTCTGGAGGGCCGCCGCCAGACGGTCTGGGTTTCCCAGAGCTCCGCCGAGATGCCGCCATTGGGAGTTGGGGTTCCACAGGGTTCTGTGTTGAGCCCGACATTGTTCAACATCTTTATGTCCCCCCTGGCGGCTGCGGTTGAGGCTTACGGAGCCCAGATCGTGTCCTACGCCGATGACATGCAACTCCTCTTCACATGTGGAAAAGACCAGACATTTGATGGGGAGAGAATTCGGGACTGCCTGGACAGGGTCTTCGGCTGGTTCCAGCGGAATAGCCTGAAGGCCAACTCCAGTAAGTCGGAGGTTTTATTCTTCGGCTGTGCCATCGATCCCGAGTGGCGGCAGTGGTGGCCGGCCGCCATGTGTCCTCCGGCACAATCCTCCTTGGTTGCCAAGAACCTTGGTGTGAAGCTTGATAACAAGCTCTCTTTGAGAGCGCATGTCCTTGGCCTGTCCGGCACCTGTTTCGGCATCCTGAAAATGCTCCGCAAGTTTCTTCCTTTATTGTCTGCGGAGCACAGACGGATTACGGTGCAGGCGCTCATCGGATCTAGGCTAGACTATGCCAATGCTCTTTTCCTAGGCCTTCCGGACTACTTGGTCCAGCTTTTGCAGGTGGCACAGAACTCTGCAGCCCGTGCGATCTTTGGTCTGCATGGACGAGCACGGGCTTCTGGGCTGCTGCAGACGCTTCATTGGCTGCCGATCAGGAAGCGGATTATTTTTAAATCCCTGACGCTGGTGTACAAAGCTTTGTTTGGCTCAGGCGCAGGATATCTGCAGAAAAGATTGGCTTTCTATCGCCCTGCTCGCTCACTGCGTTCGGAATCCCTTTTCACTGCCGTGGTCCCACGCGTGAGGAAGGCCCGCATTGGGGGACGCTCTTTTAGCCTCAAGGCCTCCCAGCTATGGAACTCGCTTCCACTGGCACTCCGCAGCACTCCCAACTTGCTTCAATTCAGGAAGAATTTGAAGACTTGGCTTTTTAATCATTCTGTTTAGGTGGGCTTCTTTCTTTCTCTTTTGGGTTCTGTTCTTCTTGCTATGTTGTTATACTCTGTAGCTGCCTGTGGAAAGCGCCGGGACACTCTTTTAGAGTAGCCGAGCGCTATAAAAATGCACTGTAACATAACATAACTGGGGCTGTAAATTCCTCGGACCTGATATTCTCGCCTCAGTGCCTATTCTAATCATGGGTCCCACACTGCAACTCTGGGCAATAGCTTGCTTAATCTCCACAACAGCCCCAACAGCGCTGGGATGCCTGGCTTCACCATGGGGGTGCCCAGGAGTGGACACTTCACACGGATAGCCAAGAAGGGTTCCTACAGCGGTATGAGTACAGCGCTGAGATACCCCTAGGGGTGATTCGGCGCTATATAAGCACATTTACATTTACAAAAGCATGTAACACTCAGAGGTTTAACCCAGGCCCTGCAGCCGGTGCATGAAGGGGGGGAAATCCTCCAGGTGGGCTCACAACCCTTCAGAGGCCCCCCTATTCAGCCGAAGGCCATTCATCAATTGTAATATACAGGAGACTCACAGGCCCCTCATCCCATTCAGAGGGGGTGGGGGCTTCTTTTTGAGTTTCACCATTGGTAATTCTGTTTATGTTGTACAACCATTTGCCTGCATAACCATTGTTCTAAACACCATTATCAAGTAAAAAATATTCTCCATATAGTTTGACATGCCCTCTGGCCTTAGTACATGGTACATCAAATATATATAAATAAATAATGCTTTTACATCATCTTTGTTGGGAATAGAAATCAGTGAACTCTACCCTCCCCAGTGGGCATGCAGTTTCCGCAGCCCTTTTAAAGCCATTCTTGGAGGTGGAAGGCGGTTCATTGTTTCTAGTCAAGCAACAGAAGAAACCTTGTTTTGGTCGATAATGTCTGCAGACATTTCCTGGTAAGTTCTAGGAAGTAAAACAAAATGTAAGTGCTTGAATGAAAGCTTTCCAAATGCATGCAATTGTTCACAGTGTATTCATTCAACTGTAGCACTGTGACATGTTGTCAGCTGAGCAACAGGCTATTAATGCACATTAAAGCCCTCATTCTAGTCAAGTGATATTACCTGAACATTGCATTCCATGTTGTATTTTACATCATCAGTACTGCACAATGTTCCTAAAAACATCTGCGTCCAACCAGTATTAGTAGATCAGATGATGCAAGAAAATCCTGCTCCTGCAGGTGAGAAAGCTGGATTTGTCTTGTCATTTTCAGCACTAAAAGATTCACATTCGACATTGAGCTTGAGGTAGTTTCCCCTGTGTTATATTTTGTATAATCTGAAATTTTGTGTGTGCTGTTTCTTCAGTGTGTATTGTCCTGCGCGTTGAATTGGGTCAATGGGTAGGTGTGTTACCGGTTGCAACGCTGTGGCATCTTGCGGTCATGAAGCTGTTGTGAAAATATTCATTTACAGAAGTGGTGAGATGCTGGAGGCGGGGGCAGCCTTTATCTTATTTAATCTTATGGGTTACTCCCAGAGCTCTAGTTGATTAAATTCCAAGACGCGTGCCAGCCCGCCTCAGCAATTAGCCAAGAGTCACCACAGGGTGGTAGTCACAGGCCATGCTCCCTCAGCGTGGGCATGTGCAGCCGCACATGTCCCTTCAGCTGAGGTCTGAACTGAAGCCCAACACACACATTTTCCCATCTCAGTTAATCTTGGAACACGTCTGTGATTGTCACTCTCAGACCACACAGCCCACAAAAGCAAGTGGACATATTGAAAGTGATGTGGAGATGATTTATTCACACTCTTCAAGGTCAAGTCAGAGGTGCTTCGACTACCAGCATGGTTTCGAATATATTTGCATTTCCATGCTTCTTCATCTTCAGTCCTCGCATTTGCATAAATCCGTAATTAGTCATGCAAACTGACATCACCATAGGGTTTACAGAAGAGCGAGAGGTCATAGTAGCCACCATATGATGACAATAACGACAATCGTGATAGTATAATGATAACAACAATATTGTTACTATATTAATAACAACCATAACAACAACACTATTCTTGTTCTTATTCTGATTGTCATTGTTGTTATGGTTGTTATTTTAGTAGCAGAAATGTTATCATTATACTATCATGCTGATCTCATTGATAGGATATTCTAATATAATAGTTATACTGTTAACCCCTTCCCTGCTCATGACGGAACCGTTCCGTCATGAGCCACGGTTGCCGTGTGCTCATGACGGAACGGTTCCGTCATGACAATCCTGTCGGCGGCCGCTCTGCCTGCGCGGCGCTGTTTCCCCGCCTGTGCGGGGCGACAACGCAAATGGGCGGAGTCATGACGGAACCGTTCCGTCATGAGCACAGCTCAACTGTGGCTCATGACGGAGCGGCTCCGTCATGAGCACAGGCCCGCCGCGCTGCCCCCCTGCCCCCCCCAGCGCTGCAGCGGAATGTCCGCAGCAGCGAAGGGGTTAATATTAATATTATTATTATTATTAATAATAATAATAATAATAATAATAACAGCAATACTGCAACTACAATATTAACAACCATAACAACAACTGTATTCGTTTTCTTGTTCTTATTCTTAATGTTGTTGCTGTTATGGTTATTATTATAGTAGGAGTATTTTTGTTATCATTAAACTACCATGCTGACCTCATTGATAGCATATTCTAACATAATATTTATACTGATAGTAATACTAATAATAATAATAAAGTAATAGTAATACTATTAAATGCTAATAATACCATAACTATAATTATTGTTATTCTTATTATTATTAGTTGAGAAGAAATATTATGCTATCAATGAGATCAGCAACTCTAATAATAATAGTAATCTTACTACTCCTACTACTACCACTACTACTAATAATAATAAAATAATAATAATAATAATAATACTAAGAAGAAGAAGAAGAAGAAGAAGAAGAAGAAGAAGAAGAAGAAGAAGAAGAAGAAGAAGAAGAATACTTGAAGCAATGGCCACTTTATATCACAGACCAGTCACCGATTTGCCCCCGATATATACTGAATAAACGTTTGATATTAAACAGACATGGTGGTTTGAGTAGAATGCTCTTGTTTCTAGTTCGCCAAATTACAATTAACGTACAAATGTTAAATGTTTGTATGCTGTAAATGTTTTCACATCTCTTTACATCACGGTCGCACTGATCTAGTCTCAACTAGGCCACAATCACTATGCTGTTTTATGTAAATCATCGAGGTCGAAATTTTACTAATACAGTGTTGGACTTGGCCCTTTTTTGGCTAAAGTTTCTTTAACTTTTTGCTTTCCCCCTAGACCTTTTTTCTGAGATGGTGTTGCCAACTTAGATGCTTTGGGCACTTTGCCACTGCTGATCAGTGTCAAAGTGCAAGTGCTCCCTGTATAAAGTGTAATGATAATTGGTTGTCCATGATTGGTATGTTTGTATTACTAGTAAAGTCCCCAGTAAAGTGCACTATGTGTGCCAGGGCTGGTAATGCAAATGCTACTAGTGGGCCTGCAGCACTAATTGTGCCACCCACACAAGTAGCCTTAAATAGAGAACTCAGGCCTGCCACTGCAGTGCCTGCGCGCAGTTTGTTAAACTGCCATGTTGTCCTGACAGGTGCACCCACTTGCCAGGTCTTAGCCTTCCCTTTCTATGCACATCATGCACCTCTATGTTAGGCCCAAGGTACCCCATGGGCAGGGTGCAGTGTATGTGAAAGGTAGGACAGGTACTGAGATGTGTACCATGTCCTGACAGTGAAATACTTTACATTTCGTTATTCACTGTTGAAAGGCCATCTTGCCTATAGGACAGACTGGGGAGGCTGTGTAATATGTTTTCAGCCTATCTTCCCGAAGGATTAAGATGGAGAGGTGAAGTTTAGTATGTCTGAACTCACAATTCAATAACACATCTTTTTGTGAAGGTGGTTTTTGCATTGTGTGTTTAGAAACCACTATTTTAAAAGTGGCTGGGTTTTTGTGCTCTGACATTTCTGTGTGTCTCTGCCTGGTCATGGATTGACTGTCTGGATCTGAAAGTGATAGGATCTGGGGAGTGTCTTGACCCGGGGAGGGAGGTGAGACAGCAACAGGCTGGCCTGCATCTGGAGTGTAGGGGGGAGGAGTAGCCCCTGGAGGTGAAAAGGCCTGGGCTGCCGCCATAAAACAATGGCTCCATCCCCTGCTGAGTGATTAAGGATCCAGACCCCCCCATCAAAGGAATAAGGTGTCACTGGCAGGGAGACACCCAGAACTAGTTTAGACAGAGGTCAGTGTCCCCCTGAACACACAGACTTCAAAGACATTTAGGGGTATACCTATGAGAGCTGAAACCCCTGGACTTTGGAATGGAATGGAATGGAACTGAGCAAGACTGAACAGGAGTGGACCTGTTGAAGACTGTAAAGGACTGAAATTACTTTGTGGTCAAGAGGAACCTCTGCCAAGGAAGAAACAGCTAAATAGACTGAAGGAAAGGACTGACCCTTGCTGTGTGTTCTGGGGCTTGCCTGCAGTTTGCTGCTTTAACCAAGGGTAAGCTAAAGGGACTTTGCTGTGTGCTGTGTCCCCCTGCTTGAAAGGACTTTGCTGGGTTGTGTCCTGAAGTAACTTAACTCCAAGGGCCCGAGGTGAGCTGGCTCAATGTTGTGGAAACTCAGGAACACAAAAGTTACCAGAAGTGTCCCAGCGACGCTGTGTGCTTGTGCTTTGTGCAGCCTGAGACCTTCGTAAGCCGTGCCCTGTGATCGTGGGCACCTGGAGTCCAAGTGAGTCTCAGCGACGCTGTGTGCCTGTACTTTTTGCAGCCTGAGCCCTTTGTGAGGATTGTCCTGTGATCATGTGCACCTGGAGTCCAAGTGAGTCTCAGCGACGCTGTGTGTGTGTGCTTTGTGCAGCCTGAGACCTTCGTGAGGATTGCCCTGTGACTGTGCACACCAGAAGTTCAAGAGTGTCTCAGGGACGCGGTGTGCATGTGCTTTTTGCAGCCTGAGACTCTCGGAAGAATTGCCCTGTGATCATGGGCACCAGAAGTTCAAGTGTCTGAGCGACGCTGTGTGCAAGTGACTTTTGCAGCCTGAGACCCTCGAAAGAATTGCCCTGTGATCAGGGGTGCCAGGAGTCGAAGTGAGTCTCAGCGATGCTGTGTGCATGTGCTTTGTGCAGCCTGAGACCTTCGTGAGGATTGCCCTGTGATCGTGTGCACCCGGAGTCCAGGCGAGTCTCAGCGACGCTGTGTGCATGTGCTACGTGCGGCCAGAGACCTTCGTGAGGATTGCCCTGTGATCGTGTGCACCCGGAATGCAAGTGAGTCTCAGCGGCGCTGTGTGCTTGTGCTTCATGCAGCCTGAGACCTTTGTGAGGATTCCCCTGTGACCGTGCATACCCGAGGCTCAAGGGAGTCTCAGCGACAATGTGTGCGGGTGCCCTGTTACAGCCTGAGATCTTTGTTATTGTCATCGGCCCAGAATCAACCAAGTCGCATTGGAGGCCCAAGTTGCGAGAGGTGGAGAGGAGAGCGAGGTCACACCCCCCAGGTAACGTGTGTCGGCGCCTGGAGCGGGGTGTGGGCTCGGAGCGAGACGTTCTCGACCTCTCCCCTTCTTGCAGTGTGAGCCTCTGTTCCAACTCGTATCGAGGCCCGTATGTGCCAAGGAGTGGCAGTACCGGGGGTGGACGGTGGAGCTGCACTGTGGTTTACACCAGACCCGTGTTGGGGGCATATATTGATGGAAACTGACCGCTAGTCAGTACGAGGGGCAGAACGACCGTCCAAAGCACTGTGATCGGTGCTGGAGTGTATTGCGCATTGCATTAATTCTGCATAACAAACTGCTGGATTGTTGTATTTCGCATTGCATTAGCTTGCAGAATGAACTACCTGATTATTGCATTACGCATTGCATTATATCTGCATAGCGAACTGCCTGATTGTTGTATTACGCATTGCATTAGCGTGCAGAACAAACTACCTGATTGTTGCATCACGCATTGCATTATTTCTGCATAGCGAAGTGCCTGATGGTTGTATTATGCATTGTATTAGTTGGCAAAATGAACTGCATTATTTCTACATTGCAAAATGCCTGATTCTTGCATTACGAACTGCAGAGCATTGCATTAGGACTGCATAGGATCATCTAGAATTGCTCATTAACACCACAAGAACTTACAGGAGCTGGCTGGCCTAATAACCGGCCAGGAGGTATATTACAAATACGCATATGTTGGATTTTTATTGTGTGGTCTCATCGTATATCTTTTTATATAAACTTATACTTGTTTTTATATGAAACTCGTGTGGAGTCTTTTTGTGGTGTCATCATTGGGTCACTGAGCTTGGATGCAAATACTTTACGTTTACCTTGAAGATAAGCCTGGCTGCTCGTGCCAAGCTACCAGGGGGTGAGCAGGGGTTATCTGAAAAGGTGTCCTTCCTTTCCCTGACGTGGAAGCGAGGGTCCCTACTTGGCCTTGGGTACCTACCTCAGCCAAATAGGGATCCCGGTTCTAACATACAGGAATAATGTTCTCCACAAAGCACTGCACCTCTCCTTGGAGCTTGGTGACCGAAATGTGATGTCCACTGTGAAAATCTAGCATAGTTTTAAGAGAAGGGTGGTTGTGAGAGACATCAAGTTCAGGTTATTACACCAAACTGCATTTTAGACAAAATGTAGAATCAAATACAGAATCCCTACCCTAATCTGACATGCAATGATGAGTCTTCTAGGAGTGTTTTCAAGAAGTGCTTGTAACGTTTATTCATCATACATGATGTGGTAATGTGTAATGTATAACATGCTTTATTAAACTGACATTTTACATTTGAGCCTTCAAATTAATGCTCACAGTTACATTTAGAGCTGAAAATGTATCAACAGATCTCTCTCCTCTAGCGCCCACAGCTATATTTGAATAAGCATTCAAATAACTTCATGCAATAAATGTTCGGTTTTATGGCTTGATAAAAATCACAATATGTTTTGCATTTTAAGTGAAAGTGACACAACATAGCACAATGAGCTGCCTAGCATTACTTTGCATCAAGGAGGCATTTATTGAATGATGCATGGGGGTTCCCCTGTATCTATCTGTGAACTTTCATGGAAATCCATACCCACAAAGACCTGAAGACATGGATTTGCACCAAAATCCTGCATCTTCCAGAGGTTGGCATAATAAGGGGAAAAAAAATATTTCTCCTTGATTTTTCCTTTTTCATGTGTGTTGTACTTTGCAGCACACACACACAAACTGGAGATTGACTTTGCACCAATATGCAAGGGTGTCTGCATTGGTGCATGGCAGTCTAAATGGTGCCAGCACAGCAGGTGAGCAGAACAGCGCTACTTCTTTGTAGATATGGCGCTTTTCTGCTATTTCTTGTTCATGCAACGCAAGTCAGTAACTTAATTCATTGTGCTGCATTGTATGATATATTTGTATATCTGGGCCCTCAATGTTTGAGGAAGATGCTTGGTTCAATTAGTTGGGTTACTGTTATTGTGTCAGTGCTCAATTTACTTTCACGTTCAGTATTGCATTATTCTTGTCTGGGCACCTCTAAGAAGGCTGCTGTGTTTTTGTTTATGGATACAACCATCATCATGAAAACTGTGATAATGTGCTGATGTATTGTTAGATGGAGTATGTGGTCAAGTTATTTACTGGCCTATTTCTATAAGATATGCTTTTGGTAAGAAAGATAACTGTGTTGATACCAAAATGCGTTCATTTAGCTATGAGAACAGAGGTAGCACAGAGTGTATAAAATGAACACAGCAAACACAATAAGATGATGGATGGAGTGCTGAAACTTTTCAGACACTCACCCCCAGTCACATATCTGGGTTGAATCCATCATTGTTCTTCTGCTCACTAAGCCACCCCAGTTTGGACCTAGCCACATGCAAATCAATCTTGACCCAGTTCCACATGGGAACAGTCAAGCCCGAACTGCCAGGCCAGGTCCGCCCTGGACCGGAAACAAGCATCCTGTGACCGGTATTGGGTTTTAACCCCTCATCAGCCAGGCTAGCTTGAATATAGTGGCAAAGTGAGCAAGGGACCCACGTCTGGGCAAACCCTGGCCACTTAGGGTGAACATAGCAGACATAATAAGATGATAGACGGAGTGCTGAAACTTTTCAGACACTCAACCTAAGTCACAGATCTGGGTTTAAGCCATCATCGTTCTTCTTCTCCATAAGCCACCCCAGTTTTGACCCAGCCATATATAAATTATTCTTGACCATGTCCACAAGGGAATATCTAGCCTGTTCATCATCTGTTCTTTTTGCATTTGTTGTCCTAAGTTAGAAGGGTATTCCCAGACATGGGTTCCGTGCTTGCTACGCAACCAGATTCAAGCTAGCCGAGCTAATGAAGAGTGTTACCCCGAAACTGGTCCCAGGATAATTGTTTCTGGTCCAGGGAGGACCTGACCTGGCAGTTCGGGCTGGACTGTTCTCATGGAAAGCAAGGTCAAGACTGATTTGCATATGCCGGGTCTAAACTGGAATGGGGTGGCGTGCAAAGAAATGATGGATTCAACCCAGATCTGTGACTGGGGTGAATGTTTGATTAATTCAGCAGTCTGTCCATCTGTTCTTTTTGCACTATAAAATAAACATGGCCTAGTTTAACATTGCATGACATTAATTTCTGACTGGGATACTTTACACAGGGGATATGAGTGCATGAACATTTTAAATGTGCTGCTTCACTTAGCCATGAGGAAAGCCAAAGTAAAACCATGAGAAGTGCACACAAGTCCTCAAAGTGCTTTGTTAGCCAAAACTGTTACCGTAGAATTTAAAAGATACCAGATAAATGAGTAAATTTATTTTTCACGTGTAGATCATCCTTTTCTGCTTTTATGTGTTAGTTTGCATATGGAATCCTGAGCACTATAGCACGTGCACTGGTAGCTGTGAACCAGGAAAACAATAGCCCCAATTCACAAAAGTAAACTGATAGGAAGTTTGAACTTTACGACTTTCATTATTCACAAAGGGCATTTACTACTTGTAAATGCCCTTTGTTAATACCAAAAGTCATAAAGTTTGACTTTCAGTATTCACAAAGGGCATTTACACATAGTAAATGTCCTTTGTGAATACCCAAAGTCATAAAGCTCGACTTTCCTCTCACTTTACCTTTGTGAAGTGGGGCCAAAGTGTTTGGAGGACTAGGATGAAGTTAACACTAAATAGCTTTCCGTAAGTAAGAATGATGTTAGAGCTGAAGAGTTAACACGATCTATTATGACAGGGGTCAGTACTGTTGTATGTTTGGTTAAATGTGGGCCTCATTCACAAAGGATACCCTACACTTTTGTGTAAATTTTTGGTATTCGTAACGCATTCGTTACATTTTACTAATAGTCATTTTACAACTGCATAAATTCTGCAAACTGGGTGTAGAACTCTGCACATAAAAAATATTTTAAAAAGGCCTTTCTTTTTAGGTGCAGTTTCTGCCATGAGTGAGGAGTCTCCACAGTCATAAAAATTACTATTTTTAAAATTAAACTTGTTGTTTGTAAATACCCAAAAAATAGTAAACTTACACAAAAATGTAGGCTCACCTTTGTGAATCATGCCCTATTTGTACGGGAGTGTATGAGTAAAGCTTTTTAAACATTAGGGTAGGACAGTTGAGAGACTGTCTGTGAGAGAAGTGCAGTGGTGGTCAGTCTCTAATTTGTAAAACAATAAGTGCCAGGGCCCTCTTCAGGAGGACATGGCAGCTTGCATCACCCATTGCCCCTGCCAACACTGCCAATTACATTCCCAACACAACTACTATCCTTCACACGCCTACAAATGTGTGAATATTCATACTATTCAAGTCCCCCAAAAGTATAAGAGTGGCTTGGGTGGCACTTATTAGTGATTGTTAATGTATATTAAATTAATAAACAGCTGTACCCAAATGTGGCAGACAGTACCAAGCACCAGTGCTAAGAACTGTGTGCCGGCGCTGATCATCAGAAACCATCGGCTCAAATTAAGCACTGGTGGTGGTTCTAGATATTGCTTTTGAAGCAGCCGCGTGGGGCCTTTTCTTTGCCAAGTCTGGGATGGACCGGTGATCCCTGTATAAAATAGCCCTTGTAGTCCAGTGCCCACATTCTAACTTCAAAGACTGAAACAGGGAACTCACGGGTTGGATGGTCAGGCACTAGGTCTCATTTAGCCAATCTTGGGTAGAATCCCATGCTCTTCATAACACAGAGCTCCTTTTAACCCGGCACACATGTACAGAAGAAAAAGGGGAGTTGATGGATATGGACCTACAATTACTTGGTGGTCAGTAGGTGGGCAGTGAGCAGAGAGTCACCACTTCTGTCTGCCAGCCTCATATGAGTAAATTATGGGCACCGGTCAAGGTGGATTAAAAAAAATGGGAACTGTGATAATGCGCACAATAGGGTAGGGTCAGTGAGGGTGGGGGAGGGGTCAAAAGCGTGGCTCAACAACCAATATATTCTGCAACTTTTTCGGTCTTTCACATTCAGGTAACTACTTATTCAATCGCACACAACTTTAAAGAAAAACAAATACAAGTTAAATTATTCTGTGGAAACTGCATTAATGTGCATTATGAAACCTCTATTAGTTAATGCACTGCAGAGGTTTGTGTGTGTAACCAGAGAGCCACACAACTGGATCCTGGTTGGTGCAGTAAAGAATAGGGACTTGTGTATTTTTAGTGTTACTGGGTCTCAGTCTGTGACAGAAAACGCTGTGAATATATTTATTATGTTAAACTTGGTTTACACACAGTGTAAGGCTGCTACAAAATGTGCAAAAAGGTTTCAAACAAAAAGGTGCTTCCAAACTATAGATTTTAGTAATACTCAGACACAAAAGGCACATTTTTTAAATAACTGTCCCTTAAAAATAGCACACACTTTACAGCTCAGCTGGTGCCTCCATTGCAATACCACTCAAAAAGAATAAATCTGTGTCATCAGGCAGCTTAAGTGATTCCATCTACTAAGGCCAATACTGACTTCCATGCAGCCTTTAAATTAACAGATTGACCAGTTGTGCACATTTACATTTCTTTCAGGCAAGCACACACCCTGGCAAGAAGGCTTGTTTAGCTGTCTGCCCCGCCCTTAGTTTCACAGCACAGGATACTCCCTGCCTTCCACTTCAGCTGAAACATTTAATCTGTGGAAATTAGCCATCCCAGGATTGTTGTCTTTTCACAAAATGTTACAGAACTGTTTTTCCTAAATTAAAAAAGCAGGGGGCACGGTCAATGGGGGAGCCTGATAGGTGGACAGAGAGAAAAATACATTGTTCACGAGATTCATCCTGTCTCACTGTTTACTGATGCACTTCTCTAGGGAACAGTGATACACTTTTGAGGCTGTTTTTTAATTTCCTACAAGGACTGAGCTGCAACTGCCTGGAGTGGAAGAAGATGTGATACTTCACTGGTGTTGTGAGATGTTACAGCTGTGTGAGTGAGAACAGGAAGCAAAAATATGTGTACCCCATGTGGGTGTTGGTTCCATCTTTCCAGAGAGCTTTGTCATTTTTCTCTGCATTTTGCTCTGCTGCATCATGGGAGTGTAAAAACATTCCAGTGACAAAAACAAGTGTGCGCATATTTCTATGGAAGATGCTTGAGGAAGATTTGCTGGGCTTGACACCTGGATGTAGGCAATGGAATTTCATCAGATGAATGTAATTTCTGCCTAATGTGTCAAACACATAGACTAGAAAATGCACCTTCTGCCTTTACCACTAATCAGGAGCGCAGAGGGGTGCCACTCAAGGGGGGCTCATAGTGGAGCATGGAGGGCGACTGTCCTGATAAAGGAGGCACAATCTCATTACTTTGCATCCTTATAGAAATCATGACCTGCTAATCAAGGTTAAAAAAACACACTGAGCTTCATTATATTGTATGATTTATATAATCATTGACTCATACTGAAACCAGTGAATGAGATCAAGAACTTACGCTGCATTATCTATATACATGACTCAGCATATTTAAATTCTGGAGATTCATTAAGCAGCTGAGATTAGGAAAAGACTGTTATGTAGCCCTGAAATTAGAAACTCGACATTTGGTAATTAATGTTCACAATGTAACTGTAACATGGACAATAAAGAGAAAAATAACGGAAGTCAATAATTGCTGAACCACTTCTAAAAACTAATATTTATTACAGGAAGAGAGTCCCAAATTTGCTTCTGTAAAAGTTGTGTCTTACTCCTGGGGCACGCTCATTAAAAGAAAAAATTATTTGGATGAAGTCAGTGCCTAAGCATGTCTTACACAAGGAGGATATGACATCTTTACTGAAGAAGGGACTGAGTTTTAGTCCAATGAAGGATGGTGATTTGTGCGAAACAAAGATTGATTTGCTTTAATTTATTAGAGGTTTAAAATTGAAAAAATTCTTTGTGAATAACCCAACATTGAACATTTTACCCATCCTTCGCCAACCTCTTCATGGGGTATTTGGAGGCCATTTGGATCTGGGGCGAAATAGGCAACACATGGAATGAATACATCATTTACTGGGGTCGATACATTGACGACTGCCTGCTTCTGTGGTCAGGCACAGAAGAGAAATTGAGGCAATTCTATCAATACCTTAACTCCAACACCATGGGCATCACCTTCACATCTAAACATAGTAAGACGTACATTGAATTTCTAGATATAGAACTGTATGCCAGGGGGAATACACTCCAGTGTAGATTGCATCGCAAGCCTTCCGCATGCAACTCTCTTCTGCATGCCACCAGTGCACACACCCCCATCAATTCCAAGCCATACCATATGGGGAGTATGTAAGAGCAAGGAGAAACTGTAGTGAAGACAATGAGTTTATCTCATGCCTGGGAGAAATGAAGGACAGATTCAAGAGGAGGGTTTATGACCATCAGACAGTCTTGGAAGCAGAACACAGAGTAAAGAAAACATGCAGGACAGATACACTCAAGAACAGAGAGAGTAAGAACAGCATAACACAACCAGTCAGACTCATCACGAGTTTTAATGATCTAACGAGATCATTGATCAGAAGCATGAACAAACATTGGGATGTGCTCAGGGCAGATGACGCAGTGAGGGAGGACACTACAAACAAAACTCAAGTTACTTACAGAAAAGGCAGGACCTTAAAAACAATTCTCAGCCCCAGTTTTCCAGCGGAGGGGAGAAAGATAGATTGGCTAACCAAACACACAATAGGTTTCCATAAGTATGGATCGTGTGGGGTATGCAGATGGGTAGCTGATGACAAAAAGAATTTCACTGGACATGACAGACGGAAATACACGATACGACACAACATGAATTGTAATTCTAAATTTGTGATATATGTGATTGAGCGCAAGTTCAAAAAAATGTACAAGGGCAGTACAATTAGAGCACTGAAAGAGAGAATAAGTGAGCATGCGCGGGCCCTGAAACAAGGGGATGAGAGATACCCTATGGCCACACATGCTGCAACCTGCACATTCCAGGGTCCATATAAGCAGTTTTCTTTCTTTGGTATTGATCAGGTCACTCAATACCCCAGAGGAGGCAACAGAGAGCTAAAACTGAGACGTACTGAGGCGACCTGGAACATGTGCCTTAGGTCAGTCAAGAGGGGTCTCAATACTGATCTGGAAATGCAGTATTTTGGGGGGGACTGAGATGTAAGATCAGAATAATATGGAATGATACAATCAAGGTTGGTTGAATAACACCAGTACTGACACAAGAATGTTATCTGAAAATTGAAATAATGTGGTTTATACTGCTGTATGGTATATGTTTTTCATTGAAACACTAACATCGGGCCATCTGTAACCAGGGTCCTGAAGATGCTGAAGAGATAATAATGCAAACCGCATAAACTTGGATGTATGTACACGTTGATGAAATGATGTGGCCCTACTCGTATGCCCCCCCCCCTTTATAATTGGAATCGATATGCTACAATACCCCCAAAATATTGGGATTTCTATCAATTTCCCTTATCCGCTGGAGACATTCATGGTTATATGCAGGAGGAGATCATCATAAATATACCATTCAGTTACACAAGGTCGGACATAGACTACGACAGGTGTCTGGATTAGCAAGAGGCACCATAACAATCGGGTAACACTACTTAAGGCAGTTGGAACTCATGTACACGTGAGGGTGCAATTCCTTACAATATACTTATATGACTGGAAGTGGCACGTTACATGACTCTCATTTATAGACTTAGATGGATCTCTGTCTCCATAATACAATCGATGTATTATACCACAGCAATTCAGATCCTCTTAGCCTGAACCACATAACCATAGGTTGGTGCTCCAACAAAATTGAGGGGGTCCCACGTACAGAAGGTGACTTTAACTAAACACATATACTTTGCAAGTTTGCGCTCGAGTGTTGCAGATTGAGCTGCACTGCCACAGATCGGAAGATCAGGCACGGCTCTGATAGACAGGAAGTAATGATCAGCATGACCCACATACTCGGAGGGTTCGCGCTCTAGTGTTTTAAGACGTTTTTTACTGCTATAGACCGGAAAATCCACAATGGGACACTCCCGGGTCATACGGGTGCTCGAGAAGACGGAATAAGGATGGGAGTGTACTCACTAAAGGTAAGGTCGCTTGAAACTAGAATTGAAGGTTTAGATGTGGGGATGGAGACGGGGAACAGAATAATGTTCAGGAATTGAACTACAATGGAATTATTGTATCGCCAGGGACTAACTTCACCCGTAATCGGTTGAAAGCAGACTTCAGCATTGAAAGGAGAATCGCCAGAATAGAGAGCAGCATTACGATTAAGAGCATACAGTTGAGGTAAGAACCAGATCCCTTTACAGAATGCTAACATTTTGGAGGTTCTCTGTAGTGCCAAAGAATTAGACGAGATATTCCCTAAACAATATTATCTTCTGTCAACTCATGTTTACGGCTGACAGGAGATATAAATAGCGGAATCATAAAAGGAACAGCGCAGTAACAGCCAGGAAGGAAGTAGAACTGGTGGTGAGGTGAGGGACCTTCTCACCATGTCTATGTCAAAACAGGTTAATATAACCTCTATGAGATCCATATATTGATACAAATTATCCCCTTATATGTCCTCTCTCAAGATGCAAATGAGTCTATAATTTGCAGATAGGTAGTACACTGTTTGATGCCCATTTTTCTATGCCATAAGCACTAGATGGTCAAGCGCATATATAAACATGAATGTTCATCTCCACTAACAAAAAATTGGAAGGTGTGAAATTTTTATTTTTTCACCCTTTAGTCTCCCCACACCGGTGCATGTTACATTTGGCACATTGAATTGACTGTTTTGAGTAGAGTATGAGTCTCTAAGCGTGCCAATAATTTATGTCTCTGATTTATTATTCAGCTGCTCTATTGGCTCCACAATGCAATTCGCTGTCTAACAAATTACTGTACTTTCATTAAATATATATAACAGAGGAAAACACATTGTCAGCATACTTGTGAACATTCATGTTTTCCGTGCATACCTTTCATTCAATATTCAAAGAGGTCATTGCTCCAGAATTTGGTTTATGACTCTGTGTAAAAGCAGTGTCAGCTCTAAAGATACAGATTGTCTGTATTTAACTTACTGTTAATTATGCATACATTTCCACTGTTCCAATAACTGAGATGTCAAAGAGCTTTTTATCAAATTTTCGAGATTGGTAATATGTAACCCTAAGGCAAGTAAACAAAACATATGAACAAAGACTTTGTATTTGACATCTTATATGTTAAATTAGAGACAGTTCTAGCAGGGTGAGCCAAATGGTGAAGACAAAAAAAGTCTATATTATTGGAAATAACGTTAGCGGAGATGACCTCACTCTGTTTCCTGTCTTGGACATGTATTTTTTTCTCAAGATCTCATTTTAATCGCTGATTAACCTCATGCACTTTTAAGAACCTCCTTGTTTTCAACATTTTGCTACAGTTCATGATGTGATGGTTTAATATTTGTCATTGATTATGTTAACAAAGTTCTCTAAAAAAAAAGGGTTATCTTCTCCGTATGAATTATTGTTACCAACTATGAACCAGTGACATGTATTCTCATGTCACTTAGAGCTCCAAATGCAAACGCGAGAGAGACCAACAAGGAACAAGCCCAAATTTGAATAATGTATTTATGACAAAGTTTATGCACTATATATAATTCCACTTTTTTGTAGAGGAAAATGACTAAAGGTATGATTAGTTCGCTTCAATAAGGATATGCTTCACTTTTAATTGGTTATTAAATTTATTTAGGGCAACATATGCTGTTAAGACAAGCGTCATGGCACTATTCTACTAGAGCTCATCGCACTCTATCTATATTGTGCTTTTTTGTTATTGCTTTGGCTTTTTCCCGACCCTGCAGTGTATCTATGTTTTGCCTGTGTACACTTCAGCTGGCATTCATTTCTATGCAGTTGGAAGCCTAGGAATTAGATGAAACACTTATTGAATGATTATGTATAGCATTTACAGAGAAGTGTCGCTCATGTTTACTCATACTTTGTTGGCGAATCCACCTAATCAAACTATAAGGAGTTTACATGTTAACGCTGTTGCTAAACACAAAGGAGCTTAGTTACAAGTCCCTTGCGCCACTGGTACGTCACTTGTGACGCACCGTTGGTGCAACCTCCTGCCCCATATTTACAAGGACACGTAAAGCCACCCTGCGTGGCTTTTCCTGTCCTTGTAAATATGGCCCCTTCTCACACAAAACTGTGCGTGAAAGGGGCGTGACATGGGTGTTGCTGTGGGTGTTCCGACACAACACCCATGTATTTTACAGCATTTCCAGATTTACTACAGAGTTTGTGTAGCAAGGAGCAACGAGGAGAAATGTTTACATTTCTCCTCGTTTTCTCCTCTTTCTAAAGGTACTGCATTCCGCAGCACACATAGGAAGAGGAAATCAACTCTTTTTATTGTTTTTGTTATTATTTTTGTTCAGGAAGGTACCCCTTCATGCACAGAAACTATCTCCAATGTCCATGGAAAAGTACAGGATTTTGAGTAACTGACACGGACCGATATGCTGCACTGAGATGTCGGAAACGCTAGCCCGCACTCAGGAGGCAGCATTCTTCCTTGGACATCTAGACACTCGGATACAGTAACTGTTAATGATATGTTGGTCAAAACGTTTAAGGATTTGACACAGTATAATTAGTGACATACCTTGTGAAGAATAAAGAAGTATACTACAGCTCTGCGGGAAGTCGTAGGGTGACTAAACCCGAAGACAAAACACATGTTGGCTGGTGTGAAATTTACTATTAAAGAGAAGATTTGATGGGCTTGAAGACTACTGGAGTACCTTCATTTGGGCTAAAGACTGCATGTGCTCAGAGATTTTGTTCTGTTTTGCTCACTTGAGAATGTGGGTTAAAATCCCTACTCTTGTAGCACTGCTTTGACTGTTGGTATTGCAATTACTGTGGGTACAATGCTCCTCTGTGCCTATTCCCTTATTCACCCATATTATTTCTTTTTTTCATTTTGGCAACTACAGCACCATACATTTTTTTACCTTTGCAAATTCCCTTCCCCCTAGCAAAAAGGGTACTTTGAGGTCATTTGTTACAATTAGTTTGCCTATTGTGGCCATTTGTGGTGACTCCACACAGCAACTACGTGCAGTCTCTTAAGTGTAACACTGGTAATGCCTCAAGGTCTACTCTTTTATACTAATTGCAGCACTTCCTGTAATAAAGCGGTATTTCTGGGGCAATGTTCTCCATCTAGGATGGAGCTGTCCTGGGGAGGCATATGGGAATTCAAAAGGGTCCGAAGGGGCCTTTTAAGTACATTTCTTTTGTCATCACTTTAGCATCCCTTTGAGATTAAACTATATCCTGTTTCTCATAGAACAAAGGAAGGTAGTGGTGGATACACGGGTCGCACCTCAAAGTTGCTATATGTATGGGCTTACTGAATGATTATGGATAATAACCTTTGTATAAAAAACTATAGTTGGTGCCACTCAGGGTAAAACACCCCACTACCTAAGGTGTAAAGAACACAAGAAACAGCATTAACTTGTGATATGCTTACAAACAAAAACAACCTGGCACTCACAGTAATTCAGATTAAATTAATGACCGTAATCTGTCGGTCTAACCCAAAGGAAAGATGAACAGGTAGATTCCTCCTGACACAGGAAACACGGAAAGTGCATTTATCTAAACAATCATTATTTCATGATAACAACGTATCTCATTTAGTTCAAAAAGTTTACAAGGACAAGAACATTTCAGTTTTGTTAACACAATCATAAAATCTCTTCAATGATGTGAATAGCAGTCCAGTCCTTGTTGTAAAGAACATGAGAAACAGCCAAGAATCCTGTTTCTCTAAGGGTTTCCTTTGGTACACCAGGTACCTTATCTTTGCAGGGATGCAACTGGCCCCACTAGGTGCTCTAAACTAGTAAAATAATGTGGTTATTTACAAAGGCCTGATCAGGAGTTTGTGGCTCAATGTTGTGGTGCATCAGCTAGATTTCATAATGGAAAATAAATTCAGGCAAATCTCTGTAATAGGTTGCGCAATGAGAGCGCTCTTGTAAAACCTTAGTGAATAACCCTTTCATTGTACAACTTGTGTGGGGGGCTCAGATTTTCCTCCAATGTTAAGAACCTTTGGTATTACTCGGAGACTGCTCAGTTCCACAGAGGAGCATAGGCATACTCACATACAGACAGTCTCTATGAAAGGGCAGTACACTACATAATGGCACCTACCAGGCCGTTGTGAGAAAATATGGCTAATGGGCAGTTTATTCAATGGAACATCATTTATTTGAATGATACTAACACACTGTTTACTAATTAAGAAAGATAAAAATGATTGTGTGGAAAATAAATATAGTGAAGCCAAGATATTGGGGGCCACGAATTGGCAATCTAAATATTGCGAAGAAGCGTGAATAGAGATAAGTATAGATTTACTATACTCAACTCGACATCTATATAACTTGAAGAAATATATATATCATCATTGTACATATTTATGAAGTTAAGGAGAGTAAAACTATACTTTCCTAAAGATACAAACTTTGTCTATATTCTGATCCTCAGCATTTTCACCATATATTGCGCTTCTCTGGTATGTTTTCCTCGATATCCTGGTGCAAACCTGATTTGAATGGGACACAAATGTATGAGTTTTTATCTAAAGGCTATGGGCTTGCCCTATGGCAGAACTCTCTTATGTTTCTTCTAATGGGTAAGTAATTGTCAGGAAATAGAAACTGACTCTGTGTGTAATATTAGAGTGCAACATGACTTTATAGGGAGTCGTAGTCAATAACTGTCAGCAAATTTCACATCCACACATATTCAAACAAGTACACAAATTCATCATTCTATGACTGTCCTTAGGTTAGCCAAAGTGTACCACAGCATTCATTACAGCTTTCTGACACAAAGGGCCTTATTATGATGGCGGTCGGTCGGACTGTCAATCTCTATTGCGGCTGTCAGAAGATTGCCTGACAAGCAGTTGGAGATCCGACCGCCGCATCATGATGCAACCACTGGGCTGCAGTTGCAAAGTGCTCCTGTACACAGCAGCTTGTGCTGCGGCCCAGGCCACAGACCAAGCCGCTGTGTAAAGGGGCACTTCCTGCACCTCCATGCACCATGAGGTGCATGGCACACAGTGCATGGAGTTGTGTAGAGGCACTCCATGTGACCCACAATGGAAGGGGGGCCTTGTTGGGGACCCCAATAACTGTTTCTGACAGCATTTTCATGGCAGTCTTTCCGAAATGAAAAGGCTGTCGGAAAGGGATATCGTAATCTCGATGGTGGTGGCAGCCTCGGCACCTTCTCCATTGGGAAAGTAATTCCAACCGCCGCCCCACTGGATCTCTGTTGGAGGCGATGATCCAATCACCTGGATTGCAATCGGGCGGTCTGGCCAACGGCCTGTCAGTGGCGGTGTGACTGGCATCGTAATAAGGCCCAAATTAATAGGATTTCATGTGATATATACTCCCTGACAGGATGATTAATAATTTGCCAAATTTCAACAGTCACATGACATTGAAGAAAGTGTGAAAGTGCGATGTGACTGTGAATTCTGAAACAATGTTCCTACACTTTTTCTGCAACAGAAGCAAAACAGTGCCACTCTATTTTCATTAAGTTTAACCAAGTTGTAGATATATTCTACATTTATCGGTCAATAATAATCTGCACTTTCCCTCTATATTAATGCATGCAAACATGTTTAAAAGCTTCTGGAAAGATGTTGTTTAACCCCTCCCTCCACACATGCATTTGTACAAAGTGACATAATGAGATTATTATTCCATTTGTGCATACCTTATGGAATGATGTCAGTAATAAACTGTCATTCTTGGACCTCTACTATGTTTGTTGTCACCTGTCTCCTAAGCAACGTGAAAATATGGAAAAAAATAAAAGTAGACTCCTAATCCCAATTTGAAAATACATGGTGAATTTTTGGGGGGAATGGCGAATGCTAAGGAACCTTTCAGCCATTATAGTGACCACAAAGGCAAAAACATGGCCACCTTCCTTGAAATGCACTATTGCCCTCCTAGTGTAATCCAAAGCAATTGGATATGTTTTTTGCCAGGCAGGGTAAAAAACAGTTGAAGAGAAAATCCAGCAGTATACCACTCCACCAGATCACTGTTGACCAGAAAGGAAAGGTGCTTCTAGGAAGTTATTGACGAAGGTGAGTGTAGAATGCTTTGCTTCATCGTTAGGACAAATAACAAACCTTTGGTCAATAACACCAGAGAACTATGCTCCTATGCACACTATGTTGCATAAATGTATTGAAGTTCATTATAGTTTTTAAGGTTTATATGGTACAGCATAATAGCTCACAAGCATTGTAATGTAGTGCTCTCCCCTTGGCAGCTACACCTTCAATAAAGACGCTGCACAGGTTTGAGGTTTGTGGGTTTATTAACCAGAATTTACATGAATGCAGGAGCGCCGGCTCGGAGCTCCGATCGCGTTCAAATCGGCGCGCTAATGCCGATTCCAAAATGGCCGCCGCCAGAAGTCCGCTGACGTCGCACATAGTGCGCGCCGCAGACTAGACCGCTACACCACATCTCCCTCCTTTATAACACAACATGCAAAGTCTCCTTACAACCATGAAAAGTCTTACTTGTGATCCAAGCTGAACTCTTCGAACCTTCGTGGTAGCATTATTCTCCTCCCGCAGCGTGTCCCCCTGCCTTCTGCGCTCACGGTCGGGGTGGTGTCACCCCCCCTTGGAATGCTGTCCCACTCACTTCTCGGAGTTCCGGGCCACCCTGTTCAGTGTCCTCCGATGTCTCTGGATTGTCTTGTCCTTGTGCTCTGACTTCTCCCCTCCTCGGGCTCCTTGTCCCCTGTGGGGAACTCCCTACCTCGTCTTCCAAGCTCCTCCTTCCCTGTTCCCTTGCCGGTGTGACTCTGGCCCTTGCTGTGCTGCTCAGTTCTTTTTCCTGTTCTGTCTCAACGGCCCTGGCGCACCTTGCCATGCGGTCCTGGGCCCATATCTTCCCGTCGCTTAGTAATGCTGATGTGGAGTATGGTTCCACTACTTGGAATGGGGGTGTGAACTTGCTGTCCCCTTTCTTCCCAGGCGTCGGCAATTTCACCCTCACCCACTCCCCTCTCTCCAGTGCTACCTCCTTGGTGTTATGCCTCGAGTCATAATAGTTTGTGTACACGGCTTGCGCCCTTTCCAAGTTCTTGCGCACTACTGCCGGGGACCAATGACTCTGCACCGTGTGCTTCTTCCATGCTACATTGTCTTTAGTGAAAGGCTCTCTTCCTCTCAGTACTCGGAACGGGCTGTAGCCTGTGGATGTGGGAGTTATCCTGTATGCCCACAGTAGTCGCTTGAGTTCCTTCTCCCAGCTTATACCCTGGCTGATGGCCGCTTGCACCGATCCCATTATAACTCTATTGAATCTCTCCACCGCTCCGTTCCCCGCAGGGTGGTAGACCGGCGTGTGTCTGGCCGTTATTCCTTTCCTGTCCATGAAGGCTTCCCATTTGGTCGATGTGAACTGTGGGCCGTTGTCGCTTAAGATCCCTTTGGGGATGCCTTCTCTGATGAATACCACCGTGAGGAATCCTAAGATGGTGTCCGTCTCCGCGTTCTCATCCACGTGGACCTCTGGCCACTTCGAGTACCTGTCGATGATCACTGTGAGGTACTTCTGGGTTCCGCTGGCGTCTTGTACCGGGCCTAGGACGTCAACTGAGATTTCTTCCCACGGGTTTCCTGGACATTCGAAACGCCCTAGTGGTGGGCGCAGAATCCTTTGCGTCTTGTCCGCATTGCTGCATTGTTCACATGCTCTTACGTGGCGTTCCACCGCGAGGTCCAGTCCTGGCCACCAGTAGTCCTCCTTCACTCTACCCTTCGTCTTCACAATTCCCAAATGCCCTTCATGGGCGATGGCCACTACTCTTGGTCTCAACGCATGCGGAGGCACTACTTTGCTGCCCCGGAACAGGAAGCAGGGGTCGTCCCCCAACGACAGTTCTTCCCTGACCTCCCAGTACTGTTTGAGCTCTTCTCCGAGTAGCCTCTTCTCCGGCCACCCCTTCGTCACATACGCCTTGACCGCCTTCACCTTCTCGTCCTTCTCGTACTCTTCTTCCCACTCCTGCCTACTTATGGCTTTCTCGTGGTCGCCCATGAACGCTACTGCGTACTCGCCCCAACTGTCCTCGCCTTGTGCCTCCGCAGACTCCTTCGCCGCCGCTCTGCTGAGATAGTCTGCTACTCTGTTCCTGGTCCCTGGTATGTACTCCACATCGTACACATAGTCGAGGAGTCGCAGCGACATCTTGGCGATCCTCGGTGTCGCGTGCTCGTGGCCACTGGACGTGAGTACCTTTACTAGTGGCTTGTGGTCCGTCCGTAATAGGAATCTACCTCCCCACAGGAATTGTCGGAACCTTTCCACGGCCCATACCACCGCCAGCATTTCCTTTTCAATCACGCTGAATTTGCATTTGTTGGCCGCCAGCGTGCGGGACGCAAAGCTGATTGTGGAAGTCGTTCCCTCCGCGGATCTTTGAGTTAGCACTGCCCCAAGACCTCGGTCGCTAGCGTCCGTGGTTAGCACCGTAGGTGCCGTTGGGTCGAACCCTTGGATGGGCACCGCTTCGCATATCTCCCTTTTCATCCTCTCGAATTCCCGCTGTTGCTCCTCCGTCCACTCGAACGCCAATTTGTCCTTCAGGAGCGCTCTCATGTGGTGGGTCTTCGAGGCAAAGTGGGACACAAACTTGCTGTAGAATTCAGCCATCCCTAGAAACGTCCGGACTTCCTCCTTGCAGGAGGGCGTGGGTGCGTCTCTGATGGCTGCCACATTGGACGTTTTGGGTTTTATGCCCTCCTTGCTGATCTTGTGTCCCAGATACGTGACGGTTCTCATGCCAAACTTGCACTTGTCCCACTGGGCTGTAAGCCCATTCTGCTTGAGTACTGCCAGCACGTTGGCTAGCTTCTGGTCGTGATCCCTTCGGGAAGCGCCCATCACCAAGATGTCGTCCTGGAAGAACTGGACACCCTCCATCTTGTCGAACAACCGGTACATTAACTTTTGAAAAACGGCTGCTGCTGAGGCCAGCCCGAACGGCATCCGCAGGAATTTGTAGCACCCAAACGGGGTTATGAATGATGTGAGGTGGTTGCACGATTTGTGGAGGGCGATCTGGTGGTATGCCGATGTCAAGTCTACCGTGGAGAACCACTTGGCGCCCTTGGTCTTGGCCAGCATCTCATTGATGCAGGGAAGGGGGAACTTGTCCACTACAATGTTCTTGTTTAGTTCTCTGAGGTCCACACACAACCTCACCTTCCCGTTGGGCTTCTGCGCTACGACCAAGGGGGCCAACCACTCTGCGTTGTCTATGGCTTCAATTATCCCGTTGTCTTCCAACCTCTGCAGTTCCTCTTGTACGGCCTCTCTGGAGCGGAACGGGATATTCCGCACTCTGTGTGACACTGGCCGGGCTCCCTCCTTCAGGTTTATTTTGTGCGTGAACTTAGCTAACCACCCAATTTTGTCCCTGAAGACTTCCGGGAACTCCTCCTTCCACTGTTGAGCCTCCATTCCTGGATCCTCCTCCATCATGAGCACTTGTATGCGTCCTCCTGGGTTCAATTTTATCCCCAGCTCACCTTGGTCCCTCCATCCTAAGAGTGACGGCCCTTTTTCTGCCACGTATAGTTTCCCTTCGCATTTTCTATCCTTGAACTCGAAGGTTAGGGGGCAATACCCTACCATCGGTATGGGTTCCCCTGTAAATGTCACGGGATGGATGTCCGTGGGTCGCAGCTGGTACGTTGTGCCTGGTGCAAAATCCTCCTCCCATATCTTCCTTCTAATGATCGTGTAGGGAGAACCGGAGTCTGCGACCATCGTGACTCTCACTCCCCCGATGCTCATGTCGCATTTCGGTTTCTTGTCGACTGCGCCTTCTATCCCTAACATTTGTTCCTCTACCATCAGCATCTCATCATCCTCTTCCGGGCTTTCGGCCTCATCCTCCTTGCCTGTCTCCTGCACAACGTACTTCACCTGTTCCCTTGGCGATTTCCTTCGGCACACCCTTTCGTAGTGCCCCATCAGGCCACAGTACGCACATTTTGCTCGGAACGCCGGGCACCCTTTGTCGTTGGCAGCATGTCTACTACTGCCGCATCTGTAGCATGTGGTGGTGCTCCCTTGTCCCTGTACTTCCTGTTCATACCCCGGGCCATGGGCTTTCGGTGTGTCCGCACGTTTTGTTGCTCTGCGGCCACGTGTCCTTCGCGGCCTTTCCGTTCCTCTATCTTGCACACAGCCTGTTCTGGAAGGCGTTCCTGCTTGGCCGCCTCTGCACACCTCTTGGACATTTCTGCCTTCTTCACCATGGCCACTACAGTCTTAAGGGGTGCGTCTCCGTTTGCCCATAGCTTCTCCTGAATGGAGGTGTTTACTGAATGCATAATGATCTGGTCCCTGATCAACTCTTCCTGGATGGTCCCAAATTTGCACGTCAGTGCCAGCTTCTGTAACGCCGCCACATACTCGTCAACCGTCTCCCCTTTGTTCTGTGCTCTGTGATAAAAGTTGTACCTGTCGATGGCTGCGCACACCGCCGGGCGGTAATGGGCGTCCAGGTCGTCTATCACGTGTTGAAACACATCATCATCCCCGCGGGCCGCGCTTCCTTCACCAGGTCGTCGTATACTCTCTGCCCCGATGATGTAGGAGCATCTTCTTCCTGCGCGAGCTCGTGAATTCCGCCTCGCCCTCTTCCTCTAGCGCAGACAGGTAGTTCATAAAATACCTTTTCCAGTCGTCCCACGGCATCTCCGGGACCCCCACTTTGACCAAGAAGGGTACTGGGTTCGGCAAGGAGAACGTTTGGGCGCTCATCTTGCCTCCGGTCCCTCCCTGCCACATGCCTGGGCTAGAAGTCCTCGATGCGCTGGTACTCCTGGAGTGACCTTCGCCTGGGTCGTCGTCCTGGCTGGACTGGCCGTTTCCCGCGTTCTTTTCTGTAACCTCTGCCAGGGTGTATGGTGTCGCCTGGCCACGTGTACACCTGTGGCGCTAACCCCCGCTCTGCTGGGTTGCCCCGGGCACCCCCCTTCGCTGTAGGGGACCAGGCTGGGCTGGGACTTCTCCTTCGTCCTGCAGCGCCCTCCCCGAGTGGCTCTCCGTAACTCTGCCACGCTCCTGCAAGTGTGTTGGGGACTGTGGTCTCAGTCGCCCCTCCCTTCGTGGTTCTGGAGGCAGCGCTGGGCCGTTTCACCTCCTCGTCGCCATTGTAATGTAGTGCTCTCCCCTTGGCAGCTGCACCTTCAATAAAGACGCTGCACAGGTTTGAGGTTTGTGGGTTTATTAACCAGAATTTACATGTATGCAGGAGCGCCGGCTCAGAGCTCCGATCGCGTTCAAATCGGCGCGCTAATGCCGATTCCAAAATGGCCGCCGCCGGAAGTCCGCTGACGTTGCACGTAGTGCGCGCCGCAGACTAGACCGCTACACCACAAGCATGTGGTAGTTTTACTTGGTTAGTTTGAAATGCTGTATTAAATAAAAGAACTATTCTGCTCTATTTAAAAGTTTATTTCTAAATCTGAGATTTTATCTCTTCATAAATTCAATTTTGTCAAAAAACTTATAGCGTGATTTAGAGTTTGGCGGATGGATTACCCCACCTTCAAATGTGGCTAATTCCCCACCCTCCCCCATTACACGTTCATTATATGCTATGCTACTTGTAATAAAGTGGATGAGATATCTGTCACGTTTGTGATGGGTAACAGTCCACCAAACTCTAAACCTGGTCCTAACTTTGAATGCAATTTATTTTAATTTGATGCAATTTCAATTATATAAAATGGTGCTTTCTATTTGTAAACAAAACGAAGTTGAAAAGGTGGGCACTTGTTGCCTGCATCAGCCATTGGCATTTAAAAGTAAAATCATAAAATACTCTGATGCTAGGTTATAACACAAGAGAGGAAAATTAAGGCCATGATTAATTTAAAGATATGAACACGTGTTCGGTCTGCTGTTATTCAAGTCTGTTTCTATATCTGAAATTTATTGTGAGTTTTGCTATCCTTTTAAGTTGTTTCTAGAAGCTAAAGTAGGGCCAAAATCTTTCTGGTAACAAAATTGGTCTCAATATTGTGAGGCAAATAGTACTCACAAAGAAATGTGGCAGTGGTCGTGGCCTGTTTAGCAGACATCAGAACAAAGCAGAGGTCTGAAAACTAAAGTGCCAAAAGCCAGAACAGATGGATGTTCCTACAGCGTTCATCTGTAGTATGTTCTCAAATGCTACTGTTCTATTTATACTTGATAATATGACAATTTTGGGTGGTGCTAAAGGATAAGTGCATGGTCAGTGATTTGCATTAAGCGCTAAACTACACCATGGGTTCCTGAGAAGATCATAGGACTTAGGAGCATATTTATGAGAATGTGGCGCAGTGCAATGGAGCAAGTCACCTTAATGAGCTGCATCACATGGAAAGGGAAGGAATGCACTCTATTTTATTATTATTATTATTGGTTAAATTTATAAGGCACGACAGCTACGCAAAAAGGGTTTCCTGGCGCCGGGCAGACCAAGGAATGTATTACAGTTTAAATGATTACTGGTTAAAAAGCCAAGTTTTTAGTGATTTGCGAAATTGGACATATACCGTTTCGTTCCAGATAGATGTGGGAAGGGAGTTTCCAAAGTGAAGAACCAGACGATCTGCCACCCATCCGAGATAGTCTGACTCTGGGCACAGAGAATTTCCCTTGGGTAGATGAGCGAAGGCCTCGAGGAGGCACATAAAGACAAGCCAGGGATTGCAGATATTGAGGTGAAAAACCTGTTTTGATTTTGAACATGTAGCTCAGGGCTTTGAACTTAATTCGGTTCTCAACCCTGAGCCAGTGCAGGTCTCGCAGGTGACGGGAGACAGAGGTGGCTCTTGGGACAAGAATACTATGCATTCCTGTGTTTGTCCCTGTGCTGGCACCGTTTTGGCTTCCTGAAACCAACGCGGGCATCCTTACACCATGGTGCACAGGTGCCTGTGTTGCATGCAAGGGGCACCTTCCTGCACAAAACCAATCCTGAGAGGCAAATCCCTGTTTCTATGTGTGACTCAGCGCACATAGAAAGTGGAGGTAACAAGGAGAAATAAAGATATTTCTCTGGTTTACGCCTCCCCTGGGTGCATTCTCAGTTTTACCAGTTCTCGTAAATCTGGGAATGCATCAAAAACCTTGGAAGTTGCATGGGAACAAGGGCGCAGAGTAAGGCAACACAGCAATTTGCACTGCGTTGCTTTATTCGAGATTTATGAAGCTACTGAGGTCCACACAAGGTGGCCTTGTGTGGCCTCATAAATCTCATTTTTGAGTTGCGTCGCTCTTGCACCATATTGCATGGTGCAAGAACAATGCAACGGGGCACATAAATATACCCCTGAGTAAAGAAGGTATATGAGAGGGATTGTCCTAATCGAGGTCCAACCAATCCACTAACGGCAGCTTCTGTGCAAGGTTACAAAGCAGGGAAAAGCGGAGATAGTGCTGCTGTGATGAAACAGTGTTGGTCACAAACCGCAGCACATGAGCGTAGATAAAACTATAAATTGACAACTTACATGACAGTTGTTGGTGAACTGTTAACTTGATAAATCCTTTCTCCTTCGGGCTTGATGTCAAAATATGCCACTGAGGCCTTACAATGAATGTAAACAATGACATAGGGAGGACGTCTGAATCTAATGACCTCTTCCAACACAATCACAAGAAGAGGATTTCACAGTGAGTATGCAGTTTTAATACAATATGTAAGATAAATACATTATCCTTGCTTACACATTGGCTACACAATAAAACATTCTTCCTTCGTGCAATACTCTTCTACCAAATCTTGAACAGTTCTGTGTATCTTATCAAATTGTATCAATCAATGTTGTGTGCCATACCCAATTCACCCAACATATTTATGAAGCGAAAGATTTTTTACTCGCAAAACAAAAAATGACAACAGGTTGCTCTTAGTCCATAAAAAGCACTTAAGGGGGAATAAATTCTATTGTGCACAAGAGAAGTGATATAGCCATCACACATGCGTGCGTAGTCCTTATTGTCAGAAGGATGAGCTGCCATACACACCCACCAGTCGCAGCCGGTAAGCACAGTGGGGTGGCGGAGCGGGCAGGGTGGGGAAGACCTCGACAGACAATGGAATAGGTTTTATTTATTTATTTAATTTGACCTATTACGTTGTCTGTCGACTTCCCCTCCTCCCACCCCGCCTCTGCCCTGCCCCTGCCTCGTCTCACCACACTTACCTGCGCAGGCAGCCACTGACACCCACCCTGCACATGCACAACTCTATTCGTAGTTAGTTTGGACCCAATGGACAGCATAACTCAGGTATCACCCCTGACCCCTGTCAGAAAGCCATGTATATCTTTATTCATGACTGAAATTGATGTTAGGCTTGCAAGGGGATGGGCTATTTAAGTCCAAAGAACGCAGGAGCCAGTGGAACTCTATGCATATCCTGTCTAGCCAAAAGGTGCCCCAAAAATAAAGACTTCAGTAAGCAGGTGGACACCAAGCGGCATTTTAATCCCTTCCAGCCCCAACATTGAGCTCCCTAATAACATCAAAGTGGTCCCCCCAAAAGAGAGGTTGAGTCTGCACACTATAGACAACTATACAAGGCGAGGCCTCCATTATTAAGCAAGTTACATAGAAATATATAGCAGGGAGTCTGTGAAAAACCAGGAGTGTTTTCCTCCCCCTAATTCTGGGGAGTAGGTGACTTAGGAGATTCCCTCTCGTGTGGCTCTTAAAAGCCAACTCATGAAATGTGCCGCCTTCCAAATACAGCACCAGTCCTCCCCTGCTACCAAAGGCTCCCCCCAGTAACGACACAGCCTAGTCACCTCTCCTTTCTGAATAAGGTAGCTGCACACTTTTATGATGTCCATTTCATTAGAAACTACCAGGGATTGCCCACCCCCAGTGAAAGAATGGTAATGCTGCAATACCAAAATCTGGACGTTTTCACTCGCATGCATCCACCGATTACTGTATTAAGCAACTGCACGTCAGAGTGCTGTAGAAACTATTCTGGAACCACAGACTTCTTCTATTTGTGGACTGTGCAAAAAAGTTTGCGCCATTTGCGCAATGTGAAAAGCTAGTACTTCTGAAGATACGGACCAAAAACATAATACATTTACAGATCTTCCACCTGTGAAAAACGTTTTACAATGTGAGAGGGGAGGGGGGGCAGAGAGAGGTGGGAGTTTACACCAAACAGTGACTGCCACCCCCTTCAAACTTTCATCAAAACACAAACAAGGGGGCAGATTTACAAGCCCCTTGCGCCACTTTTGCGTCACTTTTCCCATGTTAAAGTGACGCAAAAGTGGCGCAATGGGCTTGTAAATCTGCCCCAAAGCTTTTAAGTAGGGTGCCTGTGGCATAGGGAATTTGCAAAGCCCCTGCCGGACATCAGACATACAGAGCCTCTACACCCATTATTTTCAAAGGTTTCCAAGCTCATCCTGCCTTTCACAATGGGATGTCAGCTTTTCACAGGGAGACAATATGGAGAGAGCTGATCTTCTGTGACAAACGGCTGCACTATGGGGCATATCTACAAGGCGGGGATATAAAATTATCGCCGCGTTTGCGGCCGTTTTCGGCTGAAAAGCAGCGATAACTTTATCGCTATATTAGCAAGGTCACGCTATCACGTGAAACCTTGCCTTAGTGCCTGAATTCCTAACGCCGATCTTTGCATCTCTAATGAGATGCAAAGTGGGCGTTCCTCTCCAGGATAACGCGAGAAATGTCGCTTCTCCTATTATCAAGCCTCACGCAAAGCAGCATAGCGACAAGAAAACCTCTGTTATCGCTACTTTCCTTACGCCTGCTTTGAAATTGACTTAGCCATTGATATCCTTTGGAAGGTGGATATCATGGCTAAGTATGTGAGGCCCTATCAGCAAGCTATCGCCAAATTTCGTGGGATTATCGCTGGGTTTCCAGCGATAATCTCACGTTTGCCAGTTAGCGCTAGGATTTTTATCGCTTTTCAGATAAGCGTTGCTAATAGCATGCTATCTCAGCGATAAAAATCCACGCTAGCCGGCGATAATTATTCTAGCGCTAAGTGCGCTTAGCGATAATTATCGCCGGTTGTTGCTGATATGCCCCTATGTAAGTTGCCAGATCTGAATGTGTGCTTAAAATATTAGACACTAAAATGTTTTGGGTCTGACTATCTTTCTCAATATTTTTTTCCAATTTTTACACAATGCAATCATTTCATAACAGTGAAGAGAGTACAATGGATCATAAACCGCTGGCAAGGAATTAGCAAATGAGGATGAGTAGTTAAAAGAAATTCTTAATAAAACCAAAGATCCAAAACTCTTGACAGAACTTGGTCCATCCTTAGGGCTCAAAGTAGACGTCCACAACTGTGACCCGAGTACTGAACTTACCCACAGAACCAACAACCCACGTTCCACTCAGTAGGTGAGTGACGACCGGAAAAGTAGAGAAAGGGAGAATAAAAACAACAAAGAAGACAAGAGAGTCACTCATTCCACAAGCACACCAAGCAAAAAACACAGCAGGCCAGGGGATGAAAATACCTACATGACCCATAATAGTCTTACATTGGGCCCCAAGCAGGTCAACAACAGAGCCTGACATTCTTAACTAGAGGAGCATAGGGTTGTGTAACACTGAGTATATGCAGCAGTATTTAGAAAGATTGAGATCACTATATTTAGCACTCCCTGTGGTCCTGTCGGATGCGATATGATATAGTCCTGGGCAAAATGTTAATTACGCTAGTGTCATTTGAGTAAATTTAGTATTTTTCCTTAACCCTTGTGATGCAAAATTACCTAAAATTATGTGAGTATGCTTGCAGGCATAACTTAGATTAATTTGAGGAGGAGATGTGAACTGCAAGAGCAAAGGAACAGAGTGCAAGCGGCTACTGGCTGTTCTGGTAAATTGACCACTATTTTCTTTGCGCAAAATCCATCCATGGGTCCACTTTGGACGTGAGGGTGCATTTTGCACTATAAAATTTGCACTAAATGCAGGGTTACGCTCCTCATACAATTTTGTGTAATCTTGCATAATTCCGCTGTAATTTTGATGAATTATCACAGATTGCACAAATTACGCCCACCCCAGTATTACTCTTGCCCATGGATATTGTATCTCAAACAATCCAACTATGGATTTTTTTGATAGTAATTGACAAAATATGGTATATTACAGGAGAACTGTGGTTCAATCACAGTTACTATACAGGTTTGAGTGTGTGATCTTTTTTCATATCAAAATTGTGTTGTTGATAATTGGAAAGTGTGAATAAGTTATGCATTGCCAACTGTGAAGCACAGTGAAACAAATGCTTGGCAAACGATACCACTGCAAAACCCCCACAACGCCTTGCCATTCCCAGCTAAACACTGCCTGGAAATTACACTGAAATGTGTTAAATTGGGCTACCAGGTGTTGAACGTGTCACCAGCGTACATTTCCTAAATCATATTTGTCTTATGAGCTCAAATCCCCCTGAAAATGTTAAAAACTACAACACCAGACAGCATGCACACAAAAACAACGGACAATGGAAAAGTCTTACAATGTCCACTGTAGAACGAATAGGTCATTGCCATTTCTTTGGAGTGCACCTGCTACGTGGGTGCCATAGATATCCCTGTAGTGTGCCATTCTGTGTGTGATGTATTAAAACAGGAAGAGGTGTATCAACTAAGGATGGGCAAAGAATTCTGCTCCGCCGGCGGAGTTTACAGAGTTTTGCCCACTTCGAGCAGAGCACAGAGATCAAAAAAACGCCACAAAGTGAGTTAGAGAAGAGCTTTTTCTCTCCCGTGGCTCACCAATATTAAGTTGGTGACGCAAGCGAAAGAAATGGGCAATCGTGGCAGGTCGCTACCACTCGAGTTGAGAAAGCTGCCGCTTGCGTTGAGGATGCTGCCGCTTGAGTAGAAAATCAACTTGAGTGGCAGAAAAAAGCAACACCCTCTGGCACGCCGTTTGATGCTATTCGTGCTGATATTACCGCAGGAAAAACTCCTGGTGCTGCAAATCAGCATGAACAGCATGATATACTGGACTTCGCCACTAGCGGAACACCGCAAAGTGCAGCAGACTTTTATCAGCACTTCGTGGAGCTCCGCGTAGCGCGACTCTGCAAACTCCACCCAGGCCTAGTATCAACCATTTAGCTCACAGTTATAGTCCAAACGGTGTGTGCCTGGTTTGAACGCACGCTCTCTGCCCTTTCTTAATGTGTATGTTTGACTGAATAGAACTCATAATGAGGAAAAGCACACATGTATATTTTTTACTTAACTCAGGAACACTCAGCGTTCAATCAGTTTTCATCCATACAATGTAGACCATAAATTGTATGCATGTTGGTGTGATATCTGCACAACTGTTAGCAGTGGGTTTATTTTAGTGATTCGAGAAACATCTAGCTGTTGTCTTGTTATGTATAACTTGCGCTGGGTCAGTAGCTCAGTGGACTGATGCATCCACTTCCTTGATTTTTGTTTGACCTCACAGACACAGGTTTCATCCCAGCAGGTCCACTCAGCCTTTCATACTTTTGACATAGATAAAATGAGTACCATAGAGGTAAGTAGCAATAAATACCTGCAAATTCGGCGCCAAGAGACCCAAGACGTGGGTGGACGTGCACTTTACATAACAAGATCCCCATTTACAATTATAGGCCGCAGAGCCAGTACCAACATAACACATAACATAACACGTGTATTTGTAAAGCGCACGTTCACCACTACGGGTATCTTGGCGCTGAATAACAGATGTTTATTGTTACCCAACTCAATGGTACTCATTTTATCGACCTCAGATGGATGAAAGGCTGAGTGGACCCGCCGGGATTTGAACCTGTGACCATGAGGTCGAACACAGGCCCCTGCAGCAGACGCATTAGTCCACTGAGCCACCAGACCCGGCTTGCCTGTGATGTCACAGGCCTGTAATGGCTGCATGGTATGCATATGATTTTAAGGACACCCATGAACAGAATACAGTAAAAATAAATGCCACTACAGAGGTTAAACCCTCGCGATCTCGCTCGTGTGAAAAGGCCCCACATTCGGAGGAACTGCACCTGAACTCGAGATATCAACATTATCCACGCAGCTGCCCTTCAGTGCTGTCACCTTGAGCGTAACACTGCACTGTACAAGGTGAACACACATTTTGCAAGCTTTGGTTACAGGCCATAATTTATTGAAGAATGCTCCTGCATGTTTATGAGAAACGAGGCATGAAAAGAAAAACAAATTGCCGAGCCAGGTGTTAACACAAAATAATCATTGTTGCCAGCTGTAAATTAGCCAGTTGTTTAGGTTTGCCGCCGTATTATCAGAGCCAGTGGAATTACACGATTCTGTGACTGCAGTTTTTTTTCTGCAAAGTTATGGACTTGACGCATTTGCCACATAATTTATCATCTGCTAGAAAATTGACAGATTGAAAAAATGTGTCTAGTTCAAACGGTTCAAAGGTTACTAAGAACGCAGCGACACATTTTGTCCTGCAGTGGATGGCCTCGGCTGCGTATTGTGGTAGTCGAGTGCTAATCTGATACCTATTAGATTAAACTGTTGTCAAGACATTGTTACTTGTGATAAAATAGCAAAAAGATTAAATAATGCTATCACAAAATACGCCTCAGTAATCTGTATTATTCACTTTTTAATGCAGTATTGTTTAGTTAACCCTGCTTCATAGTTTGGTTCTGATCTGCCGCATAATTCTAGTAGCCCTGCTTCTTACGGACATAAAAGTAATAAACTGGCTGCAATATATTGTAACTGTCGAGAACTTGACGAAGTATGTTCGCTTTCCAGCACCGAAGGCCGTGCACATCCAGACCTCAGTTTAAGAGTTAATGTGGATTAGGGGCCCACTGACTTCACTTGAAATGTGTTGTAAACACAGCCGAAAGTGACCACAACAACAAACTCCAGCCAATCAGCAGACTGCAGAGATGTTTACTCTAGAACTGCCTCGACTGCTGTCATTGCAAACTGTCTCAAGCTTTGCTATGCAACACAACGTAAGTGTCATATGCGGAAGATGTGTTCACTAGAGCCTCTGTAGTGCAGTGAGATTGTAATTCAGCTATTGTTAGTGCAGGGTATTCTGATCTGGGGGCACCACAATCTCTGCTCGACATCCCGCAAACGCGCAGTTCTCCTGTTAGCTGTGCACGCCCACTCACCGTTCTCCCCCCACCCCACACACACACACACACACATCCTGCTCCTTCCGCAGGCATGTGCTGGACTCTCCGTCACTTGAAACCATCCTAAGATATACAATCGTTACCTCACAGAGTGTACCCTCATTGCCCTCGGGTGACCTGGGATCTGTCAATATATTCATGTGGGTGTTTTTGCTATGGCTGCTGCCTGAAAGGCAATCTGTGCTCGCCCTTTTACCTTCGATATGAATTCAAATTTTACTTTAAAGGGCCGGATGACCCCTTAGAGGTGTGTGAAACGCGTGAAACGGCCACAGTCATGATTGCTTCTTAAATAAACAGGATTACATGGAGGGGTGACCTTGTAAGCAGCTGACGTCCAGATGCACGGTTTAGGTTGAGCACATTATCTTTGTGCTGCATCTCACAATCAAAGGCGGGCAGATCTCGTTGTCACCCACTGGAGCTCATCCCGCGCCGATCTACGCCTGCTCTCCAGCCGGCACGTGCCAGCCGCAGCGACTGAGGTTTCAGCACCACGGAGAGCGCAGACCTTGAGCAGCCTCCCACGTGCCGCCGCTCTGTGCGCCGTCCTACAGCCCTCACCGGGGCTGCTCTCACCAGTGAAGTGCCCCCTCACTCTACGCGTGGGAGCTCTCTCCTTTCTGAGGCGACAACGAGCAGACAGGCCTGGCGCTCAAGGTTCTTATTCCAGTCTCAATAATGCCAAACACAAGCAAGGACCAGAAACACAAAGTCAGGCTGCTCGCCAGGAAGCAGCTAGCCAATGAGACTGCCTTCAGCACTTCAGCACCACGGAGAGCTCACCGTACTTCGGCAGCGCTGTCTTCAACTGCACCCACCCCTTGAGCAGATCTCACCCTCAATCTAAAAGCTCCAGTTCTACACGCAAAAGGAGACTGCCTAGAGAGCTGGCCCTTCTTTTTGAGTGCACAAGGGCACGCGACACAGGCAGTCTAGGCGCCTAGAGTTACCACAGTCATCACAGTGCCAGAAACCCACAACGCAGGGAAACCCAACACACACTGTTCTACTGTAGTTGGCGGACACAGGCCAGCTTCAGCACCAGGTACAGCGCAGGGAGCTTCGGCAGCCGCCCAGACAGTGACAGCGCCCTTTATTTCTGATCTCTGACCTACAATCCCCTTGAGCAGGTCTCCCTCAGATCCGGGAACCCAGTTAATGTAAGAAAAACGTGTCGCCACACAACACTCTCACTTCTTTTACCGCGGACGTTACAGTCACGTGACGCCTTCTGTTGTCAACAATGGTAGAACCACACAGCTCACACTTTGTTTTCGTTTTAACAATTAGTAAGAACATTAAAGACTAATAAAGTGCACGGGCCATCAACTGCGCCTGACTCCTTGTTGTTTACATGGCATTCATGAGATCCCTGCCGGGCCTTCCTGCCCCTTCATCTGTGCTGGTGGAGCCATTTCACCTGTCGACTCACTGAACTACGACACAACTGTGTTCACCAGGCTACACTCACGTGACCTCTTTTGAGGCACAGATTGTGACATAGTGCCTAATTACACGTCCCCTTGTGCTAAACAGCGTGGCCCCGCGCCTGCTTGTGTACACAGCCTGCGTCGAGGGTTTTGTTGCATAACGGCACGTTACATAAGCGAAACAACTGCACCTCCGGCCTAATTCGCACAAACGCTATTTATTTACAGGTCTGCATTGGTATGTTGAGGGCACAGACTGTGCAATACTACACACTGGGCTGCCTCTGTTTGGATGCGCCATACCTTATGCGGCTACAAGCATATACGATCACTGCATGCGTGGGTGCGATGTTTGTATTCAAACACACAGTTGTGGCAGGGGTATGTGGTGATGAAGAGAGGTGATGTATAGTACGCCACAGATCCATTGTTGTATGCCTTTACTATTATACCATTTATAAGCTTAAAACAATTATTTGCATTAATATATGTTTTCGTTTGGCCTATAAAAATACGATTAACATTTCCAATATCGTTTAGGCTGAATATGCAGTGCCACGCTCACATGGGGCCACCCCCATGAACTGTGTGGCATATCCCATGATGACATCACAACGTCACATAGTACACAACAACCAATTGCACACAATGGAACATCGGCAGATCTCAACGCTTTCCGGGGGTGTCGAATGACACAGACAGATTGTCACTGGCAACATCTCTATCAGAATTCGCTCGTGTATTTTTTTGTGCGAGGCAGCAACCGGTGCAGCCGGCTCGTGCTGCATGCAGTGGACAAAGAGGAGCCCAGGCGGGACAGCCGTTCTACAACCCTTCTCTGAGACCGGAATATCCGATCAGACTTCACCATCTCCCACCGGCACCAGTGTGGGTGGGAGAGCCCATTTATATTTCGCCTACATTCCACCATACGCTGGCATCCCTCTCACTGTGTCCTTCACAAGCCACAAACCGCACCGTGCGCTGCAAAGCCAGCCTCATGCAGTGACTACCAGCACTGCAGCCAACACGGTACTAATTAAGTTAGAGGTAGGCGTGCTCCTTCCTGGGGGACTCCAAGTGGAGCAGGCAACACCTCCTCGCAGAATCTAGCCACTGCCCCTTTCGCTGCTTGGAGAAAGGGCCAACGCGTGAGAAGCAGGCTGTTGCTGACAAGTCCACTTCGGACGACGTAGCCTCCTCCCAGCCACCATGAAAGATAATCTCTTTGGAGCGGGCTGCAGATACACCGCGAATATTGATGAAGCCTATTGAAATGCTGGCACCGTTGCCTCCCCACCAAAGGTCACTGCGGTGTCTGTTTACATCCGCTCTAGTCCTTGAGCGGGTCTCGTCCACAACGCTGTGCACTAGGAGGCGGGCACAAGCTCAAGCTACAAAGACACACGTGATTTTCGACGCGACAGAAATTGTGTTTTTTGTGACTCGGGGAAAACTCACACTGCACAAGGACGGTGTTCATTTTTTACACACTGATTTGTCACAAATGTAGCTTTCCGAGGCTTGTCCATCAGGAATTGTAGAAAGCATCCCACCTTGGAAGTTGTTGCCACAGCACTGTTACCCAAAATAAAGCATACAGACAATTGCACAAGCCTGGGAACTTAACACAATCGAGTAGTGAATTCACTCCAGAAACTGCAACACCAGCGAGCCCTGTGAGTTAAACACATCTGGAGGGCTACCAAACACTCTGCAGCATGTTTAAACCCCCCCCCCCCCCAGGCCGGTAGTTGATACACGTGATCCCTCTGACTTCTGTCTCTCAACCTGGCAGTGCCAGTTACAAGACAAGCGCCCAGTACCCACACCAAACATGAAAAGGATGCACGCCACCGCTGCAGCTCCACACCAGATGCGCCTCATTAGCATGCAATCCCTAACCCAGCCTTTCTATAAAACCGCATAGAAACACAGCCCTAGACAGCACGTTTCATAAATAAGCCACCGGCGCGCGGTGCGCGCTACCTCTCCCAGGCACAGCGCGCGCGGTGACTTTTGCAAGTTCTGACCGCCCCGGGTTACACAATCCGCACCCAGGGCCGGGCAGCCACACTGAGGCCCCCTACCTTGCAGTCTTCCGAACACGATTTCACCGAATACTCGTCCGATTGCAAATACTTCTGTAGCAAAAGCTCGAACTCGACGAATTTCTCCTGAGCATGTTGGTCGTAGACCTGGTAAGCCTGGACGCACTGCCTGCATCCGAGACCATCCCCATCCCGGACCACATCCCCGCTGCAGTTAAAAGTGTCCGGGTTCGAGAGCCCGGCGAATAGATCCGAAAGTGTGTAGGAATTACAAAAGGAAAGGTAAAAATCGCTTAGTTCCAGGCGGGTGGCCTTCCTGGCCGGCCGCTCGCTCAAGGTCCTACAGACATAATCAGCATCGTCCACCCTGAAGCACTGATCAGAATACGGGCTAAGGGGGTAATCAGAGTTTTCTAGCTGACACACAGGTTTGGTAAAATTTCTTAGAAAAATATCCTTTTTGCCTCTGGTGTGGTTCCTCCGCGAGGAGGAGCTGGGGGTGGGTGGGAGGAGGTGGGCAGCCGCAGGTGCAGGGGGAGAGGGGCTGCCACCCATCGCGGCCAGGGGCCCCGGCTCCTTCTCCCGGGTCCTCGTCAGGTTGGCCTCGGCGCAGAACCACAGGTGATCAGATAGCAGGACGGTGAAGAAGAGCAGGGAGGCCAGCGAGAGGCGCCATTTCTGCGCCCTCTCCGAATCAGTGAAGGGCTTCTCGTTTTCCCGGGGTGCGAAGCAGATCCTCAGGCCGTCATCGTGCTGCCGACACATCCAGGCGCCCCTGCTCATATTTTGGGACCGGGCCGACTCCACCGCCAGGGCTCCGCTGCTCCCAATGGCTCCACAATATTCATTGACTCGGGGAAGGTTTGGCCTCTCCCCTGCGGGTCCGGTGGGGTCCGCTGGCGCCCGACCCCCACCCTAGGCGGGGACGGGTGCAGGTGGCTGCGGATGCCGAGGGGTTAAACCCATCCAACGAGCACCGAGAGGTATCTGGACCCGGGCATGGTCAGATGGCAGGCCCCCATAGCCCCGGAGCCCATCACAGCATGCCTCCCTCCCGACGAAGACGCGCGGTCCCCACTTTCATCCGCCTTCTCCCTTTCCCCTCGGCGGCAGAGAACGCGCGAGGCTCTGGGTGGAGGGAGCGCAGGCGCCCCGCTCAGCCTGGTGTTTTGGCCTTGACGCAGCAGGCGGAATACCCTGCGTACTGCCTCCCGACGGCCACAGTCATCTTGGTCCGGGTCTAGGTGGCCGCCATCTTTGTCCTGAAACTCTTTTTGGGGGGAGCTGCCTCTTCTGCGTCATCCCCGGCACCGAGCGCTCTCTGCCCTGGCGCACTGGCGGCTCTGCCTCATGCTTGAGGAGGAGAGGAGGAGGGTGGGGGATCGCGGGCAAACACATGTCAGCTGCCTCATCATGCCGGCGTTTCCTTGAAATCCCCCCATTTACATAGTGCGGTGGAACAGCGAGGAACAGAAAGGGTCCCCCGGCATGCGCTAATGGAGTGCCGTGACAGGCAGCGACGAGGATGGTGGGCTACTCCTGTGTTCATTAAAACCCTAACGCAGCCCAGGAACCCGTGTGCTGGCGCGTTTTATTCACGCTCACGTGCTTCAGCTATGCCTGTTAGCATCCGCATTATTAGGGTCCCTCTGACCACCACAGACCCTAAAAAGCTATGACCAAAAGCAGCGGGATATGCAGATGACCCAGCCTCGGACCACGGGAGCAGGCAGTCACCCACTCAAACATCTGCAACATTTCCCATACAAAAACCCGCATTTGTGCTGTTGCGCTCTATTTCCCTTCTGCAGCACACGTGCCACAAAAGGGAAAGATTTCTAGAAGTTCTCGTGTTTTGTGGCACATTTGTCGGGGTTACCCCTGAACCCGTTCTTATTCACTCACGCTGTTTTTTCTGTGCGCCTTTCCCTCGTATAAGTTATGAGTTCACTTCTGCAGCAACCGGTTACTGGTGTATTTCCCTGCTGCAGCCCAGGTCTCTGGTGCCCCTTAGTGTTAGCGTTTTGAAGCCCAGCATAACAAAGAAAAAAGGCGCGCGCCGCACCGATACCGAAAGATGCATCTGCAGTCTTAAGGCAGCTGAATAATACATGCCGTTTCAGAGCGGAGCGGCACTTGGCAAGTGTTCGTGGGCTGGTCCAGTGGACGCCTCTGAGGCCAGCCGCGGAGGCATGCGAGGCACGGCTGGCTAATATTCGCATGGTGGGTGTCAAAAGGCGTGCACGCTTCATAAGTCTCCATCAGCTGCCTTTATAGGTTTAAAGAGCAGCGGGGGCAGCCCGTGACTTCTACGCGCGGCTCCCTGACTCCAATGATGGGAAGGGATTAGGCTTTCGCTGCCAAAGCCTGACGAATTAGGAGAACCCGCGCAAGATCTCTAAGCGGCGCTGGCAGATGGTGCACCCAGAGGTTTCCCTTTCATTTCCCCGCATTGCCTTTTCTAACATTTGTCGCATTCCATCCGAGGGGTTTTCCTGAACGGCGCGCGCAGAGCCCCGCACGCGAGCACATCAAAGATTGGTGCGCACCTCCAGCTGGTGCTCTCCTAGCGTCTTGTTGCACGCTGTCTGTCACACATCGCAAAATTAGGGTTGCGTTTAGGTGACTGTCTTGGACGCGAACGCAGAATAGGGGTACGCACGAAACGGCCAGCTGTGTTTAAACATAAGTGACGTAGAGGAGATGATGCGAAATGGCAGAAAACTCTATGCTATAAGTTCAGCTTCGTATAATGCAAAGTAATACCAGAACCTTCTGCTAACACTGTCATAGAAAAAGACAGTGGAGACACTTGGTTTTCCAGTAATCTTCTCTTTGGACACCACAAACAAAGTGATGGATGGAATACTTCAATTAATTAAAGTCACTGGTAATCTCTCAGGGCTGCATCCTGATCAATCATTTTTTTGCCCACAATACCACCTCAGTTTGGCCCCAGCCATAAGCAATTCAGTGCTGATGCTGCTCCAGTGGAAACAGACCTGCCAAGCAGCCAGACCAGGTCCTCCCTGAACCGAAACACAAGCAACCCAGGACAGTTTTCACCCTTGCTAGGGCTCATCAGCAAGCTAAATGTTGGTTCCAGTGAGCACAGGAATAGTGCCCGGGCATACCCTTCACACTTAGGGCAACATCAACAAAGTGATGTATGCAGTGCTTGAATGAATCTTAGCCACTGGCAATCACTTAGGGCTGCACCTCAGTCCATCATTTTTTCACCCCAACCAAAGTAATTTTTCTTTGACAGAGGTTGGATTCTAGAAAATACTTTAAACTTGACAGACAAAAGAGGCTAAATATTCTTGATAAGGAGCAGCAACATAGAAATCTTTCTTCATACCACGTGGATAATCTAATACATGTAGAAGTGAAGGTATAAGCATGTGTTCCTCTCTTCCAAAGCGGTCTTTTATTAACAGAAGGATGATTCCTTACTTGAGAAACAACACAATGATCCACAGTGATTTGGGTGAAATTGGTTCTTTTATTTACATCAAGTGATTTATAGATCCATTTCACTCATTTGACTTTTTGTATAAGCAGATTTTATAGAATGGAACAGCCGACATGTGTTTCGCCCTATGTGGCAAGTAGAGCCAGGGCTTTCTCAAGGTTTGTGTAGCTTAAGTATTATCCAATCCGTATCAGTCCCCGGGTAAATCTGTGCAAGTGGCGGTCCAACAGACTCTGTTGGACCCGGGTAAATCTGTGCAAGTGGCGGTCCAACAGACTCTGTTGGACCGCCACTTGCACGGATTTACCAGGGTACTGATACGGATCGGATAATATTTCGGCTACACAAACCTTGAGAAAGCCCTGGCTCTACTTGCCACATAGGGCAAAACACGTGTCGGCTGTTCCATTCTATAAAATCTGCTTATACAAAAAGTCAAATGAGTGAAATGGATCTATAAATCACTTGATGTAAATAAAAGAACCAACTTCACCAAAATCACTGTGGACCATTGTGTTGTATCTCAAGTAAGGAATCATCCTTCTGGTAATAAAAGACCACTTTGGAAGAGAGGAACACATGCTTATACCTGCTTATACCTTCACTTCTACTGGCTTAATACGAGGTTGGAAGGGTCCAGAGCCTCAAGCAAAAGTTCCTCCTGTAATTTAGGAATTATTATCCAGTACCAGGACCTCTGGAACTTTTAGTTTTCTTCAGAAACTTAATCTAATACATGTCACAGAAGAAAAATTACCTATATCAATATCCAGTGTCTATATGCTGTACGAAAGGTTATTTTATTAGAGTGGGCCCTGTTAGAAATGGGGGTCTCCAGTTGGCAATGATTTGCACCTTGTCCAAGTAGGGACCCTTCCTTCTGGTCAGGATATACACTCATTAAAGAACCCCTGCTCACCCCCTTGGTAGCCTGGCACGAGCAGTCAGGCTTATCTTAGAGGCAGTGTGTGAAGCATGCACACTTAACCAACAGTAATACAGTGTAAGCACTACAAAAGGCAGTGCTCACGTGACTACAGGCCTACCATGTGTAGTCTGACTACTGCAGCATAAAACCTGTACTACAACCTGTCAAAGTAACCCTTTTGACAAATAAGGACCTCCCATTTAAATATTGTTAACCTATCATTCTTTAAGCCTACTAGCCCACAAGGCAGGGTGAATGGTATTTAAAAGTGGGACATGTAGAAACTATTATTACCAGATCCCTACAGTGAAGAAGTCAGATTGTGTCAGGTCTTATCTGCACAGGAGCAGAATGACGGTAATTTCCAATGCCCCTCTCTAAACGTCCCTGCTAGGTTTGAATGATCCTTCGCAGGTAAGTTCAAAGGGGGTAAAGGGGATTGGGACAGAGAAGAGACACTCCAAACTCACTGTCTGTTCGGCTTCGTCTTCTTCTTCTTTTATACTTCAGACAGTACTGTGAACATTAGCATTTGTTCTAACAACTATACCAAATTTCTTATAGACTTACTTTCTTAATTAAAACTAAATTGCTCGTCTTACCAAAGTATGCCTTGGAGCCTACTTCTCTTCTTACTTCTCAACTTATGATTTAATGTTGTATTGAGAAGATGCCACTTAGTTCTCTCTTACTCTTGTCTTTTACAGGGACGACCTGCGTTCAATCCTGCTTCTGCTAGTGTAGAAGAAAACATAGGGTAAGTATAGATTATTTTCTTCCTTGAGTGCGTGTGCGAGTGTGTAATCTACCAACCCTCTGATACCCCTTAATTCTTACTCACAGCGATAAGAACTATAGTGGACTTTTACTGGGATTCCACTGTTCTGTATTCGTTGTTTGTTTTCCTATTTCTTTTGCTTTATTACTCCTAGGCTCTAATGGGGAAGAGTGTTGTTTTTATCTCTTGTATTGTATCTAGTTATTTGGCTTAGGTAACGCGGCGCAGGGACTGAGCCGGACCCTACTGACAGGGAAAGTCGAGAAATAAACTTTATTGTGAAAGGCGCTATGTCTTTAATTCACTAGAGGAGGTTAACGTTTGCCGGCTTCTTTTACAACTCTAATATATGCATTTTATCTCCTCGCAAGTTTTATAAGGAAAAGACTAATAGCGTTAGTTTTTCAAAAGAGAGATTATTTTAATTGAGAATTAGAAAAATGTAACCTTACTGTGCTTCTGAGGTTTAAGAACAAGACTGTGCTGAGAGGAAACCCAGGAAACTGCTATGGAATGCAAGTAAGGTGAAAACCAGGAATTTTCAGTACTTGCGCAAGTGTTTAAAACTGACCTTAATCCAGGAAGTTTTAATACCATCGGTAACTAACCGCGACTTTATGTATTTTTCTGCAAACTACCCTAACTAACTTCCACGACGCAAGAAACTGCTCTTCCTCAGCTGATATCTTCGGTGAAGTGCGCCTTGGAACGATGGAGCGCGCTTCACCAGGCAGTGATTAACAGGGAGAACTAGACCGCTGATCAGCGGTGTGCTGAAGCATGTTGGCGGCCTTCTTGGAATTCCGGTGGTGCCAACAAGCTCGCCAACTCAAGGGGTAATTTATGTGCAGGTGAGTTTGAAAGGGGGAAACACTAGCCACAGTCAGGTTGGAGGGAGGATACCACCCGTGAGCCCTGACAGTACCCACCCAACGGGGTTTCCTCCAATCGTGGTTTAAGAGGGAATTTGGCATGGAAGGCTTTGACTAAACGAGGAGCATGGACATCTGACCTCTTTTCCCATGAATGCTCATCTGGTCCATAGCCCGGCCAATCAATGAGATAGAAAAGTTCATTGCGAACCTTTTTTGAATCTAAAATGCGTTTCACCTCGTACTCCACCTCACCATCAATAATTAAAGGATCAGGAGGGGAGAGACTGCATCAACCTGGTTGAACCGGTTTAAGAAGCGAGACATGAAAGACTGGATGAATTTTAGTTGTGCCAGGTAGGGATAGTTGATAAGTTACTGGATTAATGACCTTTTCAATTGGATAGGGGCCCTTGATACAAGGTTGAAATTTACGGGGACCCTTGAGTTTGAGGTTTTTTGTACATAGCCACACTAAATCCCCTATCTGAAGATCAGGTTCTTTTTTACGCTTTCGGTCAGCAAAATGTTTATAATAATCTTTAGCGATCGACAAATTGTGGGTTACCGAGTGATGAATCTTGGTTACATGTCGAGCTATGTCTTGGACTGCTAGGACTTCTATATCATCAAAATTAACATGTGAATTAGGATGCCTGCCTGAGTTGATAAAGAAGGGGGAGTGGCCAGTAGATACGCTGAGGGCATTATTATGAGCAAACTCCGCTGTCCATAAATGGTCTGGCCAGTCACCCTTGTCATTTAACAAATAAAGGCGCAGGTGTTGTTCTAATTCTTGGTTAATGCGTTCTGTCTGGCCATCAGTTTCCGGATGAAAACTGGTGGAGTAGCGATGATCAACATTAAGACCCTTGATATAGTCCTTCCAAAACCGTGATAGAAACTGGGAGCCCCTGTCAGAGATCAGAACTTTAGGAATACCATGGAGGCGAATTATATGCTGATTAAAAAGTTGGGACAATTGTTTAGAAGTAGGAGTGCCCTTCAAGGGTACAAAATGCACCATTTTGGTAAATGTATCTACACATACAAGGATGGTATCGTAACCATGGGATGAGGGCAGATCTACAATCAGGTCTCGGGAAAACAGTGTGCCAAGGGTACGGGGGAGTTGGCATGGGCTGTACGAGACCCTTAGGAGCCTGTCTGTCCGGTTTTGCCCGTGCAAGTTTCACATCCCAAGACATATTGACGGATATCTCTACACATGTGCGGCCACCAGAAACGACGTTTGAGTAAATTTTCAGTCTTCAATATGCCCTTGTAGCCGGCCAGAGGGTTGTCATGACATTCTTGCATAGCCTTCATCTGTAGTTCCTTGATAGGTAAATACAGGGTAGTTCCTTGATAAGGTAGACCGTGACGGATGAATCGTTGCAGATCTTCTGTGGCCCAGGTTTCCACGTCGAAAGTAAGCATTGCATTCCAAACGTGATTCTCAAAGGGCTCCAAAGAGATTGTTCCAATTAATTTATCTTCAGGAATGATTTGCTGATTCTCAATGACGGAAGTTTGATTTTCAGTGTCAAGTCTGGAGAAAGCATCTGCTTTTCCATTCTTAGAACCTGGGCGAAAGGTGATTACAAAATCGAAGCCCGCAAAGTAAAGAGACCAACGCAGCTGGCGGGGTGTGAGTGTATGCGCAGATCATAGGAATTTCAGATTACGGTGTTCACTAAACACCGTACCGTGTGTTTGGCCCCCATTAAATAATGCCTCCAATCTTTGAAGGCATCCTTAATTGCCAGAAGTTCCTTCTCGGTTATTGTATAATTACACTCCGCAGGGTTGAGTTTACGAGAGCGGTAAGCCACTGGGTGTAACTGCCCAGTGTCCTTATGTCTCTGTGAGAGTATTCCCCCGATAGCCAGGTCCGAAGAGTCCGTCTCCAGGTAAAAAGGTTCGGAGGGGTCCGCATGTAGTAGGACGGGTGCAGTGGTGAAACGTTCCTTCATCAACTTAAATGGCCTCTTCAGCTTCTTCGTACCACTTAAATGATACTCCTTTTTTCATCAAACGGGTTAGTGGGAGGATCTTTTGAGAAAAACCGTAAATGAATCGTCTGTAAAAGTTGGAGAATGCGATAAAACTTTGAACTTCTTGAACAGTGGTTGGGATTTCCAATCTGTAATCGCCTTCACTTTCTGTTCATCCATCTTCACTCCTTCAGGGGATAATACAAATCCTAAAAATTCCACGGTATCAGTGTTGAACAGACATTTCTCCAACTTGACAAATAGAGAATTGTCACGCAGACGTTGAAGCACAGCTCAAACTTGACCTTGATGCTCTTCTTTTGTGTTAGAATAGATCAGAATACCATCTATGTACACTATGGCACATTGGTCGATGAACTCACTTAAAACGTCATTGATAAAGAACAGGAAGGCTGCCGGTGCATTACAGAGACCATACGGCATTACAAGATACTCGTAAAGGCCATACTTGGTCCTAAACGCCGTATTCCACTCATCTCCTTCCGGAAGTCTAATCAGGTGGTAAGCTCCTCGTGGATCTAAGCGAGTGTAAATGTTTGCCTCCTTCACCTGATCAATCAGAATGGAAATGAGGGCAACGGGTATCGATTCTTAACTGTTATTCTGTTGATCGCTCTAAAATCAATGCAAGTCCTGAGATCTCCTCCTATCTTCGGTATGAAGAAAAGAGGAGATGAGACTGGGGACTGTGATGGTCTAATAAACCCGTTCTCCAAGTTTTCTGGCCAAGTATTCTTTCAAGTGAACATTTTCTTTCTCCATTAAGGCATAGACCCGACTGCACGGCAGATTGGCCCCTGGTTCTAAATCGATTTTGCAATCATAGGGTCTGTGGGGAGGTAACGTCTCAGCCTTGTCTTCATAAAATACATCAGCAAAGTCTTGATATTCTTCAGGTATTGTGGTGGTTTGAATCACGCATGCCGAAATTCCACTTTCACATAGTAGAGCTGCAGCTCTTGGTCCGGAGAAATCCAGCGTATTATTGTAACAATGTCTTGTGCAATAGTCAGAATTCAACTTGATCGTTCAAGCTCCCCAATCAATTAACAGATTATGGTAGACCTAGAATCAGTTGAAACTGGGGGGCACCAATTAGGTTGAATTCCAAAATCTCTTGAAGTCCCTCGATGGTAGTTATTTGCACTGGCTCTGTATGACTGGTTATTGGTCCTGAAGTTTTAAACGGTTCCATCTACTGCCCTGACCTTCTCGCTTCTTTCTTTCTTGATAGCTTGAAATCCAATATGATCTGCGAATCTAAGGTCGCAGAACTTACCTGTTGCTCCAGAATCCACCATAACAATGATTCTGGTCAAAAATTCTTCCCTGAATTCTAACGTCACGGACATGACCAAATGGGGTGAGGAGACTTGCAAGGTGTTAGCCAATTGATGATTTATTGGGGTTGTTTCTTTAGTCGCATCCACCAGTCCAACTCCGCCTACCGGTGGTGCAGCTAGTTTCCCTTCTTTTTCACTGGTGTCTTGTTTTTTTTTAAGCATGACACAAAATGTCCACCTTCTCCACAATACATGCATAGCTTGTTCAGTCTTCTCCTTTCTTTTTCTTCTTTGGATAGTGGATCTCTGATGACACCAATCTGCATGGGTTCAACTCCCGAAGATCCTTCTGCAGTCCGTGTGTTTTCGGATCTGGCACGATCAAAACGAGGAACATTGGACCTGAACTCTCTCCTTCGTTCTCCCTTTCGTTCCTTTTGCCGATAATCGATTTCCAGAACTAGATCCACCAGTGCTGAAATTTTGGTAGGACGATTAGGAATTTGGGACAAGGCATCCTTTAATTCTTCACCAACCCTCTGTAGAATACTGCCGCTCTTTTATTTTTGGGCCAATTTGTCTCTACCATCAGCCACTAGTTCTCTATTGCCTTGTTTTAGTTCTAACAATTCATTGTCAGAGGCTTGTGAAGCAGTTCTTCAATCAAAGATTCAAAGAAATTCTTTTTTGAAGTCTTCAAGATTGTTTAGGACAGGATCATCTTTGGTTACAAATGGCATAGATCATGAGGCGGCGTCCCCACTGAGGTAGGATAGAATGAAAGCTACGTGGGATTGGGCATCGGGGAAAATTGTTGGACGGCACATAAAGTGCAGAGAGCATTGCGTTAAAAAAATTTGTGTTTTCTGCGGGTCTCCATTGAATCGCTCTGGAGGTGCTAATGGAAATACAAGGGATAATGAATGGATGACTTGTGTGGGGGCCAAAGGTGAGGGACTTGCATTTGTTCTCTGGTTTTTAAAATAAGAAGCTCCTTGACTAGTTTCCAGTACAACCCTATCCGATTTTAAACTATTAATCTCTTGTCTTAGAATTTTATTTTCCTCCCGGACTGGCTCAAGGTCTCTTTGTATATTTCCCAATATGTTTCCTAAACTTTTAAAATCCATTAACTCTGTCATTCTGCTCGGGTGCTTGCACCAATGTGGACACTTCACTCTGTCAGGTCTTAACTGCACAGGAGCAGAATGACGCTAATTTCCAATGCCCCTCTCTAAATGTTCCTGCTAGGTTTGAATGATCCTTCACAGGTAAGTTCCAAGGGAGGAAAGGGGATTAGGACAGAGAAGATACACTCCAACCTCACTGTCGGTTCGGCTTTGTCTTCTTTTAAACTTCAGACAGTACTGTGAACATTAGCATTTATTTTAAAAACTATACCAAATTTCTTATAGACTTATTTTCTTAATTAAAACTAAATCGCTCGTCTTACCAGAGTATGCCTTGGAGCCTACTTCTCTTCTTACTTCTCAGCTTTTGCTTTAATGTTGTATTGAGAAGATGCCACTTAGTTCTCTCTTACTCTTGTCTTTTACAAGGACGACCTGCATTCAATCCTGCTTCTGCTAGTGTACAAGAAAACATAGGGTAAGTATAGATTATTTTCTTCCTTGAGTGCGTGTGTGAGTGTGTAATCTGCCAACCCTCTGATACCCCTTAATTCTTACTCACAGTGATAAGAACTATAGTAGACTTTTACTGGGATTCCGCTGTTCTGTATTCGTTGTTTGTTTTCCTATTTCTTTTGCTTTATTACACCTTAGGCTCTAATGGGAAAGAGTGTTGTTTTTATCTCTTGTATTGTATCTAGGTATTTGGCTTAGGTAACACGGCGCAGGGACTGTCACGCCCACAATGAACTGTGCCGGACCCTACTGACAGGGAAAGTCGATAAATAAACTTTATTGCGGAAGGCGCCATGTCTTTAATGTGCTAGAGGAGGTTAACGTTTGCCGGCTTCTTTTACAACTTAAAAATATGCATTTTATCTTCTCACAAGTTTTATCAGGAAAAGACTAATAGCGTTAGTCTTTTCAAAAGAGAGATTCTTATAATTGGGAATTGGAGGAATTTAACCTTACGGTGCTTCTGAGGTTTAAGAACAAGACTGTGCTGAGAGGAAACCCAGGAAACTGCTATGGAATGCATTAAGGTGAAAACCAGGAATTTTCAGTACTTGCGTAAGAGGTTTAAAACTGACCTTATTCCAGGAACTTTTAATACCGTCGGTAACTAACCGCGACTTTATGTATTTCCACAAACTACCCTAACTGACTTCCATGATGCTGGAAACTGCTCCTCCTCAGCTGATATCTTCGGTGAAGTGCGCCTTGGAATGTTGGAGCGCGCTTCACCAGGCAGTGATTAACAGGGAGAACTAGTCCGCTGAACAGCAGTGTGCTGAAGCATGTTGGCGGCCATCTTGGAATTCCGGCGGTGCCAACAAGCTCGCCAACTCAAGGGGTAATTTATGTGCAGGTGAGTTTGAAAGGGGGAAACAATAGCCACAGTCAGGTTGAAGGGAGGAAACCGCCCGTGAGCCCATACAGATTGTTACTAAATATTATGGAAAAAAGCTTTTTGAAAGTTATCTTTTCGCTGCTTAAAGTTCCTGGAGGTTAATTTGCATTACAACTCCAGCAACTCCCACCCTGTGCTCAGCCAAGGAAGAGATGTGAAAGAGGTGTGAAATTCCTTGCATGAGCACACAACAGTATGGACTGAATGGGCAGTACTGAGTTCTCTGAGCATAATAGAATATGCAGAGAAGGGTATCTGGGGATTCGGTTGACACCGGAGTGTCAAATCCTGCCTGACGGGTCTGTTGAGTAGGGGTGGGTGGAACTCATGGAATTTCACCCAGTGGAATTCCATGGAGTTGCATACAAACCCCACGAGATTCCTTGGAGTTCCACCAATAGGCGGAATTGCTCGTGTAGTGTGTTCCATGCTAAAAATTCAGCATGAACAGCAGTATGCAGTGTGTCAGAGGTTGCTGCTACACAAGCTGATTTTGCTACCGCTTGAGTAGATTTTCTACTCGAATGGCAGGCTTCTGATCTGATACGGTCCTGACCATTTGTGACAATCGCGACCACCTGCATAACATAAATCTTGCCGAATGTTCTCCTAGAGACTTGAAATCCCACCAATTCCATGGATAGAGCAGAGTATTCCCCCCACCCCTACTGTTGAGCCACATGTTACATTTTGGCACACTTGAAAAGGAGAGAGCAGGGCTCCAGGACAATACTGTGCATCTCCCATTATATTGCTGAAGGGTCATGCTTTGTGCTACCAGACTTCTATCTCTGGGTTTGTTATGGGTGCAGTGCTTGCTTCAAACTAGATTTTAGTGTTAGATGTGGGAGGACACAAGTGATTACCCCAGTACACTCATTTAAACACCAACAGCCCTCAGAGTCCAAGCATAGTGTGACTGAAAACTTTTGCCATCTTGAAAACGCCCTGGCATATGGCATTTTAGGGCAGTATGTAGTAGAGTCTTTATTCAGGAGCAATTAAGGCTCTATTCGTACTGCCAAAAATAACTGCCGTTAGACAGCTAAGGCTGGAGTTTTGTCTATTGAATATATTTCATTAGCTGATCTCAGCTTTGTGAACTATTGCCACAGGTGGGAAGTACACCTGAGGAGACCCTAAACAGCCTGATTTGGAAAGAACTAGTAACCTTTCTCAAAATACATCAAACCATTGGGTTGTGCCAGCTCAAGAGAATTGTGAATAATCTTTACTTAAAGGTCTTGTGGGAGTCTAGACAAGACTAAACTATCTTCAAAACAACAGCCAAAGCAGCTGCCAAGAGTGTTTGCTTTAGAACCAACTTAGACGCCTTTGCTAAATTACCAAGAGCACAGTTATTATTGCTATTTTTTCACATTACTTTCTATCAATGTGAAACATTCAACACATCTTTAATTCATCAGATGCAGATTTCTACGATTACAACTAAAATCTATCCAACCCTGGATATTGAAAGTAGCCTGTCCTTGTTGCCGGGAGGTATGGCAGTACATTCACATCATTGATGCACATAATCTGTCTTGGAAAATGGCCCTCTCTGAAGGATCACCTTGAAAAGTTTTCCTTCCTTCTCCTATTTTTCTGACCTTCTTTTTGTTGGCCTCAGGACTCTGAGCATCGTATCACTGATGACCAGTGCTAAAGTGCAAGTGCTTCTCCACTAAACATGGTAACATTGGTGTATACACAACTGGCATATTTAGTTTAATTGTAAGTCCCTTGTGAAGTGGTATACCACATATTCAAGGCCTATAAATCAAATACTGCGAGTTGGTCCGAAACACTGATTGTGTCACCCACACAAGTAGCCTTTCAAACTGTCTCAGGCCTGCCTTTGCAAGGCCTGTCTGTGCTGTCTACTGCCCCTTTTATTTGACATTTATAACCACTTGACAAGCCTTAAACTCAACTTTTGTTACACATAAGTAATCCCAAAAGGTAGGCCCTAGGTAGCCCTAAGGGCAGGGTACTGCGTAACTAAAAGGTAGAACATCTCATTTTAAGTTTCACATGTCTTGTTATTGACAAACAGCTAAAAACTTTTTTCATTACAGTGAGGCCTACTCCTCTCATAGGCGAATTGGGAATTCCTTAATACATTTTCAAGCTGTAATTCCTGATCAGAAAAGAGTAGCTGCATCATGTTTCATATCTTTGAAATAGCAGTGATAAATCCTCTTTACTGGTAAAGTTGGATTTAACATACTATTTGAGGAATTCCACTTTTAGAAAGTGGAGATTGCCCTGCTCTTACTGTTCTGTCTGCCATGCAGCCTGTCTCCAGTACATGTCTGGGGTGGGTGACAGCTAGACATATGGGGTAGGTGACAGCTAGACGTTGTGTATTCCCTCTAAACAGCCATAAACTCAGTAAGGGTGGGTGTGACAGATAACTAATCTGTATTTTGATAATTCTTCCGGGGCAGGAAGTGTGTGAGGGGGCTGACACACCTGAATAGGCAGTGTCCTGTTTGCCATACAAAGGGCTGATTATCCCATACTGATAATATGGAGCCAGGGATGGGAAGAAAGGGGGACTTGTGCACTTCAAGGACCTGCTTTAAAGTCACCCCCACTTTAAAGGCACAACTGGGTATAAGTATTGGGGCTCAGACATCACATTACTGGACCTGTGAAGTACTCTGCCAGTAGTAAAGACTACTGTGTTACAAGGATTGCCTCTCTGCTGCTCTGAAAGAACTGCTTTTCTGCTTTACTGTATTGCCCTGCTGCCTGCCAATCTTTGCCCATCTCATGTGAAGTCGGAGATACTCCAAGGGCTTTCCTCCTATTCTGAAGGCTCGGGGCCATCAAAGACTTCCTTCAACCCTGCAACAGCACCTAGACTCTTCCATTTGTGAGTCCTGCCCTGCCAAGTGGTGCCAAACTAGTCCTGGCCCCTTGAAGGGATACTCCTGCTTTACAGAACCATCAAAATCGATACACTGACTGCTTTGCACTGACTGAAACAGACACATTGCCCTTCGATGATATCACTTCAACAGGCTGCACGACTCAATGATGAGGGACAGCGTGGCCTGACGCAGCAGTGCCTGCATCTTAAAGGGGCTCGTCTACAAAGCCTTCATCACCTGCATTGTTCGTAACTGACATAGCAAGTCTTAGACGTCAACGCTTGCTCCATCCAAGGTACTTTTTCAGCGGGGCCTGCATGAGTCTTGTAGCTGTCCTTCCCTCCATCAAAGTCAGCCTGAACTTTGGATTTACCAATTCCAAGTAACCACTAAGCGCCATTTGCTTCTAAGCACTACTTTTTGATTTATTCTTTAAAAATGCATAACTCAATTCTACGTATTGGACTTTTGTCATTTTGGTCTTGCTTTACTCATTAAAATGTAACCTTTTTTCTAAACCTGGGTGGAGTATTTTTGTGGTGTTTTGATTGTTTTACTGGGTGTGTTGCACAAAAACTTTACACATTTTACACATTGCTTCTTTCGATAAGCCTGACTGTTCTGTGCCAAGTTACCAGAGGGTGAGCACAGGTTATCTTTTAGTGTCTATGTAGCTAACCCGGACTAAAGTGGTGGTTCCAGCATTTACAAGGTGCATTCTCTGACAACCAGAAACCCCAGTTCTAAGAATCTGCCTTTGACCCCTTCTCTCAGACCTCAGAAGGAAATTCTTGTGTCCCCGTTTCATTTGCCTAGGAATTAGATCCATCAAATTAGCTCTAGATTACTTCCTACATGGAACTGATACACAGGTTCAAACTAGATTTATGAAGTTTCTGTTCTGGATGTGGCAACAATCCGTTTGGGGAAAACCAACATCCACTGCCACAGTCAGACTTGTTTTGAGTCCAAGCAGTAACTTTTAAAAGATCCCATCTTCTAGGATTCATCAAGATTTTAAAAAACATTTTTTTTGTTTTAACTGAGCTGCCCATGTGCAAGTTGCTCAGAGGTATTGCTTCAGAACTGGCTTGAGTCATCATCATGAACCCAGATTTTTCTGATCATCCATCACCTATTGAATCTCTGCAAAGGCTTCTATGGAAAGGGTCTGGCAGGAGCACTCTCTATTCATGCCTGTTCTAGGACTGGGTGAAATGTTTAATTTCATTGGCAGAATCGGAAGAATTTAGCAATTCCGGGTTACTCTTGTAATACGGCTCTACTTATAAATTTCGCCACTCTGCCTGCAGTATTATTTGCAGTGGTTGTGGCTGGAAAAAGGAGCAGTCCCGCTATGTTTACAAAAATAACTGCAGATTAAAGTTTAATCTGCTCCCTCTTGTGGCCCTGTTTGGAACTAAACCACTGTAGTGCCACTGCATACCCCTCTGCACCCTTACGTACTCTGTGGTATTCTGCAGAATATGTAAAGGCTCCAAAGGGTATGCACTGCATAATATCTGAACAGGACAAGAGGAGGGAGCAGTCCCTCTATGTTTAAAAAAACAATGAAGTGCCTTTTTAAACATAGGGAGACTGCTCCCTCTTTTCACCCTGTCTAGAGATCACTGCAGTGCATACCCTGTGATGTCCTTACATACTCTGTAGTAATCACTGCAGAGTATGTAAGGGCACCAAGGGGTATTCACTGCACAGTGATGTGCAGTGGTTTCCAAAGTTTAGAAACCATTGCATACCACTCATCAGCGGTGCCCTCGCTTTCTCTGCAGTAATCATTGCAGAGAATGTGATGGCACAGAATGGTGTTTGACAGTGTTATTTTTCAAGCGCCATGTGCGTCCCTGCACTACTTTTGGACACAAGGGTGCAATATTTCTCTAAGAAAATAGTGCCAAATGCCTACTCTGCCTTGTTGCAGAATGATATGGAATTTCGTGGAAATTTAATATAATTCTGCTGAATTCTATGCAGTCAAACTCCACCAATTCCACTCACCCCTAGTTTATTCTACACAGTCTATCTAGAAAGATTATTGACTTTTAGCACTACTTAGTCTGATTTAGAATTTTTTTAAATGTTTTTAGTGGGAGGGTAGAATATATGTTGTGTTGTCTATTGTATTCATATTGTAATGGTGTTTAGTAACCTATCAATATACCTTTTAAATAGCATATAGCAACAAATAGGAACTACTGAAAATGTGGTAAGAATTGCCCTTGGAATCTTTAAATCCATTGCTTAGGAAATGTGCAGGAGTCACCCACCCACCCATTAGCTGGTGCCAGGAATAGTTCTAGCACCCCAAGGCAACTGGTCAGAACACTCTCTGGACCTGTAGAAGATCAGAAGTGGACAGGACCTGTTGTCTATGACCTGTGAGGAGCTGTGGTGAAGGATTGGACTGCCTCCCCCTTGCACACTGGACATGTAACTCGGCTTCAAAGGTCAGTTGGATGAGCAGCAATGTGGCTATATGGACATAAAAAGCTATAAGAGGCCTTTTCCCTATAATTTTCAGCTGGCAGGTGGTAACTGAAATTTGAACTGGACTCTTCTGAGGACCTCTGCCTGGCACCATGAGAGTCCAAGGCACAGGAGAAGTATTTTCCTGTGGTTGATTGGGAATAAGGAAATGTTTGGAAACATTTGAAAACGTTTGCTGCAGAGCCAACGGGACCTACTTTGAAAAGCACACATTTGGTAGTTCAACAGGCTCAGATAGCCCTCTGAAAGGCTCCAACATCTCTGAAAAAATGACCAAGACCCTTTCTGTTTTACTACTTTGGAAACTTTTTCATGCTAAAACTTCAAAAGTTCAAAAGCCTTAGTGGGACCAACCTGCACCAAGAATTCATAAGGCAGCTCCACAGCAGCAGTTACAATTCATGAGATATCCCACTGGGAAAGAAATTTCTTTTTCTCAAAACTATGTCAAAGCCAGTTTTTGGATAAGGAGTTTGAAACCATTTGGAGCTTTTTGAATCCTAGACTTTCACTGTAACCAATTCACTGGGTTTAGTCGACAAAGGCTCCATTGTGGTCAGCCCTACATCGAGTCTAGGTCCGAGTCTACCACAACCATTGACTACTATTGGCAGATAACGCTTTTTGGTGCTTTTGTCACTTAAATATTTCAAAATTCATACTTGATTTTTGTCATTTTGATGTCATTGTGTTACTTAAAAAAACTAAAAAAATTTTAGCTGACATTTTAAATTACTTTTGTAAGTTTCAAAACATGTACAGTGTAAAATTAATTGGCACTGCCTTTAATTAGTACAGGCGACTCATAGATCTTTACAACTTGTACCCTCTTCCAACACATATTTTATGCCACCCAAGTAACTCCTCATCATGGAATCACTGGAGCTGCAGCACCAAACAGAGCCCCTTTTCCTGTATACATTTATACCTTTGTTTCATGCAGTTAACCATTGTACCATCATTTAATCTTATTTAACCAATTATAATTTAAAATTTTGAATTATTGACAGCCTATCTGGCCACAAGCTAATCTGTCATCAGTTACATCTTCAACTGCTCCAATTAGCTGCAGTTCATTAATTATTCACTTTAGGTTCTGTTCACTAATATTTGCACCGACTCTATTTCAAACAATATAATGCAATCTTGTGGTCAAAAGCAATTGTATTATACTAATTCTTTGGGGAGGAGAAAGTGCTCTCCCAATTAGAAATTCAGCGGGGAGATATAGTCTATCTTGGGAGCCGTGGGCTGGTACTTAACCCACCAGCCCCATATCCTTCTGATTCCTTAACTTTCACTCTTGGCAGGTTTGAAGCCACAGGGAGGAAACATGGAACGGACATCTTGGCCCTGTCGGCTCCAGTAAACCATAATCTCAATAATAGTAATCCCCAGCGCAGCAACCCAAACTCTGCCCAAAGGTTGATGGTCCTATCTTGGAACATTGCTGGAATTAAAAACAAGCTTCATTCCCCTGAATGGGAGCAGTTTCTGGGTGAATTTGAGGTGTGTATGTTCCAGGAAACCTGGGCAAGGGAAGATGTTGTGAGAATGGGTTTTGCAACTTATAATGTGATGGCCTCCTCAGGGGGAAGGGGTAGGCCCTCTGGGGGATTATCTACCTGGGTTGCTACCCATTTGAATTAAACTGTTGAACAGCTGGACACTTTGTCCGATGACATTCGGCGCACGGTACTCACGTTTTCCCCGAATAATAGAGTCGCTTTTATTAACATCTACTCTCGCACGGTAAGCATCACCCAGGATTCCCCTACCACAGACGCATTAAACTCATTTATAGATGCAGCCCCCCTGAATTTAAAATTGGTTATAGGGGGAGATTTTAACTGCAAATTTGAGGCTCTTGTTGCTTCCACGGATATTTCTTTTAGTGATGAGGATAGCTTGTGGTTAATTCCTGACCCCCAGATCCCCCCTGTTAAGGCGTGGACCCCACTGGTACTCCAGATTAATGCAGTTCTCCTAGCACACTCTTTGAGAGCATGCAATTGTCGTACCAAGTCAGATCAGCCAGGGAAGTTAACTTTGAATAAAACAGGGCAAACTTCCCTTTTGGACAATATTCTAGTGGAGACTAGGCTATGGCAGTGGGTTGTTGACTTTGCTGTCATACCGAGACATGATAGTGACCATCATGCCTTGATGCTGGAGTTGCAGCTCCCAGGCCTTTATAATCCTGTGGCCTCTGATTCTTCTCCAGCTAATAACTTAAAACTCACTAACAATAGAAGGAGAATTAGATGGGGCACAATGAAGCAGTCTCCGGACAAGGAAGTGGCATTATATTTGTCAATTATCTCGCCACTTTCAGCTCTGGAGGAAACTGTTAGAGCTCCAGTTTCTCCTGAATCCACTGGTAGAATTGAGGCATTGTATGCTGAACTTACTAATAGCCTGACTAATACCCCCCAAGTCTAACAAGGGTGCCAAACTAACTTGGTTTGATGACACCTGCCGTAAGGCAAAGGGAGGTCTTATAAAAGCCATTAAAAGCACTAACAAATGGCAGAAAGTGCCTCCTCTAGGATGCCCCGCTTGTACCTGTTTAGATGAAATGGTTATCCATGTTTTCTTTTTTTGCCCAGGCTATACTAAGGCCAGACAGCGTTGGCTCGTACCGCTTTGTAGAATTCTAGGGTGTAATCAATGTTTAGAGGCATTCAGAATTTTACAAACTGACACACACCCACCTATTGTGTTTGCGGTGTCCCGTTTTTTTAAATTCAATGTGGCAGAGTCGAAGGGGATTCTTAAGCTTATCATTGTAGTTAGTAATCTCCTCCACTGAGCATTGGTTCGTATTTTAATATTATCATTAAAAAAAATATATATATATATTTTTTTCATGTTTTTAGTTGTTCTTACTGTTTCAAATTAATAGCAATGTATTATTGTATTACTCCTTTTCTATTGGTGGTATAGACAGTTAATTGATATAATTCCAAAACAAATGTTTTAAATTGTCTTTTTCACTATTTGAATTGTTTACTTTTTATGGTCTGTAATGACCAAAATAAAGGTTTTGGAATTGAATTGTATTATACTAATGTAATTGCATTGTTTTAGATTTCTATGCATATGCCATTACTTTTGTAATATATCTTGTTTCCTGTGTAGTTCTGATACCTTACCTTTTTACCAGTGACTATAAAAGCCATTATAGTTAGGTGTGAAGTGTTGAGGTGCTAGAAAACAATTCAACAGCTTCTAAATCTAGGAAGTGTGTTGTAATGTAAATACTGACCAGTTAGCTGAAATAATCCTTATGGGAAGTGGCTGCGGTGAATGGCTTCACAAAAGACATGGACAACAACCTACATTACTCTTAACACCGGAGAGTGGAGCCTGACATCTACAATATTGAAGGGGGCCTCCTCGAAAATAATCCTGAAAACCCCTGGGTTCAGAAACTGAAAGTGCTGTGTCAGGGTTAATTAGATGGGCTCCCAGTTCTGCCTCAGTGCCATAAGTGACTGAAGAATGGCTCCATCTTTGAGAGAGACACAACTGGCAGGTATATGAAATTCAGCTGCAAGGTTGGGAGTAGACTGCACTTATCACCATGAGAGCACTACCCAGACAGAGACTTGGCCACCTGGGAGCTGTAAGACAGACCAGCGGTGACTTTTCCAGGGACAAATATTTCAACTAAGGTTCTCATTTGGGGCCTCATGTAGGTAGCGAAATACCGGTCGGTAACGGCCGATTTTCGGTAAATATGCCGTTACCGACCGGTATTCAGACAAGTGAGATGTAGGAGTCCAAAAACCACTTTTCGGTAAATATGAGGCGGTAAATACCGATTCATAGTTACCGAATTCTAAAATACCGATTCATATTTACCGAATACATAATTAACGAATCGGTAAATATGAAGTGGTAAATATGAAGTGGTAAAAATTTAAAATGACATGTAGGAGCAGTCGGTAATTAAGAAATCCAGGAAAATCGGTAAATAAGAGTCGGTAATTAACACGGATTGAAAGCAGGTGGTAACCATCAACAATGCACATAAGCAATCCCAAAATGCAACAGCGTGGACAACATGGCCGCCATGTACGTCATTGCAAGGCGCCTACGTCTACAGGCAGCAGGACTGAGGGTGTGGCGACGGGAGGAACAAATCTACAGACAGCGCATCACACTATTACAGCTGACTGATGCAGAGATACATGAGAGGTACAGGCTACACCCCGAAACCATCATGGACCTGATAAGGGACCTGCACCCACTCCTGGACCAGCCAACAAGAAGGGCGCACGCCATACCACCACATGTGCAGGTGCTCTGCAGCCTACATCTACTGGCATCCGGCAGTTATCAGGTGGTGATAGCTGCGGTGGGTGGTGTATCCCAGAGTTGCCTGTCCCGTTTCTTCAGGAAGTTCCTGGATGCCATGATGCAGAGAATGCACCACTACATAAGCTTCCCAAACACACAGGCTGCACTGCAGAAAACAAAAACAGACTTTTATCACATGGCACAGTTCCCCCATGTCATCGGCTGTATTGATGGTACACACATCCCAATCTGTCCACCAGCTGATACAGAGCACATCTACAGGAACAGGAAGTCCACCCACTCCATCAATGTGCAGGTGATCTGTGATGCAGGGAACATCATCACAGATATTGTTGCAAAGTTTCCTGGGAGCACCCACGACTCTTACATCTTCCAGAATAGTGGGATCTACACACGACTGAGTGCCGGCGAATTCGGAGAGGGATACCTGCTGGGTAAGTAACAGTGACGCCCCTTGAAACCTGCAAATCAGAGTGTATAGAGGCATGTAACTGATGGTTCCCTTTTACTCATCCAGGCGACAGTGCATATGCATGCCGTTCATTCATCCTCACTCCCTACCTACACCCAGCAACCCAGAGTGAGAGACGATACAACGTGGCCCACAAAACAACACGCAATGTGGTGGAGCGCACGTTTGGACTACTGAAGAGCAGGTTCCGCTGCCTCCACAAGAGCGGAGGCGCACGCCAGTACAAACCCATCACCTGCTGCAAGATTATTGCCACTTGTGCAATGCTGCACAACCTTGCCACGAAAAAAGGTACAGATGTGGAACTAACATATTTTGAGGACAACGAGGATGAGTCAGGCCAGCCAGAGGGCAGCGCAGCTAGAGTGCCAACTGCAATCGATGGGAGAGAGAGACGGGCAGAGATCACATGCAACTATTTCTGAGTAAGTGAGGGGACACAGCGAGTTGTGAGAAGTCATGACGTAGTTTAATGTGGCACCACGCCATGAACACATGAACAGGCCAATCTGGCAATATACCATCTATACAAGGAGTATGTCCAGGGTTACGTCACCCAATGGGAAGTGGCTAAGCAGGGCCACATCAATGTTTGCGCATACGCGCTGCAGTGGTGGATTGCACGGCCTGTGCATCCTCACTAGAGCCAACCCCAAGCCGCCTGCTGCTCCTGCGTGCTTCGGGGACGGGGGGTGTGATGCTGCTGCTGGTGTCGATGCTCTCCGCAGCATCCCCTGCAGCAGTTGTCGACGCCTGACTAGTCAATAGCACCCCTAGTGCACTTGTCACCTGCACCATCCCCCGAGACAGGTCGCTGCAGCACTGTGTTAGGCCCTCCTGCATCGCCACAGAGCGCCGGCAAAGTAGGGAAGTCGCAGTTGCCAGACGGTTGAGTGCCCTGCTGGTAGTGTCCCTTCTCTGGCGTTCCCGGCGCCGTGCTTCGATGTCAGCATCTAATTTGCTGCACAACTGCTGTATTGACTGGGACATGTCCCGAATGCCCGCAGCCATGCCGCCAATGTTTGTGTCCATGTTGACTAAGCTTGTCTTCATCACCCGCATGTGCCTCTGGACTGACATAACTGCCTTTGATTGCAGGCGCTGTTGCTTCAACATTTGGCCCTCGAGCCCCAAGAAGACACCATGGCCATCAGTGGGTGCTGGTGGACTCTGGACACGCGACCTGCGGCGCCCTCTTGCTCCCGTCTGTGCTGCCTGTGAGGTGTGGGGCACAGTGGGATGGCTCCCTTCCTGGTGCCCGGTGCGGTCTTCTGGGCCCATGCTGTCGTCTGACGAGGTGTCGAAGGCTCGTAGCCTGGCTGCTGGACGCCTCCTCATTCTCACACCTGCAAGCGGAGATGTGGCCGGTGATTCGAACATGAGTGGCGATGCTGGCTGTGGTTGTGGTGATGCTGGCTCTCGGTGAGGTGATGCTGGCTCTGTGTGCGGCGAGGCTGGCTGTGTTGGTGGTTCGGCTGCCAGTGGGCCTGCTCCCTGGTCTGAACTCGTGCTGGCTAGAGGTGATTTTTGTGGCCGGTGTGCCGTCTCCCCTGCAGCATGCCCTGTACTGCATGATGTCACATCTGTGGACAGAAAAACAACATTGGCTCAGTGTCCCCGAAGGGCTGCATTGCAAGCGTCACAATAAATCATTTCACATTCCAATCTGTCCTCTGTCTCCTTGTGCCTCGAGTGCGTGACATGCCTTGTTGCCCTGTGACATTTACGTCATGGTTAGTGTTGCCCTGACTACATCTCCCGGAATGCATTGCCTGTCTGCACTGACACGTGTGGACTGCAGTGTGATTCTCGTTTCACAATGGGGGATGTGGGATAGGGGTAGGGGAGGCTACATTGCTGTGCTTTCGTCTTACCTTGTTGTGTGGCGGCTCTGGCAGAGCTGTCGGCGTCCCCAAGACCCACGACGCTCTCTTGCTCGATTGTGGCCGCCACCAGCTCCTCCAGTTCGGTGAGGGCAGGTGCCCTGTTGGTTCCACCTCCGGTCTGGCTGGCCTCCTTCTGGATGTCGCCCATCTTCCTCTTGGTCACAATCCTCAGGTCATACCAGCGCTTTTTGAGGACCTCAATGTCCCTGTGGGTCACTCCCACAGCATTGACCTGCGCCTGGATGGCCAGCCATATGTTGCGCTTTTCGGCCTCAGGCACTTGCAGGGATTGCCTCCCAAACAGCTTCTGGTGCTGCTTCACCACCTCCTCCACCAGCACCTGGAGTTCCTTGGGGCTGAATTTGAGCTTCCTCCTCCTTTCCCCTCCGTCTTTCTGTGTTCTCTGGCTGGACATGCTGTTCGTTTCCCGCTCGCACATGCAACTGCTCCCTGCCTCTCCTCTGCACTCCAAGCCTCTCCAGGGTCGGCTAATTATGTACACCTGCCTGGGTGTGGCCACGTCGGCTAATTGTGTACACCTGCCTGGGTGTGGGCAGTTCCTGGTTGGGTGGGCTGTCGTTGCACAGGATTAGCTGTTTCGTCAAGTCATGTGATGTTATTTACCGAATCCGTACATACCGATTCGGTATTTTCCGATTCGGTAGATACCACCTCGGTATTTTCCGAATCGGTAGATACCACCTCGGTATTTTCCGATTCGGTAATTATCACCTCGGTATTTACCGAATCGGTGAATTCCGATTCGTATTTACCGAATGTTACCGAATCGGTAACTGTTACCGAATTTTTACCTACATATAACTTACCAATTCTAATTTACCGATTCGGTACGGCTCGGTATTTAAGAACCGGTAAAATTTATTTACCTACATGAGGCCCTTGGTGTTTGGCAGAGGTATCAAACTACCATATAAGTTGGTGGTTCAAAAGACCCACAAAATGTGTAGTTTGCCCGCCTCAGTTAGAAGTGGGGGTAATGCAGGGATTCCACCGGAGGTGAGCGAGGAATGGGGACACTCAAAGAATTAAAATCTAAGATCATAATTTTGCTGTTCACATTGAAACCATCTGACATAGATATTGGGAAACGTTTACATACATTTTTGCAGATATGTATTTTCTGGCCATTGAGTGGACCTCTTAATTTGACAAATGGCTCTAATATAAACCCTCACTTTAAATTTGAAATTATCTATGTGTAGATACGAATATTCAAGAAATTTTCCAAAAAACTGTTCATCAACTCCAACTCCTTCCGGCAAGGTTTTGTGGCGATCCATCAAGCAGAGCCCCAAAAAAAGATGGAGTCCCTAAACGTTTATCTCCCATTTTAATTCCCACAGAACATTTTGGGAAACGATAAAGAAAAAATGTGTGAACTGAATTCCTCCAATTTCAGCTGAAATTTTGAAATGTGCTTTTTGTTATTTTGTGTAGATCCATTCAGCCATTTTTGAGAAAATTGCTGTAAAGAGGTGCTAGTGATGGTCATGAAGGGGAAAGAAATAGACACTTACGGACTGTTTGTGTCTAGGAGTGCTCTGATTGACAACTTTAAACAGGACAAGTCAATCCTGTATGAGTGGCCACAAACTGAACAATATTTTGTGGCAGCCATTATAGGGCTCAAGGCCATGGACCCTGCATACTGTAAATTAATTAACAAATAAATACGGACCAGTGTGAGCACACAATGACCTCCAGAGGTATGTGGGGGTCCCAAAGGAAACCCCGTTTTTGTTTGAGTGGCCACAATATGGGCACCATGCTTTGACAGTCATTGCAGGTGCTGATGCATAGTTGGTTATCTACAAAATGATTTAATAAAAATATAATGTGCAGAGTTCACATTTAAAAATTAGATGTGTTAAAATACAAAGATTGCAGTAGGTAACGATACGTAAATACTACAAGCTGGTAACATAGAAATGAAGCATGAGTTCTTAACATGACATAACCAAAAATGCCATGATTTAAAAAGCAGACATATTAATTCTAAAAAGCTTGTTTTTTGCGTTGAACCATTGTTGCGCAAGATGGTTTTTCTTCTTTTTGCTGAAGATGTTTAAATTTTGACAGCTACTGTTTATTAGTTAATGAATATACATTTGTTGTTTTAGACAACTGATAGTGAGGTTCTCACCGCAAGAGATGCAGACAGCAGGGAGGATTATTTGTGGGAAGCAGATTTGAAAAGCAAGAAAGGATGTGCCACACAATTCAAGTACACATGGTCAAAGGACAATTGTACTCTGGTGAGAAGATGGGAAGTAAACCTGTTCCTAGGAGTGTGCTGAAATCCTATTGGCCAATATGAATAAGAAAAAATATTAATATTGCAACATAGAAAATGTGCTTTTATATTAGTGCTTATTCTTAGACTAGAGAGCAGAGTAGTAGGTGTATGTCCCCTGTCCTAAACTCTCAGAGAGGCAACTATGTACTGAGTTTTCTTATGCATATCTTTATGAGAAGTCTTAGATTATTTCTTGATCTGCTGTTATTTGAGCTGAGAATAATTTCCAGCTTTTAATGCTAAAGATTCATTCTTATACTTGATTCTCTCATCAAACCCTTCAGGGCTATCTAAACTGACACCTTTTACCCTTCTCGCATTCATACTGACTTATTTAGAATAGAGACATTTCTTCATGGAACATGCTTGTTGTATTTTATTTATGCCTTATTGATTTGCTAAAATAATTTGCTCAATTACCAAATATTGATTGATTGTATTGACTTTTGGTAATGAGATTTCAAAAATAATACTTTAATAAAGAATGAAAAACTAGAAGATTTGAAAATAAAACTCTTTAACTCAAATAAACTCTCTTTATTGACTGAACTAAAAGAAATGATAATTGATAACGTATTATATTGAATTCAGCTCCTTACATCTCTATTGACAGCAAAGATTAATTGACCTGTACGTGATGTTCACTGATTGATGGGAAAATGACAGTGTAATCCCATGCTTCAACCGTTATAGCAGAATATGGTTCCTGTCATGAGAGAGTAGCTGAAATAATTAGCTCTAGTTTTGAAATTTCCATATCCTTAGGTCCACAGTCCGAACTTGAAGATTGATGAAGTTACGGTGGTGGAGGTGTGAGTATTAACAGGGTTATGCATTGCAATTGTCTTTGTTGAGATTTTGTCATGTTGTGTTTGAGAATAGTGGTGTTTAAGTGCTAAATATTCAACAGTTGAAGTGGTTATCAGAATCAAAGTAGTCTAAGATCCCAGGACAAACAGTTGAAATAGAGTAGTTAATTGTTTGCTAAGATTTTATGATGCAGATTTGTGAGGTGCCACTGAATTACACAATTGAGCTACGAACTTTAATGTTCTTTTGATTTCCCAAGGCCTGTAAATTAAATGCTACTAGAAGGCCTGCAGCACTGATTATGCCACCCACTTAAGTAGCCCTTTAAACATGTCTGAGGGCTGCCATTGCAGAGGCTGTGTGTGCAGTTTTTATCTGCCATGTTGACCTGGCAAGTTAAGCCTCATGCGAGGCCCACACTTTACTTTTAATACATATAAGTCACCCCTAAGGTAGCCCTTGGACTGCCCAAGGACAGGGTGTAGTGAATTTAAAAAGTTGGAGATGCACTTTCAAGTTTTACATGTCCTAGCAGTGACAAACGCTTACATTCATTTTTCAATACTGCCAAGCCTATCTCTCCCATAGTATAACTTTAGGATTACCTTATTATATTTTATAGGTGAATTTACACTTAGGAAGAGATTGGACACTCACATTTGATGTCTCTGGAATCACAATTTAAAATCACAATTCATGGTCAAGTCAGATTATACAATGCAAATCTGAAAATACCACTTTTAGAAAGTTGGTATTTTCTTACTTTAACCATTTGGTGTTTGCTGCCTGTGACTTTATACATGTCTGGGGTGGGTGACAGCTGGGCTTTGTACTTTACCTCTAGACAGCGACACACAAAGGGAGCTTTAGTGTGACTTGGTGGGTCATCCACAACCTGATGTGCCATTCTGGAAAGGATGGGAGGGAGGAGCTGGACACAGCCTCACATTTGTACCTGAATAGGCTGTGACCTGTCTTCACACAAAGGGCTGCATACCCACCTATAGTGAGTCTGGAGCTAGGGCCCACATATCAGTGTGTGGTTTGAAAACTTTGTATCGTGTTTATGGAAAGATTTCCCATAGACCAGTGATGAAAGCTTATAGTGCCATGATACCCCCTCAACTACAATATGGAACAGAATTGTTATGCCTAAGTGGTAAAAGTGTGTGGGATAATGAGGAAGGGAAGTGCTTGAAAAATCTAATGTCCCTACCAGGCTCGGCCATGATACAGGCAATAAGAATGGAGTTGGGTATGACTTCATGGAATATGCAGGCCCAAGTAGCAGTAATACGGTTTTGGAAAAGATTGGTGCAGGGTGAAGTTCATAAAGTTTCCCAATGGTGTAAGAAGGTGATTGAGCACAGTGACTTAAAATGGGCCAAAGGAGTCAGAAGAATTTGAAATCAATATGTGGAAATTTGAAGGTGAGTCTATACCAGCAGATGTTACAACCAGAAGTTAGTAAGAGTGAATTAAGTGTCTTAGGGAAAGAACGCTCTCTGGAAGAAGACTGGGAGTACATGAGAGAGAAAAGATCGGTACAATTTATGTTAAGTAGCTGGCAGAAGGAAACCTGGTTCCCATATTTGGATAGATTACCTAATTGTTGGCTCAGATGTGAAATACTAAGATTAAGAACTGGTATTAATCACTGGATAACAAAAGAGAGAACAATAAAGGAAGGGATACAGCCGAATGGGATATGTATGTGTAATGTGGGTACAAAATGTGATATCATGCACATACTATTAGACTCTTTAAATATTTTACCATTGCGAAAAGTGTTTTTATTCCCTATTTAAATACGGAATTATGTGTTGCACCCAAGCCATAGAATTTTAGGTTGATATGTGTAACCTTGGTATTGTAATAGCTATTGGAAGGTACATGGTTGCCGCAAAAAAGTTCCATATGGTGTAATAAGTTGAACAATGTAACCATGGGGAAGTAAGGAACAATGTGAAGGAGAAGAACCTCAGCTCGATCTGAACAGAAAAAATATAAATAGGATAATTATCTTTTAGGGTTTTTAAAAGTGTTTATTAAGTATGTATTAATATGTGGCATGATTATTCTGCATATATACTGTGGGATTGAACTGGGAAGTGTTATGAAAATGTAATCAAATTATTTTTAAGATGGTTGTTTTTATAGTATTGATGAAATTATGTATGATATTAGAGTGTATATAAAATGATTGTTCTTGTGCTGTTTAAAGATTAATGGTCTAAATAAACATTATCTTGGCTGATTGACTGACACCTACAGTGATTCTGGTGCCAAGGCAGGAAGGCCAGGAACCCTGTGAACTTCAAAGCCATCTCTTTGAAGTCTCCCTTCTTTCAAAGGTCCAACTGGGTATAAGTACTGGACCTAAGACACCACCAATTCAGTACACTTCTGGACTTGTGGATACTCTGCTAGGAAGAAGGACTGCTGTGCTGCTGAAGGACAGCCACTCTGCTGGACTGCTGCTCTGGAAAATCTGCTTTCTTGCTGTTCTGACCTGCTGCCTTCAGCCCTCCGGGGTGAAAAGGACTGGACCCACATCACTTGAACCTAGAACCAGAGTCAATCCAAGTGCTTGCTGGCTTGCCTCCTGATTGAAGTCTCAGGGACTTAAAAGACTTCCAAAGCACATGCTACGGCACCTTGACACTGCCATCAGTGAGTCTGCCCTGCCAAGTGGTGCCAACCCAGTACTGGACCGTTGGAAGTAGGTTTGAAGTGCTGCTCCAGCTGAATCCATTCATTGCCATCGATGCAAGGACTAGGAACTGGTGCATATGTTCCACTGCAGAAGCATCGCCTTCATTGCGAGGATTGACTCCGACACGCTGCCGACTGCATCAACTTCATTCTTGATGTATCATCGCCATTGCATGGCTTGGAACTGACACATCGCCTTCCTTTGTGGACCGCCGACGACGCATCGCCTTGCCTGCACTCCGTACCTTGTCTTCGGCATTGACACAACCAATGAATGCACTTTGTTGCGGACAAAGGCTATTTTCTATATCTGACCCAAGCTCCATAATGGTTGGCCTGAACTTTTGCGCTTAACCCAGTCTACTTTGACCAGATAGCCCCAGTTGATGCTTTATGCTTTTAAGTGCTATATTTCAGTTTATTCTTAAAAAATTCACAACTCCGGTATGTTTTTGTATGGTGTTTAAACTGTTTTAGTGTTTGAAGTGTTGCACAAATACTTTCAGATTGCCTCTTAAGTTAAGCCTGACTGTTCTGTGCCAATCTACCAGGGGCTGAGAACAGGTTATTTAGGTGGCATTTGTGACTTACCCTGACTAGGACTGTAGTTCCTGCCTGGATAGGTTGCATACCTCTGCCAACCAGAGTCCCATTTTCTAAAAGCATGCTTATTATGAATGATTGGTGCAGGTTTTTAAACAGCACAGTGGACAAGAAAATCCTGAAAAAGGTGACATCGGGAATTTCATGTCACAGTTTGTTCTTGGGTTGCAATCAGAGATCAGTGTGCACATACAACAAAATGTGATTTGTTGGCAGATGAAACCAGTAAATGAGATCCTGAGGTATTTATGACACTACAGTGATGAGCAAGTAATGAAGCAGAAAAGACTGAAGGAGTACGTTATGCTTGCACAGACAAAGCTGGCTCAGAAAGCATTCTAGAATCAGTAATTTGGAGCAAATATTGATGGAAGGCAAGGTGTTGGTTTTCAAGCTGCAGGTCAGGGTGCTCAAGGAGAAGTTGGTGTTTCACCAGGTAGAGCTAGAGGTATTCTGATTGACACAAATTCTGGGATAGACATTGTAACGTTGAAGAAAATGACTCCATAGCATTATTGTAATAATCCTGGGATTTTGCAGAGGGAGTGTAGACAGAATCCAAATAGAGTGGGTGAAGATGTGCAAATGCAAGAGTAAACCAAATACAGATACAGAATATTCCAGTTCAGATGCCTGCACAACGAATGTAGATGGCAGTACAATATAAGTCCCTGTGATGCAGGTTCTGCAAGCTCCAATGGCCACACAGTACATGCAATATCCCAGATTTAATATGAATAAAGCAGCAAAAACAAATCCAAACAATTGCAGAATCAGAACCCATTCCAGCAATTACCCATGTTGTAAAAGGAATCTTGATTCTGAAAATGCCCAATGAAGGAAGATTGTGTGCTTGGTGCAGACCAAAGTGAACCATTTTGGAAGGAGAATTTAAACGCCACCAAGTGTCATTTCTTATTGACACTGGGGCTACCCAATCCACTATTAGAACAGTGGAAGTCCCAGACCTACCCCTCTCGGGAAAGAAGATCCAAGTTGTAGGTGTTACGAATAAACACATAACACATCCTGCTTCAGAGAAGGTGCCTCTTAAGTAGGTTTTTTTAAGTTCAAAAGATTTTTATTGGATAAGTAAAGGTGTCAATACATGAGAAAAAAATACAAACATGTCTTCAATTGGAGAAGAAAGGTAATACATGGTAGTGAAAATATACAATTAATCAGAGGATAACAAGGGTTTGAGGCTAAATATCAAAAAACAGCACTGGTAATAATGAAAATTAAAGTAGCTTATATAAAAAGAATAATACAAATGAAAAACAATATCACTCAGGGAGGCTTAGAGACCTCTTGCTGAATAGGTGATACATGGGAAGAGCGTTTAGCACAGATATCTAGATACAAGGTTACAGGAAGCCATAAATCATGTCGTTTAGCAACTAAACTAAGGGGGTGCACAAAGACAGTGTCTAGCCTGTGATTATAACACACATTGTACCACCATGCTTTAAAAGAGATATTCGTAAAGTTTTTCCAGTTGACGGTGATTTGCTGGAACGCAACAGCTAACAACAAATCAACAATTTGCGTATTAAGATGAATGTCATCCCAGCAGGGAGAAAGGCTTCCTAAAAAAATATTGACAAAAGAAAAGGGGAATGTAGTGTGGAATATGGCATTGATTTGGGCCCAAACTAGTGTCCAGAAATTTTTCGTGAAAGTGCAAGAAAAAAGCATGTGAAAAAGAGTGGCGTTAGGAGCAGAACAGGACCAACAGAGATCAGGTGTGGAAGAAAATCTTTTATTCAACATCTGGGGAGAGAAGAGGAGTCTGTTGTAAATGAAGAAAAGAGTTTGTGTGAGGGAGGCAGCCCTAGATGTCTTGCGAAGTTTGGTCCATAGTTTATCCCACAGGAAGGTGGGCCAAGAGATGGCAAAATCAGATTCCCACTGTTCCTCAACTTTGGATTTTGGTCTGGGTGTGAGAATCGTATGGAACGAGTGGTATAATGAGGAGGCTGTAGGGTGAGTGCGCAGGAAGGAATGAAGGTGTGAGGTAGGGTTGGGAGGGCGAGGATGCGTAGGGTGGTTAGAGAGAAGAGCATAAGTGGACATGACTGCATTTTTAAGCGCAAGATACTTGCAGGCAGAAGAACGGGGGAGATGGAAGTGTTGACTGAGAACGGAGAAGGATAAGAAATCGGAATTAGAGAAGAGTTGAGATACCCAGATTAAACCCCTCTGTCTCCAGGTTTTCCAATAAAAGGGTTTGCGATTGATGGTTATACTATTGTTGTGCCAGATGGTGGAATTGAGAAACTCTGCTACAGAGGAAGGGGGGCTTGGGGAGGTGGAGAGAAGCAGCTTGGCTGTGAACTTGTGGATAGGAATGGAGGAGAAGTGAGGCTTGCGTGAGAATGAGAGGTATTCAGCAAAAGTGAAAGGGGATAAGGAAAGTCGCTCAATGACAACCCATAAGGGGGACGGCTCAGCAGGGTCTTGCAGCCATTGGGAAGCTTGCCGCAAGAGGAATGCCTTGTGGTAAGCGGGAAAATTTGGAAAGTTAACTCCACCTTCAGACTTGGGGAGTTGCAATCTGGACAGGGACATACGTGCTTTTTTGCCGGACCAAAGAAAGGAAGAGAGAATAGTGTTGATTTTCTTAAAGAACTTAGCAGGGATAGGAATTGGGATGTTAGAAATGGTATAAAGGACTAACGGGGAGAGCATCATTTTAATCGTATCAAGACGGCCCCACCAGGAGAGGTATAATGGGTGCCATCTAGAGGTGAGGTCGGACAGTTTTTGGATGCATTTATTGAGACATAATGAAACAGTGTCAGGGAGGGAGGAAGTAATGTGTAAACCTAGATATTTGATGTGTGAGGAGCTCCAGGTAAAATTGGACGCCATAAAGTCCGGTTTAAAGGTGAACTTGGTAAGGGGTAGAATCTCACACTTGTCATTGTTTAGCTTATAACCTGAAATCTGAGAGTAGTCATGGACTTCAGCTAGGAATGCGGGAATGGAAGATGTAGGGTTAGACATGAATAGTAGAATATCGTCTGCGTAGGCAGCAAGTTTAATATTAGTTTGGGAAATTTGGAAACCATGTAAGTTGGGGTTTTGACGAAGCTTTGAAAGAAAAGGTTCCAGGGCCAAATTAAAAAGAAAAGGGGAAAGAGGGCAACCCTGACGAACATCCCTACCCAGATTGAAAAAAGAGGAGACTAGACCGTTGGCGCAAACCGCCGCTCTAGGGCTGGAATACAGAAAGGAGATAAAGGAGATGAAGTGTGGGCCAAATCCAAACCATTTGAGGGCGGAGAAAAGGAAAGTCCACTCCACCCTATCGAACGCTTTTTCTGCATCTAGGGCAATGGCTGCAAGTGAGTCTTGGAACTGTGGAGATTTGGAAAGGACATTAAACAAAAGTCTGGTGTTATCAGTGATGAAGCGGCCCTTAACGAAGCCAGATTGTTCAGGGCCTAGCAATTCGGGAAGGTAAGGGTCTAATCTAATGGCGAGAGATTTGGCATACAGTTTATAATCAATGTTAACCAAAGAAATTGGTCTGTAATTCTTACAATGTTGGGTATCTTTGCCTTCTTTGGGTATGACACAGATGTGGGCATCAGAAAATGTACCTGAGGAAGAGCCATTCAATATGAAGGAATCAATAAGGGAATGTAGTCTGGGCAACAACAATTTGGAAAAATGCAAATAAAACTCAACTGTGAATCCGTCTGGGCCGGGGGCCTTATCTTTCTTGAGTGATTGAAGTGCTGAAAGTAATTCATCACTAGAGATTGGTGATTCAAGGGCGGATAGATCAACAGGGAAATTGGAGGGTGGTTGGATGGTGGCGAAGAAAGTAGCAAGAGAATGAGGAGTGGGGTGAGTCTCAGAAGAGTAGAGTTTGGAATAAAACTGGGAGAATTGCTCTAAAATATCAACATCCGTATGCTTTAAAACAGAATTAACATTGTAGATAGATTCAATATTCAGTTTGTTTTGCTTGACTTTTAAATAATTGGCTAAGACCTTCCCCGCCTTGTTTTTACACCCATAGAATTTTGAACTGGATTTTAACAAATACAATGAAGCATCCTCAGTGGATTGTTTGTTAAATTGCATCTTAGCAGCAATGAGAGCAGTCAAACTTTCTTGCGAATGGGATGTATAGAAGGAATGTTCTAATTTTTTAATCGTACAAAGGAGGTCACTGGTACATTTACGAGCGTTCTTGCGTTTAGTAGCCACAAAGCTGATAATAAAACCTCTGGCTGCTGCTTTATAGGCATCCCAGACAACGTGGTTAGGCATAGTGGGAGTGTCGTTAATGTTGAAAAATTCTGTGGTAAAGTCTACAAAGGAGGCGGAGAATTTGGGGTCAAGGAGTAAAGTGTTGTTAAAGCGCCATCTCTTTGGTCCAGTGGACTTGGGTAAAATGTCAATGTTTATCAAAACAGGGGCGTGGTCAGAAAATAAGATGGGGCCTATGTCAGCATGGGTGAGGGATTGGGACATATGATGGGAGAGGAAAATATAGTCAATACGGGACTGGGAATGATGAGTCGGGGAGTAGAAGGTGAATTCTTTAGAGGTGGGGTTGCAGAGACGCCAGGAATCAATGAGTTTATGCTGGGATATCGCTTGAGTAAAAAGCTTGTGGGACTTGTTGGGGATAAAAGGTGCCTTGGAGTTCCTGTCTAAAAAAGGATCAAAGGGTAGGTTATAATCACCTGCTAAAATAAAATTATCATCAATATATTCAGTGATGCGGGAGGCCAATGCGCGCCAGAAGACCTGATCACCTCCAGTAGGAGCATAAATGTTAAGGAGGGAGAGAGGGACGCCTTTTGAGGAGAGTTTGACATACAACCATCTACCATCAGGATCTGATTCAGAAGCCAAGAGCAAATGGGTAAGAGACTTGCGGACTAGTACAACCACACCGTTTCTCTTACCATCACCCGGAGATGAAAATACAGCCCCCACCCAACCTCTCTTAAGTTTAGCAGCTTCAGCATCAGATAGATGGGTTTCTTGTAAAAAGGCAATGTCTGCATTTAATTTGGCTAAATGAGAGAGGATTTTTTGTCTCTTGATAGGAGAATGCAGACCTCTAACATTCCAGGAAACAATTCGAACTGACATTAAAGACTAATCAAAAAATGGACCAATTGGAGAGTAGGACAGCAAGGAAATGCCTCACAGCGGACAAGAGCATAAGAGGAAAAGAGAGTGAGATGAGAACTGACGCGAAAAGACAAGGGTAGAAGAAAAGGTGAGAAAGGAACCAGTGAAGCCATAAAAATAGGAGAGAGCCAAGAAAGCAGAAAGAAAGTGAAGAAGATACAACAATACTCAAAGATAATGGTAGGTAAGGGCCAAGGGGAAATAGAATAGGTAAAGGAAGATGAATACAAGCAAGAGAGCCAATACACAATGGGGAGAAGAAAAAATGAAGAAAGAAAGATAAGGGAGAAGCATGAAAAATGCAATGACACCAGTAAATCTGAAAACAACGAGGGAAAAGGTACAATAAGAAAATATAAAACAAAGAAAAACATGATAAATGAGGAATGAAGAGTACTTACGAGGGGTAGCACGGGAAAAATACAATCAGGAACTGGGAATAAGCGGAGACACACATGGAGATGAGGGGAGGGAGGTAGGGCCAACTGGGAGAGGCAGGGCATTCGGGGTGAGAGAGACGTCCAACCAGGGATAACAGAACGGAACGCAAAACAGTGATCTGTGAAGGGAGAAAGAGAACATAGTTAGAAACTCGAATACACGTTGATAAAGAACAAACATATGACCAACTGAAGAGCCCGATTAACACTATCAGAGGACAAAATGAAAGGCATAATCTTGACGAAAGGTCATACATTCTGAAGAACCTGCGAAAGAAAATGAAAGCATTAAAGCAGGACAAATTAGAGAATCAAGCTGCAGCTGCAAAAATAAGTCATGGTGGATGGGAAGAGGGACCGGCTATCTCCATGTCGGGCTGACCGCAGGAGTTCAGGAAGCTTCGAAGACGGGCAGGATCCTCATATGTCGTAGTCTTGTTATTATAAGTGACCTTAAAAAGGCAAGGATGAAAAAGCCCATATCTGGCACCAATGGAGCGTAGGTCAGGTCTCCTGTCCAGGAAGGCCTTGCGACGGTTTGCAGTGGTCCTGGCATAATCTTGTGCAAAGAACAAGGTGGAGCCTGACCAAGTGAGGCGAGGAGAGGCTTTGGCGGCTAAGAGGACTTTCAACAAGTCTGTGTACTCTAGAAAGTACATTATTACACCTCTAGGCTTCGTTGATGCGGAAGGAGAGGAGGAAGCTCGACCAAGTCTGTGAGCATGCTGGATATTCAGTGAGGTGTCATCAGGTAGGTGGAGAAGCTTCGGGAGAAAGGATTTGAAAAAGCTGATGGGATCATTCCCCTCACAGCCCTCCACCAGGCCGTAAAGGCGAAGATTGTTGCGCCTGTTACGATTTTCGAGGTCCTCCACCTGCTTCTGAAGAAATGAAATCTGCGTGTGCATGTGGGAAACCTTGGACGCGGATTCCTGAAGAGAGGAGACGTCACGCTCCACCAGCGATACTCTTTCGTCCATCGAGGCCCAGTTATCAGTGAGAATCTGCAGCTTAGCATTCGTCTCCTCCATGAAAGGGCGCAGGGCCCGTATCTCTTCGAGGATTAGCTCCATTGAGATGGGCGAGGAGGACTTAGGAGGCGAAGGCGGGTCTTTCTTTAACCTCTTAGAGTTCACTTTTGCCGAAGGCTGTGAGGTGATGTCCGCAGTCGATGTCATTTCAGTTGAAGGTAGAGACTGAGAGGCTTCCAAGTGGGCCAGTGCCGTGAATAGTTTGGAGTTCTTAATGTAACTATGTTTTTGAGTCTGACTAGAGCAATGCGCCATCGGCACGCCAATGGAGCGCGCAGTCAAAAAAAGAAGAAAAAATATCTTATTGCCCAACTGAAAAAGGAGCAGGGAGCAAATTAATAAGGGAAGGAAAATGCCAGGCCACAAAGTTGGAGTCAAAGGTGTTGGAGACTGGAAGCATAAGATGGCCGCCGTATATGAGGAAAGTTGAAAATTCCAGTCAGCAGAAAAAGGCAGCGGAAATAATCATGTTGAGGAGAAAAAAGAAAGTCACCTTAGAGTGCAGAATGTCCACAACTGTGCTTCAGGAGGTGCTGGGGTCAGTAGTTATGCATGAGGCGTCCAGGGGATCCATGCGCGGCAAAGCGCACTGCTGAGGCAATCACGGGCGAAAATAAACAAGATGGCGGCCGCGGCCGCTGACGAGCCACGACCGAAAATAAAATGGGTTGTAAAACCCAAAATAACTGTGCCTCAGCGCCAGAAAAGGATTAAAAATGATCTTGGCATGTTCCGACAGGAGAGGGTGCCCTTCGTTGGTGGAAACTGAGGCGCGAACCGCCAGTAAACCCTGGTGTGAACGGAGCTCCTAGCCGAACGCCGCCATCTCCTTCGGGCGCCAAGCCACGCCCGTCCCTCTTAAGTAGGTTCATTTGAGGAGAACCATCAATTTGTATTATGTGATTCAAGTCCTGTAAATCGGTTGGAAAGTGATCTCTTGTGCAATTTAAATTGCACTATTTACTGCACACCTGATAGTGTTGAATTCCAAACACATGATGAAGATGTTAAATTTAAAATAGCCTGAGAAGGAACCGCTGTAGGAGAATATCTAGTGAGACACAGTTAACCCATAAGTATGGGACTTTTCAGGAAAATACATCAGACTAATTAAAGGTGTAGAATCAGACCAAATCACACTAAAAACAAATGCAGTGTTTGCAAGAATGGCACCTAATAATTTAACTCCAGAGACACTGGCAGGAATAACACCAATGATTGGGGACATTCGAAAAAATAGGAAATATGAAAAGAGTTTCTATGACAGAACTAACCATGGCTTAACAATGCAGTCTAAACAATGACTGTGTTGTTACCACATGTTACTTTAACACGCAAGGCATTACAATGGCTTGTTTTAGGGAAGTGACAGGCTTTGGAATAGTATAAATCACTATTCCAACTCCAGTCTGTGTATCAGTAGGGAAGGTGTTAGACAGCATTTCCTAAAGCAAGCCGCTGTAATGACTTGCATGCTAAAAGAACACATGGTAACATCATAGTCGTTGTGGTGCCCTCGTTGTAAAGGCACTGCATGGCTTTGACTGGATGATAAAGGATGTTTCCCATTAAAAGAGATTGTTGGAAGCCCTTGCAATTCTCCTATTATGGGTTTACAGAAGCCCAATGCGAAATACTGGATTATACAGACCTTCAAAAGATTAACAACATAGTTGTTCCATGTCGTCCAGTGGTACCTAATCCAGCAACAATTCTTTTCCAGATTCCTTGCACTGCAGAATTGTTTACAGTTGTGGATCTCTGTCAGGCTTTCTTCTCTATTCCATTGAGGAGGACAGCCAGTTCTTATTCTCATTTGTGTTTAGAGATAGGGTTTTGGCATGGTGCAGAGTTCCACAAGGGTATACAGAGAGTCCATCAATCTTTAATCAGATCTTGAAAAAGAATCTTGAGATTCTGCTGGTGCCTTATAATTCAGTACTCATACAATGCATTGATGAATTTCTTTAGGTCAGAATGGGCATGAGGTGTCCCTGAGAAAGCTGCAATTTTGTTAAATAGAAGTCCAATATTTGGGATATATAATTGAGAAGAGAACAAGAAAAGTGTCACATGAGACAGTTGAACCTATATTGACAATGAATCTGCAAAGAACTCTAAAGAAGTCAGGATGTTCCTGGGAATGGGTGGCGACTGTAGACAGTGAATACCAAACTTTTCCTTAGTGGCTAAGCCTTTACAGAGGCTGATGCACAAAATGTTCTGATCCGCGTCCATGGGACAAGGATTGCGTGGAAGCTTTTCTAGAGCTGAGAAAAAGTCACTGTCATGACCAGGCACTAGGAATGCCAGATTACAGTAAAATGTTTTGCAGTGAGAAGGAGGGCTGCAATCTCTCCATACTTACTCAAATGCATGGAGAATCTCGAAGACCTGTGGCAACATTTGATCCTGTTGCTGCAGGATTGCCCAACTGCCTTAAAACGGTTGCACAGTTGGTGTCAGTATTGAGAGATGTGAGAGCACAGTAAAGGTACATTCTCTTACACTGATGGTTCCTCACTCTGTAGACATTTTGCTCACCTGATTGGAAACACAATGTTTGACAAACAGCAGACTTACAAGGTAGAAACAACAGATTCTTGCTGACGAAAATGTGGAGCTAAAAAGATGTTGCATGCTGAATCCAGCTACCCTATTGCCCTTGCCTGAAAATGAAGTTGACGGGAAGGAAGAAGAATATTTTTTTACTAGATGTTATAGATTTATGCGCCAAGACAAAGAATAACAAAATGAATCTATCAATGAGCCTGATTATGTCATTTTTGTGGACGGCACATGTTTAAGAAACAATGAGGAAACTTTGAGAGAAGCCTATGCAGTTTGCACAGTTCGCAAAGTGGTAGAAACTTCATGGCTTCAGGTGTTACCTCCGCACAAATGACATGTGATTGCCCTCGGAAGAGCATGTTGCCTTTCAGCACAAATGAAAGTGACTATATTTACAGATAGTCAGTGTGGCTTTGGTGTGATCCGTGTCTTTGGAGAGTTATGGACTCAAAGGGGTTTTATGGTACCGTCAGGGTCCCCCATCAGGAATGGGGAATATGTAAAAGAATTGTTGGATGCTTTGCAGTCTCCCCAGGAATTTGGAGTGGTAAAGTGTGTTGCACACAGAAGCGGCAACAATTATGTCACAGTTAGAAATAGATAAGCAGATGAAATTCCCTGGTATTGTGCACTTGTAGCTTGCACATTTAATGGAGAAAATAAAAAATGAATCTGAAGAAGACACACTTTTTCCAAGTTGTTGTCAGTAGTTGACATTTGGGAAAGATTAAAAGGTTGCAAGGAGAGGTTTCAGAAGTAGAACAATAAAGGTGGGTCAGAGCAGGTTGTATTCAGGATGAAAATCACATTTGGGTTTCAGCTGATGGAAGACCAGCGTTGCTAGTCAGTTTGTTGTTACCCATGACCCGGCACTTCCATGGTCCTGCACACATCAGAAGGGATGCAATGGTTAGATTGTTTAGGTTAAATTGCCTCAATCTCTAATTCAGAGTTCTAGCAGAAGAATTGTGTTACAGATTTATAACATGTCAACAGATGAATGTAGGGAAAAAAGAACACCAGTAATTATGAGCCATGTTGCAAGATCTGGTGGGCCATTCAATAGGATGCAGTTGGACTTTATCGAGATGCCTGCATGTAATGGGCTGAGATGCGTCTGGTTCTACTGTGTATTATCTTTCAATGGGTGGAATCCTACCCAACACAGAGAAATGACAGCTTCACTGTAGCTCGTCTACTGTTGCGAAACTTATACCAAGGTACAAATTTCTTAATTTCTATAGAGTCAGAGACAGGGACTCATTTTAATAATGAGATCCTTAGAATGCTGTGTGTGGCTCTTCAAGTGGGACAGAGATTACACTGTAGCTAACATCCTGAGGCTTCAGGAATAGTCGAGCAAGTAAATGGAACCTTGAAGTCATGATTTGCGAAAATTTGTGCTTCCATTTCTCTGAAATGACCAGATGCTTTACCATTGGTCTTGATGAGTTTTCAAAGCACTCCTGACAGGTGAACAAGATTATCACCTCATGAAATCCTCAAGGGACCTGCAATGAGATTACCTGTTGTACCTACAAATGCACTTGTGAAGATCATAGATGACATGATACTGGATTACTGCAAATGAATGGATGACATGGTGCACTCTGTTTCTTACTAGGTTGGAGCTGTCAAAGGCAATGCGCATCAGGATTAGTGCCATGACCTTAGACCCAGTGACTGGGTTTTGATGAAGAAAAATGGGTGAATGTTCTGCTTGGAGCCAAGGTGGAATGGCCCCTGCTTAGTCATCTTGATCACAAATACTGCTGTCAAATGTGCTAGGATACCTAACTGGGTGCATGCATTGCATACCCAGAGAGTAAGATGTCTACATCAGGAAATAGTGTTGTTTGAGCCAAGTCAGAGAGTATCCGTGACAGTATATCCAGAAAAACAAGAGACGGGTGAAGGACAACAAGATCTCACCCCTGTACAACCTGAAGTAGTGTGGAAATACCCAATGAAAAAACTGCTGGAGAATCACAAGAGCAATTTAATGACCCAGATGAAGGAACAAGTGTGAGAGGAGAAAGATCAATATGAAGATTTGAATGGCCAAGTATTAAGAAGTGAATAAGATCAAGTGTGTCAGTCAAACGCATACTGCCAACAATTGTTGAAGAAACATAATCCAGATTTATAAGATACACAGAAGAAGATCAGCAAACATTAAGGAGATCCAAGTGAGCAAGAGTACCTTGTAGAAGGTATTCAGCACATGAATAGACTTACTATGCAAGAAATGTGCCAAATGATTCAACCAAAAGTCCAGAAGAATTTTGCTCCAAATAGTTTGAACCTCTATGATATGTCACATTGACAAACAGCATTGATTGAGGCAAAATATTTGAAATAAATATTACAATTGAGAACATGACACACATTATTATTTGAATTTGAGACAACAAGTGACCAATTGTGCTAAAGTCAAGAAGTAAAAGAGACTGAAATAATGAAAGAGTTATTAAAAACAAAACAAAATATTTAAGAAGAATTCCCTAGGGCCAATGTTGCAGTAGAAGAGCAGGGTTAACACCTTTAAAAGAAGACTGAGTAAGGCTAGAGATTGCTCACAAAGTCTTTTGTATATCATCTAAATGAAATAACTGCACCTAAAATTTCAAATGTTTTTGTTCTTTGCAGAAGTTGAAGTTAAAGCAGAGAATTGAACCTGCTTGCTGTTATATTCTACTAAAGCTCTGACTGTAGACAAACATGTGTTTCCTTACGAAAGCTAGCTGTAGGATCATTGTAGGTGTCACTTTGATAGTTATACAAAGGTAATCCTACCACTGTTTGTTGTATTTAATTTGACACCAGAGATTGAGATGCCTGTATCTGCACCTGCAACTACAACACATGCACACACAATCAATAAAACAAAATTGAAAGCTTCATTTGTAGACTATCCGAAAGAAAAGTTTTATTGTAGTTTTACACACAAGCCTTATATGCTAAAGACTGTTTTGTATACTCACATTTGCCTTTTTCAGCTGCAGATGAGGTGACTTATCACCATATCTCGCTATCATATGCAATTGTAGCATACTGCTTAGCTTATTTAATAGACATGAACGTTTTGAATATGATTCTTTCAAAAGTTCCTCTTCAGAAAAACATGAATTTACACACACAGGCAAAAGATCAAGGCACTACATGGTATTTACTTAGATCACCCACAGTTATATACACTGTCAAGCAATACAAACATAATCTGACCTGCTAAATGAGACCCTTAGAAAAGACATATATTTTGGCATTACAAAAAAGGAGAGCTTAAACTTTCCTGAGTAAAACAAGGAGGATGTTTTTAAGACTGTTTGAAAGAAAGAAAAAGATGAATACCCCAAATTGAAATTAGATAGATAACAAAAAGAGAAATTATGTTTTTACAAAAGAAGAAACCAATTTAGAAAAAGGCATGTTGGAATCAGTAGGTGTGTGCACACATTTGTGGTTTTGGGATGACCTGTTCAAATTCTTACAGTGGAAGAAGTGGTCATTCCAGGGGTTATTTTGTTTGAGGACAAAATGCTTATTTCCAGTTACCTGCTGATTGGGAGGACATTTGTTGCCTAGCCTTATTGTACCATATAAATAGTATAGATGCTTTGCCTCTCACATAAGCTCACAGGCATACACTTAGGTGCCGATTCCGATCCGTTAAAAATATTCCCCGTATGAATCGTATCCGGATTTTTTTATGTACGAATCGTACAAGTCCCGTACAAACTGGCAAGTACGATTCGTATGTAAAAAAATCCATATGAATCGCATTGGGAAAATTCCCCGACACGTCCTCGGGTCGGAAAAAGTGTCCGACACGTCCCCGGACAGTTTTACGTACGAATCGGGAAACTGAAGTCCGAGCGCGCAAGTACGATCAGTCCCGTCCGTCCGAATGCACAACCGTATGGAAAAAACACCGTACGGTGCGAACTCCCATAGCAACCATGGAGACGTCCAAACATGTGCCCGCATACGTGCCGCCCCCCCAGCCCACCCACGTAGGTACGCGCCGTACCCCCAGCCCACCCCCCCATGTATGCGCCGTACCCCCAGCCCACCCCCGTAGGTACGGAGCGTACCCCCACCCCCGTAGGTACAGAGCGTACCTACGGGGGTGGGGGTACGCTCCGTACCTACGGGGGTGGGGGTACGCTCCGTACCTACGGGCGTGGGGGTCCGCACCGTACCTACGGGGGTGGGCTGGGGGTACGGCACGTACATGGGGGGTAGGCTGGGGGTACGCTCCGGTCGTACGGGGGGGCTGGGGGTACGGTGCGGACGTGTAGGGATGGGGGTACGGTGCGTACCGGGCCACCTTTTCGTCGTGCATCGCGGCGTACTTAGCTTTTCCGGCACTTTTTGGGTCTCGTAAAAATGTTGCCGTACGAAGTGCTGTGGGTACGAATCGTATTTGCTGATCCGTAAAACGCTGCCTGACTTCGTGCGAATGTCGCGTACGCGGGGTCCCGGATCCGATTTGTATGTATTTTCTTGCCGGTCGGTGTTTTTTACGATTCGTACGGAAATGGTGTTTCCGTACGAATCGTACTTGTATGTTTGTAAGATATTTTTCCCGGGTACGAGTCGGACGGAGAAAACGCTCCGTCCGACGATTCGTACCCGGTTTTTCCAGGATCGGAATCGGCACCAAAGTGTTTACAATGCAAAACAGTTAGCGGGAGATGTTTTTGGAGCAATCATACCACCTGACGGAGTCATTCTGAATGATAAGAAAAACAGAAAGCTGTCAACAGTAGTAGATAAATTGGCAACTAGTACATCTGGTGTTTTGCTGGCTGCGAACACAGAATTACTGGCTATTAAATCAGTGGTCCTACAAGACCTTCTAGCTTTAGACATTTTGCTGCAAGATGTTGAAAGTTCAATATTGCTGTTTGTACAGAAAAATAAAAGAGTTTGCAAAGAACGTTTCTGATCTGAAGCCTGAAATAGACCCATTAGAAACTACTAGTATATTAGGGAATTTAGGTAAAAGAGCTTCTACTACTGGTAATTGAATTGAAACAGTTTGGGGATTTTTTGAGTCATTCTAAAGCCTTTATTAAACATAGGTGTTTGTTTATTAACTTTATATGCTTTATTTAAAATATGTAGATGCTGCCTAAACAGAAGAAAACAGAGAAAGAAACAAAGATATTAAGAGAGGGTTAGAAATAGAAGAGAAAAAGAATAAAAAATACAAGAAATTGAAAAAGGCGGAAAACACAAAATTGAAAAAGAAGTCTCCACAGAGAGCGATAGCATACTCTAAAGACTTATATGTGAAGAAGTTATAATGGGTTTTCAACCATAAGATGGGTGAAACTGCTGACTCAAATTTGTTTACTTACAAAATGATTTATTAAAAATATAATGTGCAGAGTTCACGTTTAAAAATGAGATGTGTTATAATGCAAAACTTGTAGGAGGCAATCATACTTAAGTACTATAGGCCTGTAACATAGGAATGAAGCCTGAGTTCTTAACTTGACTTAACCGAAAATACCAGAATTAAATAAACTGACATATTAACCCCTTCAGTGCCCCGCCCTTTCCCCGCCCTGTGCCGGGCGTTGCATTAGCGGGCGGGGTTCATGACGAGATAGTCTCGTCATGGGCACAGCACAACCGCGCTCCATGACGAGACCATCTCGTCATGGGCACTGAAGGAGTTAATGCTAAAAAGCTTGCTTTTCGCATTGAATGATATTTGTGCAAGATGTTTTTTTCTCTCTTTGCTGCAGACGTTGCAATTTCGTAAGCTACTGTTTATTAGTTAATGAATAGACATGTTTTGTGTTAGATAACTGATAGTGAGGCTCTCACCGCAACTAATGCAGATGACAGGGATGGTGAATCATGGGAAGGAAATTGAAAAAACAAGAGAGGACGTCCTGCTTGATTCAAGGACACATGATTAAAGGACTACTGTACTCTGGTGAGAAGAGGGGAGTAAACCTGTTCACAGGAGCGGGCTGAAATCTTATTGGTCAACACGAAGAAAAAAGATTATTAATGTTGCAACATAGAAAATGTGCTTTTATATTAGCGCGTGTTCTTTGACTAGAGAGCAGAGCAGTTGGTGAATGTCCCCTGTCCCAAACTCTCTGAGAGGAGACTCTAGTACTGAGTTTTCATAGATTTCTCTATATGAGAAGTGTTAGCAGATTGGAATGAGGTACAGTGTAACAGCGTAAAGTGCATTGTCATAGAGTGGAGTGGCATATAATGGTGTTCTGTGCAGTGTAATGGTGTAGATAGGAGTGGCATAGAGTGTAGTGGCGTATAGTGGATTGGTCTAATATAGAGTTGTGTAGAGTGGAGTTGGTAGAGTGGCATACAGTGGAATAGCATATTGAGTGGCGTACAGTGGAGTGGCATAGAGTGGAATAGCATAGAGTGGAGTGTCATAAAGTGGAGTTGCGTACCGTGAAATAATGTAGAGTGTATAGGCATATAGGGGCAGATTTATGAGCTCCTTGCGCCACTTTTGCGTCACTATTAACATGGGAAAAGTGACGCAAAAGTGGTGCAAGGGGCTCATAAATCTGCCCCATAGTGTACTAGCTTACAGTGGCGTAGACTGGAGTGCCATTTAGTTGAGCTGCTTGCACTGGAATAACTTACAGTGGTTATGTACAGTGCAGTGGCATACACTAGAGTGAGTTAGAGTGGAGTGGCGCACAGTGGAATAGCAGTAGAGTGGTGTACATCATCATCAGAAATCTTTATTTGGTTTAAAAATATGGTAAACCACAAAAGAAGATCAATAAAATACAAATTAGGATAATAAAGTTGATAATCGAATACATAACAAGAGTAAAATATTATAACACATTGGTAGAGCAGCAATAATCACTGTATTAAAATATTTAAACTTTTCCTCTCTAGAGTTGGCGATATCACATAACCCATCTCCGCATTACATATAAGCATCATCAAGTTTATAAAAGAAAGAAAAGGCAGTTTTATTATTGCTAAATGTCCTATTCAGAAAAAGTGGTTTTAAAAAGATCTCCTTTGATTAATATAACATTTACAGAAAAGTGGAAAGTGCATAGGTGATAGAATTGACTTCCCATCACATGGACACAGTGGTTTATCTTTGTACTATTACACCATTTGTGGAAATGCAACAATGTGGTGAACAATCCCAAGATGAAAAAGCAGCAAGCTCTAGCTTTGAAATGTATTACTGACTGTGTGTATATATAGATATATATATATATATATATATATATATATATATATATATATATATATATATTATCTACTGGCGGTCGCCAGTAGATAGTTATAGTTACAACCTAGTTTCCATAGGAAATCTCAAAATTCTATTTTGAATAACTTTGGCGCCGGTTGACGAATCCTTGCGAAATTTTCAAAACTAATGGGGCGCTCCGTTCAGCTCCTACCCTGAAAGTCTCGGGGTGATTCGTCAAGCGGGGGCCGAGAAAAAAGGGAGGTCACAAAACGCGTTTTCCCCATGCATTTTTCCATAGGACATTTAGACACAGCTACAGCCAGAACGGCTGAACAGAATTACTTGAAATTTGGCAAAGAGGTAGTCCTCAGGTCAGGCATGTGCCTTTTGCATATATGGTGTAAATCCGTTCAGTAGTTCCTGAGAAAATCAAAAGTAAAATCATATACATATCTGGGCGGAGCCTAACCACACATCTCATTGTGAGATCTGATTGGCTGTCAGCACTTCATCCAAGAAGTGTTGGCAGCCATCTTGGGACCAATATACATGATAGCACCTCATTAAAAAGCATTGCAGTTAATAGAAGGTTTTAAGACTTTAGTTACATTATAAATCATTTGTTGATGGTACCATACTCATTTTAGGAATTGTAGTATGTTCTAAGGTGATTTTACCATGTGAAAAAGCCTTCTGCTGGGATATCATGAATCATGTTTGAGAGAAAACTATTTTCACATGCTTTTCCCATAGAGGTTTGGAAGGTGATCTATAAGCTAAACTGAGAGCATATTTTCTGTAAATTCACATTATCTTTCTCAGTCATGTGAGAATGAAGTCTGACATTCTCAGTAAAACATGTACATCCAACAAGGGCAGAGACTGTCAGTTGATTCCTTTGTGTTCTACTGCAGCTTCCCAGAGTGTTCCAAAGAACAACTAGAGCGCTAACAGTCTTACTTATGACAAAGGTATGGCACACCTGAAGCCATCTTGATTGGAATAAAGTGGTAACATTCAAAACATTTAATTTAAAAAGGAACAAAATGAGAGGGTTCATTTTGCCATAGAATGTATGATTAGTGCTGCAGAAAGAAAAATTAGGGCACATTTTGAGTGACTTCTCAAATCCTCTTCTATTTCATTAAAGAATTCTGACATGCAGACTGAAACATGCACTTTCAATACCAGCAGCAGACTTCCCTGGTGAGCAGTAGCTTTACTACAGTGATCTAATGAGCAACTAGAGTGCTAACATTCTGAATTTATGGCAAATGTGTGACACATCTGAATTAGGGGTGGGCGGAATTTGCATAATCGCGTTACGCAAATCTCCGCGAAACGGTAAAAAATCTCGGCGAACATGCAGAAATTCCGCGAACACGCGGAATTGCTTGTTCGCGATGCTTTTTTCCTGTTCACAGTTGCTGTTTGCGTGCTCGGGGAGAAATATCCCGCGAACACGCATTTTGAGAACGCGAACAAGAAAAAATTTCGCGAAGTCGCAGAAAGCAGAATTTTGGGCAATTTTGCGTTCTCCGCGGAACGCGAAATTACCGAAATTCCGCAAATTCCACGAGCGGAACGGAATTTGCCGCCCAGGCCTAATCTGAATGCCTTCTTCATTGAATCAAAGTAAAAAAACTGACAGTATGCCTACTGAGGAGACTGCAGTAAATGAGGAAATTACGAAACTTCATAACAAGTCTCCCAAGATGGCCACCAGAGACAAAAGAGCCCAAATGTAGCACAAATATCACCGAGATGTAGCCCAAGTATAGCCCAATGACAGAAATCCCAGAGTGTTTTAAAGAACAACTAGAGCGCTAAGAGTCTTACTTATGACAAAGGTATGGCACACCTGCAGCCATCTTGATTGGAATAAAGTGGTAACATTTAAAACATTTAATTTGCAAAGGAACAAAATGAGGGGGGTTCATTTTGCCATAGAAATTATGACTTGTGCTGCAGAAAGAAAACTTAGGGCACATTTTGACTTCTCAAATCCTCTTATATTTCATTAAAAAGTTCTGACATGCAGACTGAAACATGCACTTTGAATACCAGCAGCAGACTTCCCTGGTGAGCAGTAGCTTTACTACAGTGATCTAATGAGGAACCAGAGTGCTACCATTCAGAATTTATGGCAAATGTGTCACATCTGAATGCCTTCTTGATGGAACCAAAGTAAACAAGCATTGAAAATGCAATAGGTCTCGCCCTCGTTTAAGTAAAAGCAATTCTGTTTGTAATTCGGTGGCTTTTAGCTTTGCTTTTATTAGTGTTTTTCAAAATTTCATGTAAATAACATGCATATCTGTATATGTATGCATGCATTTATATTTGTATTTATATAGATATGCAGATTATATATATGTTTATATATGTATGTATATACATATATATATACACATACATATATATAAATGCATATATGTGCATATGTGTGCGGGTAGAGAGAGGTAGAGAGGTAGAGATGTAGAGGTAGAGACGTAAAGGTAGAGAGGTAGAGGTAGAGAGGTAGAGGTAGAGAGGTAGAGAGTAGTAGAGAGAGAGGTAGAGAAAGGTAGAGAGGTAGAGAGTAGAGGATGAGTAATAGAGAGTAGAGAGAGTAGTAGAGAGAGTAGTAGAGAGTAGTAGAGAGAGTAGCAGAGAGTGAGTAGGAGAGAGTAGTAGTGAGTAGTAGCGAGTGAGTAGTAGAGAGTAGTAGCGAGTGAGAAGTAGAGAGTAGTAGAGAGTAGTAGAGAGTGAGAAGTAGAGGGTGTAGTAGAGAGTAGTAGAGAGTGAGTAGTAGAGGGAGTAGTAGAGAGTGAGTATTAGAGAGTGAGTAGTAGAGAGTAGTAGAGAGTGAGTAGTGGAGACTGAGTAGCAGAGAGAGAGTAGTAGAGAATGAGTAGTAGAGAATGAGTAGTAGAGTGAGTAGTAGAGAGTAGTAGAGAGCGAGTAGTAGAGAGTAGTAGAGAGTGAGTAGTAGAGAGTAGTAGAGAGTAGTAGAGAGTGAGTAGTAGAGAGTGAGTAGTAGAGAGTGAGTAGTAGAGAGAGAGTAGTAGAGAGAGTGAGTAGTAGAGAGTAGTAGAGAGAGTAGTAGAGAGTAGTACAGAGTGAGTAGTACAGAGTGATTAGTAGAGAGTAGTGGAGAAGTAGAGAGTGAGTAGTAGAGAGTAGTAGAGAGTGAGTAGTAGAGTGAGTAGTAGGGAGTAGTAGGGAGTAGTAGAGAGAGTAGTAGAGTGAGTAGTAGAGAGCAAGTAGTAGAGAGTGTGTAGTAGAGAGAGAGTATTAGAGAGTAGTAGAGGGTGAGTAGTAGAGAGTGAGTAGTAGAGAGAGTAGTAGAGAGTAGTAGAGTAGTAGAGAGTGAGTAGTAGAGAGTGAGTAGTAGAGAGTGAGTAGTAGAGAGTAGTAGAAAGTGAGTAGCAGAGAGAGTAGTAGAGAGTAGTAGAGAGTAGTAGAGTGAGTAGTAGAGAGTAGTAGAAAGTGAGTAGCAGAGAGAGTAGTAGAGAGTAGTAGAGAGTAGTAGAGAGTGAGTAGTGGAGAGTGAGTAGTAGAGAGTGAGTAGTAGAGAGTGAGTAGTAGAGAGAGTGTAGTAGAGAGAGAGAGTAGTAGAGAGAGAGTAGTAGAGAGTAGTAGAGAGTGAGTAGTAGAGTAGTAGAGAGTGAGTGGTAGAGAGTAGTAGAGAGTAGTAGAGAGTGAGTAGTAGAGAGTGAGTAGTAAAGAGTAGTAGAGTAGTAGAGAGTAGTAGAAAGTGAGTAGTAGAGAGTGAGTAGTAGAAAGTAGTAGCGAGTGAGTAGTAGAGAGTGAGTAGTTTAATTTAAAAAGAACACAATGAGGAGGTTCATTTTGCCATAGAAATTATGATTAGTGAGGAAAAAAGAAAAATTAGGGCACATTTTGAGTGACTTATCAAATCCTCTTCTATTTCATTAAAAAATTCTGACATGCAGACTGAAACATGCACTTTCAATACCAGCAGCAGACTTCCCTGGTGAGCAGTAGCTTTACTACAGTGATCTAAAGAACAACTAGAGTGCTACCATTCAGAATTTATGGAAAATGTGGGACACATCTGAATGCCTTCTTGATGGAATCAAAGTAAACAAGCATTGAAAATGCAATAGGTCTCGCCCTCGTTTAAGTTAAAGCAATTCTGTTTGTAATTAGGTGGCTTTTTAGCTTTGCTTGTATTAGAGTTTTTCAAACTTTCATGTACATACCATGCATATGTATGCATATATGTATATGTTTGCATGAATTTATATTTATATAGATATGCAGATTATATTGATATGTTTATATATTCACTGAAAAAACCATAGGTTTCACACACGTTATAGTTACGAATTAGCATTTAAAAAACCTTGCAAATTCACTTAAAAAACCATAGGTTTCACACATGTTATAGTTAGCTGGACATTTCACTCGTAAAAAACCAATGAAATTCCCCCGTTATAGTTAGTGCAGGCAACTATAACTCACGCGACCGCAATCCTCTGCTGATGACGTCAGATATTACATCACTGTATTTAGACACTTATTTACCCATGGCTTCTTCCATTAATCTTTAGCTATACATATATTACAAATATTTATTTTTCATAAAGACACATATGTCATCAGTGATGTAATATCTGACGTCATCAGCAGAGGATTGCGGTCGCGTGAGTTATAGTTGCCTGCACTAACTATAACGGGGGAATTTCATTGGTTTTTTACGAGTGAAATGTCCAGCTAACTATAACATGTGTGAAACCTATGGTTTTTTAAGTGAATATATATATATATATATATATATATATGATAGGATAAGATAGGATATATTTTTTTTAAAGCGCTCGAATGCCATGGCGTCTTGGCGCTGGTGTAAGCGAAAGTGTTGCAGCCTGTATCGCAGGCCTATGATACGCAAACAGCCAGGTCTTTAATTCTTTCCTAAATATTTGTCTATTTGATTGAAATCGCATGGCTGTTGGCAGTTTATTCCACAGCTTTGCTGCGCAGTAAGAGAAGGCTCTTCCACTCCATCTTACTCTCCTAATCTTATCGATATGGATAAGACCCAACGTGCTGGATCTTAACCTCTTCTGTGCCCATGACGAGATAGTCTCGTCATGGAGCACGGTTGCGCTGTGCCCATGACGAGACTATCTCGTCATGAACCCCGCCCGCTAATGTAACGGCCGGCACTGGAGGGGGAAAGGGCGGGGCACTGAAGGGGTTAATGAACAAAACTGGGTGTAGGGTCTGAGCATTTTTTGAATGGCCTTGGCTCCCCCACCGTGGAATGCTTTGTGGACCAGGCAAAAAGCCTTAAAGTCAACCCGCTGCTGAATGGGAAGCCAGTGGAGGGCTCTAATTCCAGCGGAAGTTGATTGGCCTCTCGGTATGTTTAAGAGTAATTTTACGGCGGCATTCTGCAATGACTGCAACCTACTCATCTGGAGTTTATTAATCCCCAGTAGCAGGCCATTGCAGTAATCTAACTTAGATAGCAGGAGAGCCACTACCACTGTCTTTTGTAATTCCTTCCCGATGAAGGGAAATATCTTTTTCAGGGTTTTAATTAAAAAGAAACAGGAAGAGGTAAGATTATTCACCTGAGCGGAGAAATTTAGTTGGCAATCAAAAATAACTCCCAGGTTTCTAACCTTAGAGACAGGACTGGGGCATTCTCCTGCTCTCCTTGGCCACCAGGAAACATTCCACTGGGGTCGCCCCTGGCCAAACTCAATGACCTCCGTCTTATCCGTATTGATTTTTAGAAAGCTGTGGTTCATCCAGGTCATAATCTCATCAAGACAAGTATGAAACCTGATGGCTGTGTCTTCAGGCTGTTTGGCTATCGAGATTATGAGCTGGGAGTCATCAGCATATGACACTAATGCAAAACCATGCCTCCTAATGAGTCTGGCCAGGGGTAGCACATAAATATTAAACATCGTTGGCGACAGTGCTGATCCCTGAGGAACCCCACAGGGCAGATGGAAGCTGTCTGACTGCATACCCTCCCAATGCAATATATGCATTTTTGTTATACTTTGAGTGCAATTGCGAGATAAATTGCTCACTTAGTCCAGCACATACTAGGATGCGCACCCACTATGATAGTATTACCCACTATTAGGGAATTTTAGCGTAACATCACAGAAATTTACAACGCATATACACGAATGTGCATAGGACAGCTCCGACATGATTCGATTATCAATTTAGATTAACAATTGTGGATCAATGAATATATAGCGTAAAAACCCTATTTAAGAACAGTTATGCATTGTTTTACATCATGTTAAGATGTTACAAGATGGCGCCCAAAATACGGCTACCTGTTGTACTAACGATGTCCTTTCACTATGTTTATTGACTACCAACACGGAAGTATATGTATCGGCATCTTTATTGAAAATCACTGTGTGAACAAGCCACCACGGTGGCGAAACGCGTCACGGTGGGTTTATGAATAGAATAAACCCCCACTTGGATATGAACTAGAACCTGGTTTACTGTGTCAGAGGTTTTTGAGAGCACGAGTGGAATCCCGTTTTTTCGACATATTTTTTTACCGGTTCTCCGCCGGTCTCGCGCCACCCCTCAACGGATTGGGAATGCCTAAGGAGGAACTTGGATTGATATATATATATATATATATATATATATATATATATATATATATATATATATTCATATGCTGCTGCCCTGAAATTGAGGCACCATACATCAGCGATGTAACAACCTTTTATTCTGCAAGGTGGCAAGAACAACAGCATCTCCTGACAGCAAGTTACTCTTGTCCAAACGCGTTTCAGGCTAACTCAGCCCTTGATCACTGGTATCATGAGGAGGAATAGCTATGCAGTTTAGCGACGTATTTGCAGCGCTTTTCAAGTCAATTACCATAGTAGGCGTGGCTTTTAGGCACTCTGGTCTTTGTAGTGTTTAATCTTTAGTAGTTTGCCACTGTGTCTCCTTTTAAAATTTCAGTTCAATTAGTGGGTTTGCTGAATAGAAAACCGCCGTATTTCTGCCTTTATTCCCTTTGAAGAACGGTTTCACTGTTCCTCATGATGCCACTTTAATCTTTGTCCGGCGACCAGGAGCCGCAGTTCAGCGGTGGGGTGCCTCGCGACCCGAGCTGGGCCGGGTACATAATCCATATACTGCTGCCCTGAAATTGAGGCACCACACATCAGCTATGTAACAACCTTTTATTCTGCAAAGTGGCAAGAACAACGGCATCTCCTGACAGCAAGTTACTCTTGTCCAAACACGTTTCAGGCTAACTCAGCCCTTGATCACGGGTATCATCAGGAGGCATAGCTGTGCAGTTTCGCACCGTATTTGCAGCGCTTTTCAAGTCAATTACCATAGTAGGCGTGGCTTTTAGGCACTCTGGTCTTTGTAGAGTTTAATCTTAAGTAGTTTGCCACTGTGTCTCCTTTTAAAATTTCAGTTCCCTTAGTGGGTTTGCTGAATAGAAAACCTCTGTATTTCTGCCTTTATACCCTTTGAAGAACGGTTTTGCTGTTCCTCTTGATGCCGATTTTAATCTTTGCCCGGTGTCCAGGAGCTGCAGTTCAGCAGTCCAGACTGTGGCAGTACCCACTTGGGTTTAACGGTGAGGGACCACAAGTCCCAGCTTGCCGTTCAGCACATTTCTATGTGGGTGGGGCTTGTGATACTTATCAGGGTGTTCCCCATCTTACCTGCCGATGTTTGTTTCCAGTGCCTGTGAGCAAGAACATTTGTTGTTCGAAACGCGTTGGGTTAGCATTGTCGAAGTGCATGACTTTGCTTTCTGCTGTGCTGCATTCTCTTCAATAAAGGGATTCAACTTTCCTGCTGTGGCTTTTCAAATGGACGAGTGTGTTTGGAGGATTTATGGTGGCCGTGTCCGGTCGCAAAGAAGCCCGCTGTTATCTCAGCAGATCCTGCAACTTGAGATATCGGGTGCGAAGGAGCGGAAAGGCCGTTTGAAGGACTGATTCACTGTCACAAGCAAGGCTGCCTTCACCCACTGGGGTTTTTAATATGGATTACTTTACAGACTGTGGCAGTACCCACTTGGGTTTAACGGTGAGGGACCACGAGTCCCAGCTTGCCGTTCAGCACACTTCTATGTGGGTGGGGCTTGTGATACTTATCAGGGTGTTCCCCATCTTACCTGCCGATGTTTGTTGCCAGTGCCCGTGAGCAAGAACATTTGCTGTTCGAAACACGTTGGGTTAGCATTGTCGAAGTGCGTGACTTTGCTTTCTGCTGTGCTGCATTCTCTTCAATAAAGGTATTCAACTTTCCTGCTGTGGCTCTTCAAATGGATGAGTGTGTTTGGTGGATATATATATATATTCACTGAAAAAACCATAGGTTTCACACATGTTATAGTTAGCGGAAATTTTACTGATAAAAAACCAATGAAATTCCCCCGTTATAGTTAGTGTAGGCAACTATAACTCACGCGACCGCAATCCTCTGCTGATGCTAATACTGTATTTAGACACTTATTTGCCCATGTCTTCTTCCATACATTTTTAGCTATACATATATTACAAATATTTTTTTTTCATAAAGACACATATGTCATCAGCAGAAGATTGCGGTCGCGTGAGTTATAGTTGCCTGCACTAACTATAACGGGGGAATTTCATTGGTTTTTTATCAGTAAAATTTCCGCTAACTATAACATGTGTGAAACCTATGGTTTTTTCAGTGAATTTGCAAGGTTTTTTAAATGCTAATTCCTAACTATAACGTGTGTGAAACCTATGGTTTTTTCAGTGAATTTGTACGGTTTTTTAAATGCTGAGTTACTTTACGCCATTCGTGGCGTGCGTGCCCACTTAACGCAGTTCGTTCCGTGCGCGCATGGTGCGCTTCGCGCACCGTGCGCGCACAGTGAGCACGCGGTGCGCTTCGCGCACCGCGCGCCCACTTTACGCAGTTAGTGCCGTGCACGCACGGTGGGCACGCGGTGCGATGACAAAGCAAGAAAGCACGTCAACAAATCTGTTTCTGCTTTCCTCCGTGACTATGGTATGGGTGCCATTTACCACAACAACTTGCGTTATGACATGCAAGACATTTATAGAGGAGATGGTGTGCACTTCAATGATGAAGGGAACAGAGTCTTCCTCTTGAACCTTAGACTCTGCATCGGTACTTACTTGTAGGTACCACTAAAAAATCATTTCATAAACACAACGGCTCTTTTTAGAGCCCCCTAATATCTAAACACTTAAATCTGATTTTCATTTTTTTTTTTTTTTTCTACCGTACGCTTACCGTAAGCTTACCGTACGCGTACCCCGTGATTTTTTTTAAAATCAATAAATGTTTTCTTTGTACTTTACAGTCCTTCTTTGACCCCCTCACAAATGTAAGGGGGTCTGTAACTCTCCTCATTGCCCCCTTTTCTTGTTTTCACTCTTTTTTTTCTGAGTGAAATACACAAAATGGCGGCCGCCGCTTCCTGGTTTCGGCCGATTCGAATGTTTACTAAGATCTAAGAGCCAATCAGAATCGCGCTCGCGCACGCCACCGTACGCTTACGGTAAGCGTACGGTAAGCGTACCGTAAGCGGGCTCAGATATATATATTGATTTAAAGGCTATTTTCTCAGAATCTACTGAACAGATTTACACCAAACCTACAAAAGGCACTTCCTTGACCTAGGGACTACCTCTCTGCCAAATTTCGAGTAATTCTGTTCAGCCGTTCGGGCTGTAGCTCGTTCTAAAGGTCCTATGGAAAAATGCATGGGGAAAACGCGTTTTGGGACCCCCCTTTTATCTCAGCCCCCGCTTGACGGATCCCCCCGAGACTTTCAGGGTAGCGCCCCACCTATTTTGAGAAATTCGCGAGGATTCATCGACCGGCGCCAAAGTTATTCAAAATAGAATGTTGAGGTTTTCCTATGGAAAAGGGGTCCTAACTATAACTGCCTACTGGCGACCGCCAGTAGGTAATATATATATATATATATATGTATATTTGTACGGCCGGTCCGGTCGCAGAGATGCCCTACTCCTTAAAAGCGGACCTTGGCAGCTTGAATTTTCAGCGCTGATGGCGAGGGTGAGCCGTTTTGAAAGACTTGGTATGCAGCACACACACCTTTCTGGCACCAATTTGACCCACTTGGGTAAGACATTTGTGTTTATTTTGAAGGGCAGCAGAACCCACTTGGGAGGAACATTTGTGGGACAACAAGTATCAGCATGCCGAGCGGCACCATCCACTGGGGCAGGACTTGGGAAATGCTTATCAGGTGTGTCCGCAAACGCTGCTGCTGCTCTTTACTTTCCCTGCCTGTGAACAAGGACAGCAATGTCTGAAACGCGTAAGGCTTCAGAGACTTTGAATTTGGTGTGCGTGATCTTGTTTGCACTGCGTTCTTCAATAAAAAGGTGTTAATTCTCACGAGTGGCATCTCCAGCTAGGGCAACCTGTTTTGATATATATATATATATATATATATATATATATATGAACAAAACAAGTTTTCCCAGACGTCCAATTGTGGAAGAACACAGGTACAGACCACAGCACGCTGGAGATAGATTTTTAGGAGTGCAAATTTATTCCTTAATCGGATATATATATGTATATATATATATATATATATATATATATATATATATATATATATATATATATATATATATATATATATATGATAGAATCCCCTCACTTTCATAGACCGATAGATAATATTTGACCATATTTTTCTCTAGGTCCAGGTCCTAGTCCAAGTCTAGGTCCAGGTTCCTCCCAACTCTCTTATCCTCTCTAATTACAATAATTAAAGTTTTTAGGTCATTTTTAAAGGGAATATGCGATTTTCTGTGTGGAATTTAAATAATTAACATCTGTGTCATTAATCCTCTTTTATTTCAATAATTAAAGTTTTTAGGTCATTTTCAGAGTAGCATATGATTTGCTCTGGAGATATCAAATAATTAACATCTGTGTCATTAATCAGCATCAGGATATCCCTGAGTTTTGATCACCAGGGAATAATGAAGGCATGATCCAGGTTAAGACAATCCTTGATGATGGCTTTAGTAAATGAGGTTTCTGCTTCTGACCAAATTGTGAGCAAGAAAAGAAGAGGCTTCACAAATAAAAATCCCTCTATAAAGGTAAGTCCTACCTCTTTATGTCTAATTGTATCAGGTATTGAATGGGGCACTGCAAGTAATCGTCTTAAAAACTTATTCTCCTACTTTTGCATAGTTGTGATTTTAACAAAACCCCAGCGTCCAGTCCCATACATTGCCACTGAGCGGCATTTTGTTCTATGAATGGAGATCATTTTCCTTACTGGCTTTGTGCCTATCTTGGTGGCAAATCTAAACATGGCTTCTGTAAAGTTACAGCAATTCATATCTCCTTATTTGATTTTGATTGGACCATCTGCCACATAAAGAAATTTGAATTCCCAAATATGAGAAGGTTTGTACATTGGAAATGTGGTCCCCCTTGATATAATGGGGACAAACCTTCAGTCTGTCCTTCCCAAAAGTCATTTTGAATTTTGTTTAGGTTTGCCTTCAGATCTCTAGCCTCGATGTAGGAGGTGGCGGAAATTATAATGTGTTGCAATCCATTAGGGGTTCATTACAATAAAACTGTGTAAGATAGTCATCCTTTTTGCCTTGATCACCCCATTGATTTGGCTGATGTAGATGGTTATTGGCTCTGAAACTACCCGGCGCACACTAACCAGGCCCAGGTCCAGTACTCTGTTCTTTAAAGGTATATGATAATTGGTATAATTCTAATTGGCCAAGACAGCTTATCTGTAAGACCCTAGTACATGGTAGGGAATGAAGATTTAAAAACCCCAGTGGACTTATTGCGCTCATGTATGCACTGCTGTGGTATTTGCTGTAATTGTAAAGCCAGGGCTGCCTTGCAGGATGGTGTTAAAATTAAAAATAGTCCAAATTAGACTTTGGAATGAAAGTACTCCCGAAGTCCAAAACTACCTTTTTATTACATAGAAGTCACCCCTAAGGTCTGCCCTAGGTACCCCAAGGGTAGGGTGAATTGTCATAAAAAAGGAGGGACATCATAAAAGATGCTTTATATGCCCTAGTGGGGAAAAACACCAAAGTCATTTTTCACCATTGTAGTGCTGCTAGTCCCATAATCTAACATGGATAGACTTTATTATAAAGTCTACATTTTTATTGTTGTTAGCTTGCAATATCCTTCAAATTAACAAAATATTGGTTACAATGAATCGAAGAACTTGCCAAGGTCAACTTTATTATAATTATTACAGGAAAGTATTTTTAGAACTTACTATCCTGAAGTAACATGAAGCAGCCCTGTTGTTGTCTCATCTCATTGGTCAGCCTTCTTCAGCCTGAGCCAAGCTGCCATCTTAGTAGGTGGGAAGAGGCCTGGGGCTTCAATAATGAAGACATTTGGTGGGAGGAGATCTGATTCCTGGAGAAGCCCGGGAGAGAAAGGAGTCTGGGGAAATACCCTGGACTTCAAAGGCAAGAAAACAGATGTCACAGGACCCAGGCCAGCCCCCACTTCTTTGATCCCAGCCAGATGGAAGCCCCCTTGATTGGATTAGGAAAGGGGCCGGAGGAGTGTAGTCCAATGTTAGCCACACCTCTGGATTGGGTTACACTGACACACTGTGCCTGATTCAAAGAAAAAAAGCAGCAACAGGTAGAAAAGTGCTGGAAGAAACCACCTGCAGCAGACAAAGAGAGGACTGCTCCAGCTGACCAGCTGCAACCGGATTTTGATGGACTGCACAGGTGCATTGAGTCCCAGACCCCAAGGAACTTCTGAACCCCTGGCTTGTGCTGCTGGACACTTTTCAACCCAAGGAAAGCCACAAATAGGAAGTTCTGAAAGTTTTGGAATTTTTGACAAAGTTTAGATAAAAAGCTCCAGAAGAAGACTTGCGCGACATTAAGATTCAAGCCACCTTCGTTGACTCGATAATCAGCCTGACTGCCATGGTTTGTCCCGCTGAAAGCTCCAGACCTCCCCGCTATCGATGCAGGGCACAAAGATTTTCCAGGGCTCACAGAGGCATCATGCTGTAGCAGGCTGCTGTCGTCGAAGCAAAATCCGGATCCGAGGAACCAGAGGGCTCGACGTCTAAAGAAAAGTTCCAAGAAAAAGACTAAGAGCCTGATTTATATCTTGGCGGGACTCCCTTTGTCACACCATGGTGGTGGTTACAGGAACTCTGTTGAGGTGATGAAGTCCTGCATGCTGTATTTAGATATGGGCTGGCTGAACTGTCGTCTACATCAACAGACTGTCTTCCGTCACATTCGCGGCACACCTCCATCGAAGCGGCGGACTCCTCTGCTGGCTAACAGTACTTTGTTGCCATCAGGCCGATGGGTTTGCGACGAGCCTATTTAGATTTCCCCGTTGTGCTGGCGTTGTCCAGCAGCAGGTTCCTGATGGAGTGACTCCCTGGTGGAGTGGAGACTAGCAAGTACGACTTATTAACGTGACACTACACATATAAACGGAAGTGAGCGAGTGAGAGAGAGAGAGCAGAGCGAGCGGGTAGCAGCAGCGGAGCAGAGGAGCCAGCAGGGTGGCCTCGTCATTCATCCCCGCAAAAAAACAGCAGACAGCGGTACTATGGGGGGGGGGGCACAATACAACGCGGCTGCCCGCCTGCCCCCGCAAAACCCCGCACAACACACGCACATCACGAGAAACCCGGCAGCCATGGAATAAATGGTGCACAGAGAGCGTGCGGTGAGTACAGAGCACAAAGGAGCAATTAGCTGTGGTTACGGAGTGCGAGCCCGGTGAACCCGCGGAGGCGGACCAACTAGGTTGGGTGCACCAGTGTGCACTACTTGCTCTCACCCTGCTTACTATGCCTGAAAACACAGAGGCACTGCTCCTGGCACTGCGCCTGACTAGCTGGCCCAGCCCGTGTTTTGCACTCACCCCTTCTGCAGCAGCGAGCCGTGTGCAGGGCTTAGGAGGAGGTGAACGCCGGATTCCTGTCCCGCACTACCTTGAAAATTCCACCAAACAATCTGATCCTTCCATTCCAATGACACCAAACAAATCCCGGGACAATAAGAAAATTAGAAAAGAAGGAGTAGCTAAGCAAAGCGCTATCAGCCACAAAGCGTGTAAAACCCTGGTACTTCAAGCACATAAACATCCGATATTTAGTTGGAAATCGATTTATAAATATCATACAAACTTGGGGACAGGATCGCACGAGGAAACCAAAAACAAGCTTGCGCACAACAGGGGAGGGATATGATAAAGAGCAGACTAGGCACCAAAATTAGTAAAACCAGGGCTGGCTCCGGCACCGGTACCAAGATAAGGTCGGCCAAGGAGGCCCGAGCACAATTAGAGTCTACCCCTATTGTGCATTCAATCTTAAATCCAAACTCCAACTTAAATAGCATGGGAATCTGCCAATACTTCATTCAAAAACCATCTGGACAAACAACAACGGGGAAAGGAGAGTCCGAAGGCAATGCACTGGCGAAGCAACAAGCTAACGTTGGTCCGCATCTGGAACCAAAAATACAGAGCATTGAAAAATTGGAAAAATTGGACGACGGGAACTATTCCTCCTCCTGGAACAATGGAGCAGACCCTTGTAGGCCCCTGGAAAGGAGACAAAACGCACTGGGGCAAGAAAAACTTGAAATTCTTGAAATATCTTCAGCATTGGCGCTCTATGAAAGGAAGGAAGACGCACCGGGGCAGGGAAACCCAGAGGTTCTGGTAATATCATCAGCTTTGCTGCCCCCATACAAGGGCAAACAGCAGATGTACGGGGAGAGCCCGGTCACCCCACAGGCAGGTGGAAGAAGAACCCAACATGAACTGTCCCAGTCACAATATCTATCAGCGATCAAACTTCTTTCTTTCAATCAAAGTTTACTATCACAGGGAACGGAGCTGAGAGAGAATAGCCACTTGGGGGAACAAAACCCTCATCAATTAACTGCAGAATCAAAGAGCACAACACAAAGTGGCTCTTACCATCAAAAGAACCTGCTATCCACAATAAACTCTACACTGACGACGGCCATCGAGGTGCTTACCTGGCAAACCCAAAACTCGAAATTCAAATGGATACAATGCAGGCAATTGCAACAGCCATGATTAACAAAGAAGGTAAAATCAACACATTAGCAGGAAACTTGGAGTTGTTGAAGTTGCAGACAGCTGCTGGGTGTTCTTGTCTACCAATAGTCAAGAAGCTTAGCTCCCTTCCTGAAGTGTTAACATCAATAATATCAGAGCTAAAGCAAAGACAATTAAAGCTTACAGACCAACCAAACCAAAACATAGCTGAAAGAGTACTAAATCATGCCAAACACAATGGCATCAACGTCACTACAGGGGCTGATGGCCCCCTCATTATGTCACAACAAACAACAACAAAGAGTGTGAACTACACCCCAAGACCAGAAGTCAGGTACTTCACGCACAATAAAACTCAAGACAGCAAACAAACTTTAGGGCAGGACACACCTCCGACATCGACGCAGCTGGAGTCAGCAACGTGCCAAAACACACTTAACCACGAGGAACTAGCGATGGGCAGGACTCCCCATAGCAACACTAACCATTCAGATAACCTGCAAGAAGCCACGAAACCTGCCAAAGCACTATCAAGGAGAGCAAAAAAACGCTTGAAGAAGCAAGCAAAAAATAATAAACAACATGTCCGTGTAAAGGAATTACATCTGGACCTGGCCACATTACACAGTAGCCAGAGTCAAAAAATGAACTCAAAGAAGGCCCACACACAAAGCCTCCCGGAGTCTCAGAAATTATATCTTATATTTCAAAAACATAGACCAGGAAAAGACCAGCCACACAAAACACCACTATTCAAATCAATCACTAATCCAAACTGTGAGGGTAATCAGTCAAATAAATTACTAGCAATCAAAATAAACACAAGTACAAACCTCGATGCTGGTCACGCTATCGAGTACATAAACAGCTTATTAGTGCCCCACATGAGCCTGAACCTTCTTTAAAAATAGATAGCAGAAGGCGCCACCTTATAGAACAGTGTATAGAAAATCAAGAACTGGTTGCACCGCCACAGGCTAGTGGCAGAGAAAGGACATCCTTCCCTTTAATTGAAAACCTCGGGACACGGGGGCACTAGGTCGCCCTCTATGACAACAGAATACCCATAACAACAGTTCAAAGTTTGGAAATACAACCCCTCGCTGTCAGCCAAAGGGCTCAAGTGCAAAGGGAATCAACACCATCATTTTCACACCCGAATATATATCTCGTGGAAGCTCCGACATAGTAAACAGGTCCAATATCTTACAAATCCTCCGACACATCCCAGAGCTCTCCTTTATTGTGACCGAATACCTTATTCAAGTGCAATTCAAGACACTGGGGAGCAATAAAACAAGAGTGTCAACAATATCAAAATTGGAAACACAATGCAATAGCCCAAAAAATCATGCAAGAAAGAGATCAATTTGCGAGATGGGGGATTAGAGTATATATACCAAAAGAGGAAAGGTACCCACACATGTTAGGAGGTGGACCCAATGATGAAAAGACACTAACCCCAAGAAAGACCATCTTAAGAGGGACAAAAGCAGTTCCTCGCACGTCTGCGTTTCTTAATCTAAGAATACATCTCTTACTAAATTTCGACCAAACAGAAAGAGGACAAATCGACCAACATAGAAAGCCCCAAAACAAAGCCGCAATGACCGAACATGTATAAAACCAAATTGCTCCAAGCACAACAAGGAACGACTGCTGGGGGAGTCGAATGATCACCACTATGAAAGTCATCTCATGGAACGTATACGGATTGAAAACTACATTGCAAAATAGAGCTACATTTGAATTCTTACAGTCTGGGGATCTGTTGTGTCTCCAAAAAACCTTGTTACTCCAGTGCTCATCCCAGGCTTTGTAGAATTCCAACAGCCAGCGAAAAAGTGCAATATATTTGGTAGGCAATCTGGGGGCTTATCCTTATATATACGAATTGGCCGCAATATAAAAGCTAAAACCGCGCTAACCATTGACATGGTTCAAGCTGTTTATTTGCAGGGACTAAAATCGAATAGCCGTCCATTAACAATTCTCCTTTTGAATATTTATTTTAACTGCAAAGATAAACCAAGATACACTGAGTTGAGGGCCTTGGTAGACACACTTGAGGACTTGCTTAGTACCCATCCAAATAGTGGGATCATATTGGCCGGGGACTTTAACACCCAGAACTTGGGGACAGCAAAAGACACATTACTGCACAAGGATCGAGCTGGGACCTTATTAAACACATTTTTAAACACGTACAGATTAAGGTCAACACAAGACCCACAACTCACCAACCACACCACAAAAAACATTTCACAGGAGAATCCCAAACTCACAATTGATTACATCTTCACGTGCAATAGCCTGTATGATCAAGCGGCAGAACTCCGAAACCCAGTGCTACAGACCAGTGACCATCTTCCATTAGCCAAAGCCTTTTCGCTGCAGACAGCCAGTCTCTCGTACACCCCCCTTCTAGGCCACTCCAATGGAGAGGAAATACACAGACTCCTGAGAAGGCTAAAATGGAATAAAATAGATACTACTAGCCTGCTAAACTGGAAAAGTAATTGGCGCGCACTCGCTAAAGACGTCACAGCTGGCAATATAGCTGAGAATTGGACTAACCTGGTGACGGAGCAGTATCGACTTTTGTCAGGCAAAAGACCACACCTGCAGCAAGACAGTGGAGAAAGGGAGCGCTGCAAAATCCAACCAAGGTGTGAAAAAATTTCACAAAGCAAGCAGGCCCTGAGACAAGGCACCCGCTAACATACGAGAGAGGGTAACGATAAAACACATCAAAACTGGATATCAGCAAGAAAAGCTCACAGGAAAAACCTATGGGATCATAAAAGGCAACTGCAAGACTGTGGTAAATAATTTAATTACCGGGACTTAATTTGATACAGAAACATAATAAAAATAGCTCAGTAAATAAGAGGCAGAATCCGTGGTATTAGAGGTTCGGAATGGGCTTTATTCCAATGGACGATTCGAATCGGTTGCTCCAAGTTCCATCACCACGAAGGTTCAGGAAGTGAAGTACGTACATTATTGATAATTAATCACTTTTATACAATAGGCATTACAGTGAAGCAAATGCAAGAGGCGTAACAATTGATAGTGTAGATAAGACATACATATGTAGCAAAAGTAGGTGTAACTGGGTGTGACTAAAGAACGTCATTAAGTGTGATGTCATAATAGGGTGGTTCCATGAAAGAATTTCGCAACGTTAGCAGAATTACTTGGCAGAAATGCGTGCGCAGCAGCATGACGTGTGATTGACGTGCAACTAGGGGGTGAAGGGGACTTGACATTTAGCTCTACATGTGGCGACAGAAGTCTGGAGGGTCAAGTCAACCTAATCCCAAATCATATCTAACATCCTATGTTTAAAGAACTATGTTATCCAAAAGAGAGGTCTCTTAGAGTAGAATCTTATTCTATACTGACTATACTGACTGTTAGTGCGTGTACAAGCGTCTAAGTGTCTACACTAGATGCGAGGGCAGAAGTCTTCCATAGTAATAGGGCTATGAATTACTTGCATAAAGACGGAGAAGCCGGGCCTTTGCTCGGTAGCTGGAAGAATGTTTACTTAAACTACTAGACAGGAATGCATTGGGCAGGGAGCGGAGCAGATAATTTCAAAGGTGAAATACAGTTTTTGGCAGGCAACAGGCTGATGTCAGGCTTCGTGAGCCGCGCAGGGAATGAGACAAAGTTCATGGTCACAGATGCAGGCTCAGACTGGAGCTTCAGAGGCAGAAAGAAAGAAAAGCTTGATGACAGAATCAGGGCCTACTTGCCTGGACTGTAAAATGGCATAAGTGAACCATATAAAGCCGGTGGCCTTTCGTACTTAGGAATGGAATATCCGGCCCATTCATGGCTGATCTGAAAGAGGACATGTTGACGGTGGACGCACATGTGTTTGCGTCTTCATAACTGGAACTGGAGGGAACATACATGTACTTGTGATTCATACATGAAACCGTTGGGGTCCAAGATAGGGGACATAACTGATCATAAAAATCCATATTTCCACATTCCCTCCTTGTCCCCTACTTGCCCGTCAAGAGATATCAATCTTCATCAATCCATTGATCTGTTCATATAGCATCATTTGTTCTTCTTTTTTCTTCTGGGACGAATGAAATCTTGGTGATGGAATACACGATGTGGCACACAGACCACAAATCGCTGGTCCACATTGTAGGCATAGACAGCAACTGAATAGTATGAGAAAGCCAATACCTAGGAAGGATAGGACCTTCCATCCAAAGGTAGATAATACACTCCAAAACCAACCGGACCAAGTCCAGGTGCCTGGATTCTGGTGTATCTGGCTTACAATCTTATGAAGGTGAGTTATGGCTTTATATACAGATGGCGAATTTTCTGGTATGAAAATGCAACAACTTGATCCGATGACCCTACAAGCTCCGCCCCTATCGGCCAGGATGACGTCAAGGACAAGACGATTTTGAAGCACAACAATCCGCATAGCAGACTGTTCTTCTGTTAAATTGCCTAAGGCGGAAATAGTTTTGTTCACTACTGCTTCAAGGGTTCTAGTTAATCTACGTATCAGCTTACTATTAGTAACGGTACCTATATAGGGAAAGAGACCTTTATTGAAATCTGTGTATTTTTCCCATGCTGTTTCAGTGTAATCGACTATTGGGAGATCTCTCCTTTCTCTATTGTGTACTAAATGAGTATTTCTGTGATAATCGGGAGGAGCTAGGAAAACAGGTGGCAAAAGGAATCCAATGTAGCAGGTACCATCCCAATCTAGAGGCAAACGTACATATGCCGTCTGACCACATATAAAATAGGAATGGCGGGAAGCTCTAAATGTCGACTTGCCTTGATCACTGAATTCTATTACAGTGGTGCATCTACTATGGCCCATATGTATGGAACCATTCTTTCTTACACATAATTCACCTTTTACTGGAAATACTGACATGGCAGGCAAAATTGGAGTAGCTTCGGATTCGACATTTAGGATCATAAGATTAAGCGTAAAATTACCTAATCCATATACTTCATTTTCTAGATCAGTTCCTGTTCTCTTGGGAAGTCCCTCCTTGTTAGGGTAGCAGACTTTAAGTAAAACTAAGTTTAAATTTCCCCATACCCAGTTGTCTTGATAAACTGCAGAATTTGAATCTAGGGGATTAATTAAACTAAACCATGCTCCACAGGAGCCGTTGTGTGTGAATGGGTATGGAAAGAGAGGTAGAATTCCTTTATAATTCTGATAGGGAGGGAGTCGGCCACATATCCAACAATTTGTAGCATTGCTAACCTGATGGGAATGATGTAACATACTAATAAACGTGTTATTGCGCAGCGCAAATCTATAAGACAACTCATGCGGAGGTAATTCACTAAAAGAATGTTCAGCAGTAACATTATAAACATGTCTAGAAATAGGATAATATATGTGCAACAATATACTTGCAGTAATTATTAAAAGACTTAAGAAAAACAAAATTAATAACGTCACTGTGCAATGACTACGCAGTGATTTACAGTATGCATGTCGTTTCAACATTTTTCGGGTGTTTTCTCTATTCAGATCTAAGGGATACATGTCAGAGACAAATTCAACCGCTTCACCTTGGAGAGGACTTAAACAATCAAATTTCCCGACTGGTTAGATCTGAGTTTTAGTTTATATTGTTCGTGACTACTTGATTCAACAAAAGGAAGTTTTGAGTCAATGGGTGAAGACACACGAGGTGTGGTATTTACATCCGATGGTAGTCCATGAAATTTCTTGATATGACTTGAATGTATCCAGCCTTTTCTGCCTTTGATCTTCACGGCTGTCCTTGTGGTGAGCAAGACCAGTTGCGGTGACTTCCACCTAGGATCCAGCTGAGTCTTTCGATCAAAGTTCCTCACGAGGACCAGGTCCCCCGGAATTATATCATGGGGTTTCACCTCAGTGTTGTCGGGAAAGGCTGCAGCTACCTGTGAACGACAAGATTGTAGTGCAGACATCAAGGAAGCCAAATAATCTGTCAGCATATTACAGTCAACATCAGTTATTTTTCGTGGTATAGGCGTCCCCCACATATTTGGTGGTCTGCCAAAGATCACCTCATACGGGGATAGCCCTGTTCGAGAGTATGCTACCATTCTCATGTAAAAGAGTGCAACTGGTAACGCTACTACCCAGTCGACACCTTTCTCTCTGCATATTTTGGACAATCTGATTTTCAGGATCTGATTATGTCTTTCTACGAGACCTGCTGCCTCGGGGTGTCGGACACAGTGGAATTTCCACTGATAGCCTAACAAAAGTGAAACGTGTTTCATTAGTTCGGATGAGAACGGCTGGCCGTTATCTGAGTAGACAACACGTGGTAAACCGTATCGTGGGAAGAATTCTCGAACTAACTGTTTGGCAGTAGTCGGGGCAGTGTAATCTGAAACCGGGTATGCCTCTGTCCAACGGGAAAGAGCACAGACAACTACGAGAACATATTTGAATCCTCGACATCGTTCCATCTGGATATAATCCATCTGGAGCACTTCAAAAGGGTGATCAGGAGGCTGAAATCCACCCTGTTCTACGGGAACGCTTTTTCCTGGGTTGAACTGACAACAGATCATACAGGTACGAACTTTTTGCTTTGCTGCTGCTCGTAAATGTTTATTGAACCAAATGTGTTGGATGCTGTCTAGCATAGCTTTTTCTCCTAGATGCGCTGGACTATGTATAGTGTTAATAATAACTTGGACCATTGAATCAGGAAGGAACCACACAGATTTTTCCTTCCTCATCCATCCTTGATCCGTTTGGATCCCTCCTAATTCAGTCCATTTCTTTATTTCGTCTGGTGTAGCATGCGTCTGTATGTCAATTACGTCAAGAGCGGGATCTTTAATCGTCATACAATGTGTTGGCGTCGGGACTTTTGTCTTTGTCATGTCGGATGTTTGAGTTTGAGCAGTCTGTTTAGCTGTTCTGTCAGCTAGATCATTGCCTTGAGAAATGATATCAATAACTTTCGTATGAGCTTTACATTTCATAATTGATATTGCAGTGGGTAGATGTATTGCATCTAATAAGGCATGAATGAGGGGTCCGTGCTGAATGTGGGCACCGTGAGAAGTTAAATAACCTCTCTCTCGCCACAGCACGCCGAAGTCATGTACAACTCCGAATGCATAACGTGAATCAGTGTATATGTTGACTTTTTTATTTGTGGCTTGAATACAGGCTTGTGTCAGAGCGATGAGCTCTGCGGCTTGAGCTGACAAGGTATTTATGCAATTTGTTTCGATGACTTCAGTGTCTGTTGTGACTGCGTAAGCGGCCACTAACTCTCCTGTACTTGTTCTCATACATGAACCATCTACATACAACGTTAGGTCTGGGTCTGACAATGGGACATCTGTCAAGTCTTGTCTGGGTTTCGTCGTGATTGTAATAACATCAATACAATCATGAGCTAGTGGGTCTGTTCCGATTACGGGTAAAAGTGTGGCAGGATTCAATGTGTTACAACGTCTGATTTCTATATGTGGCTGAAACAATGTTAATTCATACCCTGTAAGTCGCGCTATAGTCAAGTGCTGTGTTTGCGTTCTATTCACAAGAACTTCTACTGCATGTGGTACTTGAACTGTCAATGGATGTCCTAACACTATGGCATCGCTTTGTCTGATTGCTAAAGCTGTTGCTGCCACTGATTTCAGGCATGCAGGCAAAGCCTGAGCTACGGGATCTAATGTACTAGAAAAATAAGCACATGGTTTGTGGGATCCTGCCTGTTCCTGTGTGAGTACTGACAAGGCAGTACCTTCGCGTTCTGTAACAAAGAGTGTAAACTGTTTATTGTAACATGGTGTTGCTAAAACCGGTGCTTGGCATAAGGCTTTCTTTAGGTTTTCAAAAGCTTGTGTATGTTCCTGAGTCCAAGGGAGAACAGTCGATGTGGCTGCCTCCTGTGTTGTCAATTGAATGAGTGGTTTTGCTAGAAATGCATACTGAGGGATCCACTGCCTACAATATGAAGTGAGGCCTATAAAAGCCCGCACCTCCTTTTGTGTCTTGGGTATTGGCATGTTAGCTATTAACTGAATGCGGTCGGGTGTAAGCTGCCTTCCCTCCTTGGACAGCGAGTGTCCAAGATAAACAACTCGCTGGACACAGAATTGCAGCTTAGAAGGGGACACCTTGTGCCCTTTTTCGGCTAGAAATTGTAAAACTGTCAGTGATGCTTTCTCACATTCGTGTTCGCTTCTAGCGGTGATCAGCAGATCATCGACATATTGAAGCAGGGCAGTGTTTACTGGCATGTGGATACTGTCGAGTTCTCGTTTCAGTGCTTGGCTATAGATGCTGGGGCTTTCTGTAAATCCTTGAGGTGCGCGTGAGAATTTAAAGCTACGTCCATTTAAACTAAATCCGAACAAGTATTGGCTTTCCGGATCTATAGGGACGCTGAAAAAGGCATTCTTGAGATTAATTACAGTAAAGAATGTTGCTTCAGAATCAATAGCTGTCAGTAATGACGAGATATCTGGGACCACAGGGAATTGTGGCACAATGCACTTGTTTAATTCGCGCAGATCAATAACCAATCGATATACTGGCGGGGCCTTCGGAACTGTTCGTTTAAGAATCGGAATTATCGGTGAATTACATACATTGGAGTCTGTTTCCACAACCACTCCTTGGACAATGAGCTCGTCAATGATTTGCAGTAAAGCCACTACAGCATCTGGTGGTAACTTGTATTGTCGCATTCGTGGTAGTACCACTCCTGCCTTTAGTGTAACTCGATATGGTGTAATATTCATGCAACCAACATCAGTAGGGCCTTGTGCCCACAGATGTGTAGGTAAAGTCTGCAGTCGGGGATCCATGTCTCGAGACACATAGTGACCTTTGAAATCACGTAAAAACAATCTTACTCCTTCCGGAGAACAACATATTATAGCTCCTAGAGCTTTCAGTGTTTTTATACCTAACAAGTTTTCTGGACATGATTTAGTAAGCAATAAATCTGTAGTTCGGGTCAAAGGTCCTATCGTAAGTGGGAGAGGCTGTGATACTTCATTAACAATAGGTTTTCCTGAAAAACCAAGGGAAATATTCTGTGAGCCTGAGAGGGGTGCCCCTGGAACTTCACTACGTTTTATGGTTGTTCGACTTGCCCCTGTATCAAGTAAAAATTTTCTATCTTGGCCTAATAATTCACTATGTACATAAGGTCCTTCTTGGTCTACTGGGACCTCGATAAGGGGTAAGTCAACTTCCCTCTCTAGGCTTGTTCATGCGTATCGTTGATAATCAGGATAGTCGTACTGTGCGGTCTGGTACAGCTGTCGTGTCGTGGTTTGTGTGGCAGCAACAGGCAGCGCTGGTGCAGCTGGCACAAACTGTATAGACTGTTGTGGAGCTGGCATGGACTGTGCATGCTGCGGGGCTCCTTGTTCATTCTGATCCTGTCTAAGTGGCCGTGGTCTTTCTTTTGTAATACCTGTGGCGATATTACGCTTCAGGACTGGGCAATCGTGTATATAATGACCTGGTTGTTTACAATAGTTGCATGTCCCTTTTACAGGTCCTGCTGAATCACCGGAATGTGTCGTACCCTTTTTATGTCCTTCAGCTGGAACTGTCTGGGAGACTAGCATTTTCATTTTCGTGTCTTTCATGCGTCTTTGTTCATGTTCTTGTTCCTCTCTAATTCTATTGTGATGATACTGTAACATTTGTAACATTTGTGATGGGGTGTTACCTTGCCAGGTACTCTCGAATTTTAATACTCTATTCTTCACTTGGGGCAAGGAATTTTCAACTAATTTTGTCACAAACAGATGTGGGTATGATTCGCTACTTGCTTTTATGCCACTATTTATACCAAAACATTTTTCAAATCGTGCATAGAAATCACTAGTGTCTTCATCTTGCTTTTGTTTACAGGCTGAAATTGCACCCCAGTCTTCCTTTTTCGTAGTTAATAAACGTGGCAGTACCTGTACTAGTAAACCTGGTAGTGCTTTAGTTTTGTCCCCAAGCCCCGAACCTGGACCTCGGGCCTTTTCTTCATTATCTAATGCTGTCCAGTCTATCTTTTGGTCTCCCACCTCCCACTCTTTTTCCTTGAGTTTTTCATAAATGCCAGCAGGCATCAATACCTTTAATATTGTCATAATGTCGGGATAGGTATACTCTCCCATGAGTAACATGTCTTTAATTTCTCGGTGGAAACCCGCTGGGTCTTTGTCATGACTGGGTACCACTTTCTTCATTTCTAACAATTCTATTTTCGATATGGGCGTATATACAAATATACGTTTAAACTGATTGTCCTCGCCCTTTATTGGGTGTACTTCTCGTAAGGGATTCTGTCTGTCCATGTAATACATCGGTCTTTCCTTGTTGGGCAGTGAGACATGTTCTGGGCATACAAAAAGAATGTACTGCTTTCTTGATTCTAGTATTTCTTTAATTAGCTTAGTACCTGAACCTCTCCATCTATTCGTGAGTAATTCAGTCAATATATCAGGTAAAGGACCAGGATCTGAATGTTGGCTTTTATATAGTATAAGAAGTTGTTGAATCATATAAATCCCAGCTAAACGCTGTTCATCTGGGGTGAGGTTCAAAAATGTGTGTGCTACTGTATCATCACCATATTTTCCGGGGCTGTCAACCCAATGAACGGCTGACCTGGCTAATTCTTGTTCATCCATAGAATCGAGTAAATGATAACCCCTTCGTTCTCGCAGTAATTTCTCAGCGGCTTGGAACGAATTAATTTCGAAAAGAGCGGCATATTGAGAACTGATCTGATACTTGATCTTGAACAAACTTAATACAATAAACACGATAATGAACAGTCATTCATACCACAATATGCAGAACGTATTAACACATTTAACATTTAACATTTAAATGAGCAAACAATGATGATGACGATCTAAGGAAAACTTAATCACTAAACATAATACTCGGCATTATCTGGATTATTCTGAATTTATATACTTGATATACTAGATATACTGCTAAACAGTACAGATACACTGCTGAAACAGTGCAGACCGGATTTGTGTACCCCAAACCCGTCTTGACCGGCACAACCTATGTGCACGTCAGAACGCCTCCCCAGTAATGGTACTCACCGGGTAGCTCGGAACGGAAGGCCTCGGAACGGAACTGAACTGGACCGGACTGGACTGGACTCGAAAACTTCGGACACTTCTGAGCTTCGGAAACCTGGTGGGCCTCTGTATACCTCGGATCTTGCTCTCTCAGCTAGGCTCTGGTCGGGATACTTCGCACTTCTCACCGCCTCGTCTGGGTGTTGATCGCAGCCTCAGTCGCCCCCGCTTGACCGGAGGGAGATACAGGAAATCCTGCTGGTACGCGTTGTTGTCCGTCCAGCTGTGGCAGGAGACCGGGCCTGCAACGCACCGCCGGCGCGTGAGATGAGAAAGTGTCCCTGTTCGGGCGCCATTCATGTGGTAAATAATTTAATTACCGGGACTTAATTTGATACAGAAACATAATAAAAATAGCTCAGTAAATAAGAGGCAGAATCCGTGGTATTAGAGGTTCGGAATGGGCTTTATTCCAATGGACGATTCGAATCGGTTGCTCCAAGTTCCATCACCACGAAGGTTCAGGAAGTGAAGTACGTACATTATTGATAATTAATCACTTTTATACAATAGGCATTACAGTGAAGCAAATGCAAGAGGCGTAACAATTGATAGTGTAGATAAGACATACATATGTAGCAAAAGTAGGTGTAACTGGGTGTGACTAAAGAACGTCATTAAGTGTGATGTCATAATAGGGTGGTTCCATGAAAGAATTTCGCAACGTTAGCAGAATTACTTGGCAGAAATGCGTGCGCAGCAGCATGATGTGTGATTGACGTGCAACTAGGGGGTGAAGGGGACTTGACATTTAGCTCTACATGTGGCGACAGAAGTCTGGAGGGTCAAGTCAACCTAATCCCAAATCATATCTAACATCCTATGTTTAAAGAACTATGTTATCCAAAAGAGAGGTCTCTTAGAGTAGAATCTTATTCTATACTGACTATACTGACTGTTAGTGCGTGTACAAGCGTCTAAGTGTCTACACTAGATGCGAGGGCAGAAGTCTTCCATAGTAATAGGGCTATGAATTACTTGCATAAAGACGGAGAAGCCGGGCCTTTGCTCGGTAGCTGGAAGAATGTTTACTTAAACTACTAGACAGGAATGCATTGGGCAGGGAGCGGAGCAGATAATTTCGAAGGTGAAATACAGTTTTTGGCAGGCAACAGGCTGATGTCAGGCTTCGTGAGCCGCGCAGGGAATGAGACAAAGTTCATGGTCACAGATGCAGGCTCAGACTGGAGCTTCAGAGGCAGAAAGAAAGAAAAGCTTGATGACAGAATCAGGGCCTACTTGCCTGGACTGTAAAATGGCATAAGTGAACCATATAAAGCCGGTGGCCTTTCGTACTTAGGAATGGAATATCCGGCCCATTCATGGCTGATCTGAAAGAGGACATGTTGACGGTGGACGCACATGTGTTTGCGTCTTCATAACTGGAACTGGAGGGAACATACATGTACTTGTGATTCATACATGAAACCGTTGGGGTCCAAGATAGGGGACATAACTGATCATAAAAATCCATATTTCCACAAGACTCACAATGGTCGCATATGTTTAGCCTGTTGAAGCCAAATAGACAGGCTGAATTCTGGTCATATATCAACAGGTTGTCCGGTCACGGCCATGACCCGTGCAATGGGGTTGCCAGCCACACATGGGTTTCCCATGTGACTAAACTGTACTGTAGTGCTCCGGACCACAGACCAGCATATCATCAAAGAGCTTCTACTGAGACCAGTCCGATTAACCCTCGGATAATGACTGAGGAAGAACCATCTGAAACTTTTGACACAGGAAATAGGATGATACTAATAATAAAAAAAACATCAGAAAGGATGGAGCCCAGGGGCCCAATGGCCTGCCTGGAAGCTTCTTCAAAGAAGACAGTGACTTCTGCGGAACCTTACTCACTCCGCTTCATCAGTTCTGCCTGGATAACTCAACGGTACCTGAAGCCTGGAAAGGCTCCCTGCTTCAACTGATCCACAAAAAGGGTGATGCTAGAGACCCAATTAATTATAGGTTGATAGCCCTCTTGGATATTGAGGCAAAAGGATACGCAAGCCACCTCCTGCAAGACCTGCAAAATTGGGCTAACGAGAAGGGAATTCTCCCAGCATACCAGCACTACACATATATGTTGTGTTTGATTCAAAAATATATGTTGGTAATGTTTTATGCCCCTTTTATTACATATAACATAGCACACAACCAACATACACACATTATTGACTATACACCCACAAGCACCACAAGCACAACACCCACAGCCACCGCAACAAACAAATATTTTTTGTTAATAAGTGTCAATACAGGTGTGTTAATCATTAGGCCCAGGCAGTAAACTCTGCTCCACTCGTGGCGTTTGCCGAATTCAGGCACTCTGTGCTCTGCGGAGGAGCACAGAGTTTCTGAATTCCGCCTTTCCAGGTGCAAAACAGAGTTTTTTCTGTTCACATTCAAGAATTGGTTTGGTGCTTTGGGGAAACATGATACATCTGGGCCGCTAGTGAGCTAGTGTGATACTCCATGCTGGCTTGCACAGCTTTCGGCTGTGATGGAGCCAATGCAGGGCCTATCACGAATGCACCGCTCGAGCAGCTTTTGTGGTCATGAAGCATCTGAGAGGCTTTTCGGGTGGATTTTCCTATCCAAGGGGCCATTGGACTTGTTTTTTTGTGCAAGAAGCCTTTGTTTCACTTTTTTTTACAACAGGAAAGAAGTGCCACAGAGACTCCAACTTCCTTTTCCTGTCCAGCATGCTCCCTCCAGTGCTTTGTCCATCTCCTGGTCCCTTTTCATTCGGATTTGGAGCTGTAATGATCACTCTTCTTGTCTTCTGCATATATACCATTGGATTTAAGGACTTAGGACCTGATTATACCGCCGAACCCACAGCTCCTGCCTTACCGGCAGTCCAACTACATTATTACAAGTTGGACAGTCAGAATGATCTAGGACCACTGATACCACCAGGGATCCAAGATCCCTGGTGGTTTTGCGGCAGTCTGAGGCCTGCAATATGCTGGCAGTGCCGCTGCAGCGCCGCCGATTTATATTATGAGTTTCCTCACAGTTTTCATGGTAGCTCTCCCACCATGAAAACTGTGCTGGTGAGGAAACTAAGGGGGCCCCACAGAGTCCCCTGTTGCCATGGGATGCATGCAGGGGGCACATATTGTGCCCCCCTGTGTGCATGCACCCCAGTTCCTGCATGGCATGGACTGCACCAGTCCATGCTGTACAGGAATGGGCTTTGCCGTTCCCATTGCGGTGCCTTTCTAAGACTCACCACAGGGGACCGCCAAAGCACCACCGGCCATACCACACATGTACTTGTAATCTGGGGGGTGGTGTGTGGGCGTGTTTTGCAGTGTTAGAGTGCGGTGCTGGTGTGATGGCCCGCTCCCACACCACCAAACTTATAATCAGAAAATATTTTGCATAGTTTAGTACATTTTCTGTATGTTTTTAAAGAAATTTGCAATATTCATTTAATTCACTATGCAGCTTAGTCTTCCAGCCAATAGGCCCAGTACTACTCATGGGTGCATGAAACAACTGTTTCTGTGGTGTCTATTGCATTGAATTATCATTTAGGCCAGAGACAGCATTGGATTCAATTACAAAATATGTTTTTTTGCAAAGAGTGTTTAGGTGGGGGTAATCTATTTGATGTCTTTAGAGGATGTGTGAGGTGGTAATTTATTTTAGCCCAGTTAATTTTTGTTTTTGGCATTGCAAATCAATGCTGTTTTCTCCTGTGTTGCGATGCCTTTTTTGTCTAGCTAGTGGGTGATTGTGTTTGCCAATGGTCACCATTTGTCTTTTTGTACAGTCAGTGTCCATAGGCCTGTATGTGTTCTTTGTTTTCCATGCCTTCTGTTTGCTGTTGTGTAACCATGTGGCTGTCGGCTATTTTGTGTAGCCAGCCAGTGGGCATTTGACATAGACCTGCATGTGTTCTTTGCTTTCCATGGCTCCTGCTTGTTGTTTGACCGTGTGGCTGGCAGCCATTGTGTGTAGCTAGCCTGCATGTCTTCTTTATTTCCCATGCTTCCTGTTTGTTGTTCTTACCATGTGGCATGTCGCCATTTTGGGTAGCCAGCTAGTGTGCTTTTGCCATATGCCTGCATGTCTTCTTTGTTTTCCATGCCTCCTACTTGTTGTTTGACCATGTGGCTGGTGGGCACTTTGTGTAGCCAGCCAGTGATCTTTTTCCATAGGCCTGCATTTGTTCTTTGTTTTCATGCCTCCTTTTGTTTTGATCATGCGGCTGGTAACCATTTTGTGTAGTCAGCCAGTGTGCTTCTGACATAGGCCTACATATCTTCTTTGTTTTCCATGCCTCCTGCTTATTATTGTGACCATTTGGCTAGCTGCCATTTTGTGTAGCTAGCCAGTGTGCTTTTTTTTATAGACCTGCATATCTTCTTTGTTCCCTATGCTTTTTTGCTCAGTATTGTTGTTGACCATGTGGCACTGGCTGACAGCCATTTTGTGCATCCAGCGAGTGTGCCTTTGCCATAGGCTTTCATGGATGGATGAGATATCAGCTTAATAATGTTCTTAAGGATAATTTCCCTTATTTCTAAAAAAAATTATTTTAATTTCCTAATTTAAATTTTTTAAATTTGAGTTTTTTTTAGTTTTCATTTTTTTCCTTTAATGTTCTTTTTTCAAAGTCTTTTTTTGTATTTTCAATACTTTTTTTCTGTTTTGGCTCGGTCGATCAATTATCTATCCATTCATCCATCCATCCATCCATCCATTCACCCACCATAAGTGTACAGGCGCCACAGCATTCAGTTTTTTAGGTACATAAGTCCATTTCCTCCTGGACACTCTAGCTGCTGTGCACTTTCGAGTATACATATTAGTATCATTTATTTGTGTAATGATGTTGATTGTTCCATTCCCCCCATGGCCCCATTGCCCACCATAAGCGCACACTAACCTCCATTTTTAAACAAATTGATATGCAATTTACCAATTCAGTTCCTTGAGTACCACAGGTGTCTCCTTTAGAATCAATGGGCATGAAGGAAAGAGCTCTGTCATTATGTATATTGTGTGCTATTCTGAAGGGGTATTATGGTATGGTGGTGTGGTTTGCCTTTAAAGTGGGTATTATTACCTAAGTACACAAAACAAACACACTAATATTACCTTTGTCTGTGATAATTAAAACTGCAAACAATGACATGTTTCACACTAACTGTTTTCCTTGCTTGTTTGCTTTTAGGTGCTCAAGAGAAGAAACATCTGTCGCAGTACTGCCAAACAGAAGGCCTGTTAAGACACATGTCATTCTTCCATTCTCTTCCACAGCTTAGTGCCACTGCCAGCTGAGAGCTTTAAGATGGCCCCAAAGAAGGATGCTTTGAAGAAAGTAGTCAGTGAGAAGAAGCAGCTTCCCACAAGTGGTATGTCCCCCCAGCTGTTTTTCTCTTGTTGCTCACCCATGAGAAAGTCACAATATCTTATGCAATCGCAATTAAACACATTTGCGTAAAATCAAAACTGCTCTCTCTGGAAATTTCTCCACAAACATTAACAAATAATTAAGGGTGGGCAGAATTATCGAAATTGCCTTTCACAAAATTTTGCGAAACTGCAAAAAATCTCCGCGAACACGCGAAATTTCACGTGCTCGCGGAGATTTTGGGCTGATTAATGCATCACTGAATTTGAGCTTCAACTTGGGCACCTGCTTTATTTATATATGTAAGTCTTCCTGTTGAGGCTTAATTTTGGTGACAGGAGCATCATGCCAGAATGAATACTGCCCTGCATATTTACCCAAGAAGAGAAGATGCCACTGTTTTGTGCAAAACCTCTACTCAACTGGAGTACTTTCGACTGGCTAATCAGTAAGTGCTACCTCGTTGGGTAAATGTATAGTGCTTTTCCTACACTACCGCTGTGTAAAGGGCCAGAAGAGTTGTCTACAACGACCATGTATGTCTGTAACGTTGCCACCGCGCCGACGGGCTCCGGGGTCCCTCGAGTGAGCTGTCCATCATAGTGGGGGAAAGGGCGGGAAGACGTTGCACACTGCTGGTGTGTGGGCCGGGACCAAACGGGCGGGGCTTCCATGCAGTTCACATGCCTCTTGTTTATAAAGGGCCAGAGACCGATCAGAGCACCAGATGAGGAGACAGAACCTCCTGGTGTCAGGAACTACACAGGGATTGCGCTCGAGAAACTCATGGATGCACAGAGCTCCATCAAGGATTACAGCAAATTGTTGATGGTAGATATGGGGAGACAGCACACCTGCCTAGCCTCGACCTTTCTCACGAATGTTTTGTGCTGATTAATGCGTTACTGAATTTGAGCTTCTTCAACTCAGTCACCTACTTTATTTATATCTGTAAATGCTTCCTGTTGAGGTTTAATATTTGTGACAGGAGCATCGTGCCAGAAATAGAATGAATACTGCCCTGCATATTTACCCAAGAAGATGCCACCATTTTGTGCAATACCTCTACTCAACTGGTGTACTTTCTACTGGCTAATCAGTAAGTGCTACCTCGTTGGGTAAATGTATAGTGCTTTCCCTACACTACATCTGCGTAAAGGGCCAGAAGAGTTGTCTACAGCGACCATGTGTGTCTGTAACATTGCCACCGCGCCGAGGGGCGCCGGGGTCCCTCGAGTGAGCTGTCCATCATAGTGGGGGAAAGGGCGGGAAGAAGTTGCACACCGCTGGTGTGTGGGCCAGGGCCAAATGGGTGAGGCTTCCATGCAGTTCACATGCCTCTTGTTTTATAAAGGGCCAGAGACCAATCAGAGCAGCAGATCAGGAGACAGACCCTCCTGGTGTCAAGAACTACACGGGGATTGCGCTCGAGAAACTCATGGGTGCACAGAGCTCCATCAAGGATTACAGCAAATTGTTGATGGTAGATATGGGGAGAAAGCACACCTGCCTAGCCTCGACCGTGCTTATGAATGTTTTGTGCTGATTAATGCGTTACTGAATTTCAGCTTCAACTCGGGCACCTGCTTTATTGAGGTTTAGTGACAGGAGCATCGTGCCAGAATGAATCCTGCCCTACATATTTCCGTTCCGCTGCGGATCGTGGAAGTTTCGACATTTTCGCATTCCGCGCGGAACGCGAAAATGGCGAAATTTCGCAAGCTCCGCGAGCGGAACGGAAATTGTCGCCCACCCTTGCAAATAATCAAGATTTGCCCTAACACCCTCTTGAAACTTTATTTCTCTCAGTGGGGCGGGGACTCGCCCACTGTCAAGGACAAATACCCAACTTATACTACACTCAATAATACGGTCACTAAGGGATTGAGACCTACTTTCTCCCTTTTTACTTCTAAGCCCAGGACTATGTCTGTCAGTGAGGCATATATAAACAAGGAGAGGGACCCTTGGTGACCCAAAGGACTAGGGTTCGTACACAAAACTTTATATAGAGTTGTCCTCTGGGAAAAGTTAAAAATCACTACCTCAACTCACATTCATCATATACACAATATTCACTCTGGACCATTCTCAGGGACCACTCACAATCAGTTGCGTATTGGCACAACAACTTGTCATAGATGGATTGATAGCTTGAATTTTTTTTTTTTTTTTATTCTTTTAAAATATATTTGATCAAGAAACAATTAAATAAAAACCTTTTGATCAAAAAGGATCACAATACAACATTTATATTACATTCAATATTCAAAACCAATGTGTCATCAATCATACCACAGTTTATACACAAGAGTTTTTATATAGAACAACAATAGACAGTAACATTTGTCATTGGTAGCCGCAATCAAGACAAAAAGTTAGATCACCTCAGTTGTGTATCTTTATAAGTCATCAATGTCTACAATCATTTTATATACAAACACATTTGTGGCTATTTTCAGAGCGTCGACGCGTTTCGAAGGACTAGTCAAATAATGCCTTCTTTTTCAAAACTGTGATTTTTTCAACTCCCGTTCTTAGAATCTATAAACATAAGCAAATATATTTTTTTCTCCAAAAAATAAAATAAAATAGAACAAATTTCAATAATATCATTCTAATCCTCCATTAGTATTTCTAATATAATGTCCTCTATCAACTCAGACCTTACAACTACCGGCTCCTACAATCAATAGGAATGTTCTTTGTGCCAATACCCAACCCACATAGTCTCATCCCATTTGGGTACTCAATTATACTGCCTCAACCTTACATCATTCATACAGATGATACGATGTCAGGATCCCTAATGTGAGTTCCAAAACGAAGCGCAAGGAATTAAGCTCTATGGGCGCTTCGGTTTTGAATGGGTTTCAATGGTCGAGTTTGTGGCATGTCCGCATTTCCAAGATGGCCACGCAGACGCTGGGGTCGGCGGTCTAGTCGCTAACAGATCTAGAGGGAGACGATGTGACGCGCGCGCGCCTGAGGTAGTGCGCACTTCACCAAGATTTTTCCTCAGAGAAGACGTGTTCGAGAGAGTTCCCAGTTCTGAAGAGAATATTTGTCGAAGAAGTTTTCCAGAGTGACGCAAGGGAGTTGTGTCAATGATAGCCAAAGAGAATAGAAAAGCCACAGTGTCCGAAGAGGCAACTACAGAGAGCAGAGTTCGGAGTATTTTCTCATCGGTCCAGGAAACAAGATACGACTTCAACCGCACCTGAAGAGAAGACCGAAGAAAGCTAAGTGAATTATTGATAGATAATCTAAGGTCACATAAATGATAAGTAGTGTTGGGTGACGCAATAAATAAAGACTTACCAGAGACAGCAGAGAACAGTATAACGAGTCCTGAAAAGAAAAGAAGTATAACACAATATTACTGAAGAGGTATCAAAGACAATAAAAGAAAAAAAAGTAAGGAGTAAGACTTACCAGAGCCATAACCATTCGCAGAAACCATAGGATAGGAAGCTGGAGTAGACTTCCTGAGCCATAACAATTCAGTAACCATAGGAAAGGAACCTACAGGAGAAGTAAAAGCAAAGAATAATTTTAGAAGTCAACCGTTAATAGAATAGCTAGAAGCAAGAAAAGAAAGAAGAGAAAACACGCGAAGAAAGATTGATGGTAGGTCAAAAGAGAGAGTTAAAAGATATTAAGACTACAAGATAAATAGGTATAATTAACAAATATATGTTTTACAGATAATTAGTGACAAGAAAGAAGAAAAAGGAGAGAGTTGAACAAGAAGAGAGGCACAGAGTTCAGGATACTTGGGTAGGTAGGAAATACCATAGAGAAAAGAAGGAAAGAGACAGAGTAGAGTAGAGGTGGAACAATAATGTAATGTTGTGTGCTTAGTTACCTCAGGAATCTTCAGTAGCAGAGAGATAGCTGAAGAAGAATTCCAGATAGGAAAACCAGAAGGTCCAGAACCAGTCTCTTCTCTCGTTTGTTATTTTATCCAATTCCCCCTTCCCCCTTGCTGATCAGTTAGAGCCAAAGACTATTCTTGGGGCTGAGTGATTAGTAGTGGGAGTCGGGAAATTAGCAGCTTCTGTTCCTGTGCAAGACAACGGAAACCAGCGGGAAGCTGAAGGTGAGCCTTGACATACGACCATTTCCTCATGTAGGCCAACATATGCTCCCTCATCCGCCATTTGTTTCCCTCACTCTTTCAAAACACTAATGCGTATTATCAACTTACTTAAGGCGAGGGAGGTTCCTTTCACTTGGAATGGTGTCTTCACTGATGTGGGTCCCAATTATTCCATTTTTTATCGAAGGATCCCCAACTAAAGAAACAATATGAACAAGAGTCTGTTACAATGTTGTTAAATCTGTATGCGGACATCTGCATTTTTGCTTCTATTTCTTTTCCATAGTCCACTTTTAATGGGGTCTTCACTTCTCATCTTACCTCTCAATTCTTGTTGTATGGGACACCAGCGCCTGGTCTATACCGGCCACCTGGCCTTGATGATAAAGTCCCAGCTTTTATTTCCGCTCTGTATTCAATAATATAAACACCAGCATAGTAATTAATATACCTTTTAGCCTTACTCTTCTATTTATTCATGCAGACATAATCTTTTTTAAGTCCTTGTTATTTATATCTACTTTATTTATGGAGATAGAGTTCCTGTATTTCTTTAGGTTTTTTACATCTCTATATCCTGTGCTTTTTGTTTTGGCTGCTATCTATGTCTCCACTGTTCGTGGTGAGCCACCGCTGCTTTATAATTCCACTTTGACTTATTAGGCGCAGTGTTCAAGCTCTATAATTATAAATGAATTAATTAAGGAGATGATTCCTAAAGTACATTTCCAAATAAAACAAATTCAGACCTCCTTTCCGCTTTCCCTCTAAAGTGGCAATGCGTACACATTGTCGACATTTCTAATCCTATTACCCCTTATTGTTCCACTATAGCGGGCAAAAGATTAACAATTCTCGTGTGACAGAAGTTAAAAACATTACCTACATCTTAAGCTTTTCTCCATCTGCATTTATAGTACGGGATACTCAATCCCGTACCGCGCTAGTTCAATATTACTCAAGTGCGCTACTTTTTTACAGAGAGCCTAGCATATCTTCTCTACTTATCATATTATATTGTTACGACATCTCTCTAAATATATAGTCGACATAGAGCTTTAGTAACCCGTTATCGAGTCATACACTCACCTCTTTATTTTAGAGCCAATAGTCAGCGGCGTCTGTGTGCGTCCGTCCCGGTATCTGCTTTTCATCTCTTTGTTCATTGTCTGTTTTCTATTTTTATTAGTTCAATCCAGTGTACTGCTTAAAACGTCAACGCGTACTAAATTCCCTCCCTCAGTCATACGTCACCCGATGAATCGTGTTTTTCAGTGTACCTTTGCGCTTTCTATTAAAGTCCAAGTTGTACACAAACCGGAAACTTTATTGAGTTCCATCGTTCAATCACATAAATCACATACAACATGTTTTTTCTATCAGAATATTTTATAAACCCTATTTATTTTTTCTATTGAATATTTTATCTACTTGTCCCGTTTGTTTCCTTTTCTCTAATTTTCCATAGGGAGCAAACTATGATTACATATGCAGTATTTTATTCATTTCTTTGTCCGGTTTCAACTATTTAAGAAATGGTATTTAATAGAGACAATCATTTGATAATCTATTTTCTTCCTTATCTCTAATCTTCAATCAGGAACCAACTATGGTCACACTTACAGTATTTTATTCCTTTCCTTACTCAGTTTTAACTTATTAAAATTTAATGGAAACAGTCAGTTAATAATCTATTTATTTATAAATATCATTCTTTATTAGTTAGGGCCTTTAGTGTTCCAGTAAGCATAAATAGATCTTTCCCATTTACCACATTGGAAGACAATTATTCCTGAGCCTCAATGTTCTAATACTGCTCAAACGCCTTATGTCAGTGACAATATTTTACAGCCCTTATCTGAGTACATATACAGAATTTTAGGAGATTATTGACATCCAGTCCTCTAGGGAATTTAACCCCTTTTGTACAGTGTTTAATTTGCAAATAAACCATTGTTCTCTCAGTTTTCTTTTTTTATTAATATCACCCCCTCTCATATTCCCAGATATTTTCTCAAGTATGAACCACCGTAGGTCTTCACAGTCATGTCCCAACCTCGAGAAATGCTCCGTTAGGGATGCATTTTCTTGCCCTGTCCTAAGAGCCGATTTATGTTCTTGTACCCTAAACCTGAGTTACCTACTGATCTCCCCTACGTAACCCAGTTCACATGGGCATATCAGCAGGTACACAAGGGTTTTGCGACGGCAATTATTGAGACTACTACATTTAATCTCTTGGCCACTATGTACAATGGTTTTTGCCACTATACAATGTACACAGATTGAGCAGGTACCACATTTATTATTGCCTATTGCTCTTGTACCATAAAGGGTACCCTGCCCCTCTTTGTTATAATTTCTGTAGGTCTTAACTAGACTATTTCTAATATTCCTATTTTTTCTATAAGCAAACAAAGGTTTTTCTAACTTTAGGTTCTGCCCACCGTTAAGAATCTTCCAATTCCTATTTAGAATGTTCTTGATCTGATTACTGTTGTCACTAAACTGGCTTACAAATACAATTTTGTCTTTCTTTTGATCCTCATTTCTGGTCTTATTTTGGTCCAGCATGTATTCACGATCTTAATACTTTGCTCTTTTATAGGATTGATTGATTAGTCTCCTCGGATAGCCTCGATCTTTCAACTTTTGTTTGAGAACTTCTGAATGTTTATTAAAATCACACATAGAGGAACAATTCCTGCGTAATCGCAGGAATTGTACAAATGGGATATTATCCCTTTGTGCTTTGGGATGACAACTACTGTAATGTAGTAAGGTATTTTTATCGTTTCGTCAGGGATCTCTTAGACCAACATAGGCGTGAAACATGTCGACCTCAGCATAAGTTACCCGGGCACATTGCGCCTCTGCTGGTAACTCTCAACCTATGGGTTTTTTATCCTGCCAAGGGTACCTTATCATTAAAACTCTTCTTTTGGCAACCCTTAGGCAGTTTTAATATGCACTGCACGCACAACCTTCACCCTTCACAGAGGACTTTTACCCACACACCCACATGCACCCATCGACAGTTCTCTAAAAAGACTCGGAGTGAGATGGGGACACAACGGAATACAGTGACTGTCCCACCACAACACAATTTGAGTCTACCACTACCTATTTTTCAAAAGGCGCCTGTTTCAGTGGCCACCGGAATGAAGAAAATTCGGGCTACTATTATGGACATGTTTAAGCAGTAGGGTCCCAATGAGCATAACCACCCACCCACACGTTTGTGGAATGGGAAGCTGACAAATATGTTAGCGCTGGACTTCCTCCCTTTGTCTTTTGTGGAAGGAATGGGATTCTTAGAATTTGTGGCAGCCATCTTCCTGAAATGGAAGGTTCCAAGTCGGACCTATTTTGCCAGAGTTGCTTTTCTAGTGCTGTATCATGATGTGCTGAAGTTGGTTAGACAAGCTTTGCAGCAAAGTGTTGTCCACACTGTCCCCCTGACGACCAAAATGTGGACCAGTTGTCACCTTTGAGGGTGTAAAGCAAAAGATATATGCAGGTCTTGGCCCCGAAGATAGTTTTAAGAGCATTCAGTGGCATGCAACATTGGTCATGCTCGCCATGGAGAAATCACATACAGCAGTAAACATCCTGGACAAAGTTTGCACCAAGGTGTATGAAAGGCTGTGGCCCAGAGGTCTCATAATTGGATTTGCTGCCACGGACAATGGCAGTACCATAGTCAAGGCCATGTCAGATGGTGGTTATTTCAGGGTCCTGTGGTTGGCCCATTGCATCAACCTGGTGGTGTAAGACTTACTCTAAAAGGATGACACAATCAGCAACATAATGACCACCTGAAGAAAAATCAGCACTCATTTCAGCCTTTCTTTTAAAGCCCAGAAGCAGCTGCAGCTTATTCAGCATGCTAATAGAGTGCAACTTAAAGCCCTGATACAGGAGGTACCAGCATTGGAACTCGACCTAATAAATGTTGAATGTATGTTAGAGCAGTACAAACAGATCAATGACTATGTCATTTTAAGAGGAGGGGATGCAGTTGGGAGCTGTGACCATGGATGCAGACAAATGAAGCCTAGTCAAATGCCTGACACAGATGGCGCTCCCTCTTGAGGTTTTCATGTGGAAAGTTAGCAAGGAGGACAGTGCAATGGGCCAAGCTATCGCATTATTGCATCTGCTACAGGACCAGGTAAAGAAGGTCTGAAAGGTCCTCCCTCGCAGGTGTGAATGAAAACACAGAAGTGTATGCCTTGGTTGAGAGCCTAATTCTTCGCTTGGCTTTCAGTACAAGGCTGCAACAGGACATCACCTCGTCCAAACAGTACATCTGTGCCACACTACTTGATCCACTGTACAAACAAATTCTGCCTACTTTCATTCCTTTTTCTGAAGGGGATGTTTCAAAGTACAAGAGGTGAATTGTTGAGCAAGCCGGAGACCTGGAAGAAGAATGTCTGGAATTTAGACTCCCACCCTGCATTTCTGGGGTGCTGCCATCAACTTTCAGAGAGGACAGTCTTGTCTCACAGCAGCCAACAGCACCATCAATCAGAACCCCAGCAACAACAGCAACAGAAGGACTGGACCTAACCTCTGCATTGTTTTGGTTTCTATTGGCAGGGCTTAAGTTCAGTGCAGAGGCGATGGCAAAAGAAGTTGAGCAAGTGGGAGCAACATTGACTATCCACAGGATGTTCCAGGAGTATCTGAATGAACCAAAAGAAGTCTATGTGGACCAAAACCCATTGGTAAATTGGTATTGGAAGATGCACCAATGGCCAGAGCTCAGAAAGCTGGCAATAAAGTATCTGGTTTATCCTGTAGCCGGTGAGGCTGCTGAGAGTGTGACAGTGCAGTTGGTGTGGTTGTTAAAGTGAGAAGGACCACTCTCTCACCTCAAAATGTAGAGAGATTGACTGTGATCAAAATGAACCAACATTTCATACCACAGAATTACACCATTCCTGAAATGGCACAGGAGAAGGTGGAGGATGATTGGTCAGAATAAATTGTGTTAGCTGACCAACTTCTAGGTGACCCACCAGAGTTTGAGGACAAACTCTACTTCCCAGATTGAGTATGCCAGTGCTCCCATAGAACTTTTAATAATTCTCTTTGAATTTCTATCTTTGCAACAAAAAAAATTGCTAGTGGAACATTATTTTTGAGTCAGATTTATGCTGTCCCACCTTTTTTTTGTCACAGATATTGCTGGAATGGAATTGGACCAGTGTGAATTGAAGAAGCCTCTACAATCCCTTCATGACATTGGAGACAATGCCTGCTCCCCTCTCATGCCTATCCTTTTTTGCACCACTTAGCAATAGCATGGCTGCCTCAGAAGATCGTAGATTTACAACAGTGCCAATACCAAACTACAATGTGTTGACTGCGTCAAAGATGAATACCTACTACCTAACCTACCTGTGCTTGGATTTAAAGAGGTAACTACAACTATTGCAATGGGGAGTGAGTGATGATTCATGTGGTGGCAGACAGTGAGGGAGTATGTTGAACTGTGAATTGGGAACTTGCTTGAGATGATTTGCAATGTTTTGGGCATGAATGATGGGTGATACTTTTTTTCCCTGGAGGTGATTGGTCTTTACAAATTTAATAAATGAGAATTCATTAACCTGTGCGATCCACTTCTAGGTGCCTTCTGTTTTTTTATCATCTAGGGGGGCTGCCCCATGAGATCATTTGATTTACCTGAGTGCCAAATTCCAATATGTTGCTTGCATCAAAGGGGAGATAGCATACCTACCACCATGCTTAGATTGGAACAGGTGACCATTGCACCAATGAGTGATCTGATTATTGTGTTACTTGGAGAGATGATTAAGGATTCACGTGGTGGCAGACAGTGAGGGATCATATTGAACTGTTAGCTGGGAATTTGCTTGAGAGGATTTGCAATGTTTAGGGCCATGATGATGCGATTATTTTTTCGCTGGAGGTGAGGTGATTGGCCCTTTCAGATTTACATGCAGGGTCCTCTCCTTTTCTCTGGTTCTTCAGAGACCAGAACAGTCACTTTTATTCAACAAACAAAAACCTATCCAAAATACTGCAATTCTGTTTCTCTACTTCTTCTTCAACAGCAGTGCACTACTTATCTATCTTGCTCGGGTCATGACTGGCCTGGGACAGAGTTGCTTGGAGTAAGGAGGACGATGGAAGAACTCAGGATGGGAGCCATGGGACTACCTCATCCACAGCTAGAAGCAAGAAGTTATCAACTTCAAAGGTGAGTCCGAGGCCTAGTACTAAGCTATGTGGAATGGAGAGAGGCGGGTTGTAAAATGCTGCTGTGTGTGTGTGTGTGTGTGTGTGTGTGTGTGTGTGTTGCACTGGTGGCAAAAGTGAAACTTCGAGTCGCCCTCTTGTTTTATTTGCTCTGCCTCTAAATCTTCTTAATACACTCTTCATGAAGCTTACCTTCCTTCATCCCTTCTCCTTGACTCTAAAATACAGTACCTGTTTTACAATCCGCAGGCCTTCTGGTCTCCTGCCTGAATGAAATGTAAAAGCTGATCTCAACACTCCTGCTTACCTACTGGACCAGCCCAGACAGACACCCAAGGGTGATGGACATTCCGTAGGAGAATGCAGTTGCACCACCTAATTTTGCAATACAGTATTATTTTTCTTTTACCAATCATATTTGAAAAACTGGGTGGGTCGGTTCACTGCCAAACTAGAAGACAGAAGTTTTAGATATCTGATAACTTGGGTATCTGGACAGAAAGATTGTTTCAATGCATTTAACTGTACTGTGGCATACTCATTCCTTTGTTTCTTTCCACAACAGATTGATGCCAAACGATGTGCTGCTCATTGCCCAGAATAATGTTGTCCTTGTGCAGTGTTTGTCTTTGTCAAATCTTTCCTCAAATCCCCTTTGCCATCCATTCATCAAACTTCTATTTACGTCACCCAGGCTGTATGATTTATTGAGTTGTGGCTTAATTTACACCATCAACAGATCACAGACTTGGTGGGGCGGATGTGGTGAAAGCAACACAAACTCACTGCAGGATCTTCCAAGCAATAGCACACACTGGCCCACCCGAGCTCAAAAGTGATCCATATTTTAGATACAGTCATCAGCATCATAATTTTGATCTTGTGCTGTGTGACAGTAAACGCCTAACCTAAGTTTGTCCACTCCAGACTTTGAGTCCATTTTTTATGACTCGAAGATTTTGTAAGATACTAGTAGCTCCCCGATGCTGAAGTTACTACTATTGTAATTTTTTGTTATTTTATCACTATCAGGAATTCTTGTTGTGTCATCATGTAGTCTGGTCTCAAATTCTGACACTGACACTGTACGCTCCTTTCCCTCCTGAGGCGGAAGCCGGGAGGTCTCTTGTCTATTCTTGCTACAAATTGCATTTTAACAGTTTACCTGGGATACTTTTTGTCGGTCCCGTGAATTTTTATGCTTTGATTGCAGCTGGCACGCAGTTGGTGTGCTACAACTCCTCAGCGCTTAGCAGCGCCTGGAATTCACCCCTTCCCCCTCCCTCCAGCTCCAGTCCCGCTCTCGGCTGAGTATCGACGCCAAGAGCGCTGGGCGTCGAGTTTGGCGGCCATCTTGGGTTGGGCTAGGTGAGTCAGGACATCGTCAGCGCTATAAAAGGCGCCAGGTGTTAGGAACAGTAACTCTGACACTGTACGCTCCTTTCCCTCCTGAGGCGGAAGCCGGGAGGTCTCTTGTCTATTCTTGCTACAAATTGCATTTTAACAGTTTACCTGGGATACTTTTTGTCGGTCCCGTGAATTTTTATGCTTTGATTGCAGCTGGCGCGCAGTTGGTGTGCTACAACTCCTCAGCGCTTAGCAGCGCCTGGAATTCACCCCTACCCCCTCCCTCCAGCTCCAGTCCCGCTCTCGGCTGAGTATCGACGCCGAGAGCGCTGGGCGTCGAGTTTGGCGGCCATCTTGGGTTGGGCTAGGTGAGTCAGGACATCGTCAGCGCTATAAAAGGCGGCAGGTGTTAGGAACAGTAACTCTGACACTGTACGCTCCTTTCCCTCCTGAGGCGGAAGCCGGGAGGTCTCTTGTCTATTCTTGCTACAAATTGCATTTTAACAGTTTACCTGGGATACTTTTTGTCGGTCCCGTGAATTTTTATGCTTTGATTGCAGCTGGCGCGCAGTTGGTGTGCTACAACTCCTCAGCGCTTAGCAGCGCCTGGAATTCACCCCTACCCCCTCCCTCCAGCTCCAGTCCCGCTCTCGGCTGAGTATCGACGCCGAGAGCGCTGGGCGTCGAGTTTGGCGGCCATCTTGGGTTGGGCTAGGTGAGTCAGGACATCGTCAGCGCTATAAAAGGCGCCAGGTGTTAGGAACAGTAACTCTGACACTGTACGCTCCTTTCCCTCCTGAGGCGGAAGCCGGGAGGTCTCTTGTCTATTCTTGCTAAAAATTGCATTTTAACAGTTTACCTGGGATACTTTTTGTCGGTCCCGTGAATTTTTATGCTTTGATTGCAGCTGGCGCGCAGTTGGTGTGCTACAACTCCTCAGCGCTTAGCAGCGCCTGGAATTCACCCCTACTCCCTCCCTCCAGCTCCAGTCCCGCTCTCGGCTGAGTATCGACGCCGAGAGCGCTGGGCGTCGAGTTTGGCGGCCATCTTGGGTTGGGCTAGGTGAGTCAGGACATCGTCAGCGCTATAAAAACGGACTAGGATGTCTCCGCGCAGCGGACGCGATCAGCGGACGCGCCAGACCTGCGCCGGAGTCGTGCCAGAGTCCTGCCCGTCTGCGCCCGTCCGCGCACGACCGGGCTTAGGGCATAGGGACTCTGGCACACGCACCTGTTATACTTCAGCGGACCTCCTAGGACTGAATTCTGACAGGTATATCCTATCCCCGAGTGTATGTGCTACACTCAAGGAACTTAACATCCTGCATAGCTCTAGTTGTAAGCACCAAAGCCTCTTAGTTCCTGTGAAGCTAGCTACCCTTAACACCAGGTCGCTGCAGAAACATCACTTAGAGATTTTTACCCTGCTACAGGATGAGACCATTGATATCCTGACACTTACTGAAACGTGGCTGAGGGACGCCTCTTCCCCGGATATCATCGCCGCCCTTCCCAGTGGGTATGATATGGTCTGGCACAATCGACCAGAGGGGACTCGGGCTGGCGGGGTAGCAACGATTTTTAAAAAACAATTTATGGTAACAAAGATCCTAGCCGAGACAACAAATATTGTCGATCTACTGGGTATAAAAATTACCATGAACAACTCCTGTCTCATTATCTTAACGGTATATTGCCCACCCCAAAGTACTCCTGTGTTCAATGATCTCTTCCATCCAATTATATCTGATCTCTGCACACGTTATAAAAACATCCTGGTAACTGGCGATTTTAACGTCCACTGGGATAAAAGTAATCAAGACCCGTCAGCCCAGAAATTACAGACCATCATGACCACTCTCGGTCTGACACAACTTGTGGAAGCTCCAACCCACATAAAAGGCCACATCTTAGATCTTATTTGGTCTTCATCCCCAAAAGCAGTTATTACCAGCATTTCACCTTGTCTCTGGTCAGACCACCACCTTATCTCATATGATCTACCGCAAGACATCTGCCAGGTTAAACTACCCATAAAAATCAAAAAAGTGCGCCAATGGAAAAAGGTGAATGTTGAGACCCTAACCAAAACCATGCCCAAGTACATACAGAACTCTATATTCCCTGCTGTTAGTACTGATCTAGACTCCAAGTACAATTTGATAACAACCATCCTTAGGCAAACTATTGATGAATTAGCTCCCGAAAAGGTACAAAAAATAAAAGGGGTAGAGAAAGGAGCCCCCTGGTTCACGGAAGGTCTACGCGAACAAAAGAGAAAGCTTCGCTACCTCGAAAGATGCTGGAGGAAATCTAAAAAGGCTACCGATAGGGAATTATGTCGGATGTCGTTCCAAGCATATAAAAAGCTTATTATATTAACAAAGAAGGAGTACTACAAGACGCGTATTAATAACGCTACAAATATACAGAGAGAGACCTTCCAAATATTGAAAGAGTTAAGTAAGAAAGAGGAAAAGACAGATATCACGATTGATTGCGATACCTTTCAAGGATATTTCCTGGGAAAGGTAGCGACTATCTTGTCCGATATCAAGAAGAACAACCCAGTCCCTTATGTCGAACAATCTCCCCTCCCAGACTCTCCTTCTTCAATTTTTACCAGCTTTCCCCACATTGACCTTAGTACTTTGAGGAAACTCGTAGCGTCTACCAAATCTGGTTCCCCTGCTGACCCCTGCCCGCCTGACACCTTTCGGATGGCAATACCGCTTCTAGAAGACCAGATCTTAGACCTTTTAAACACCTCATTAGCCACTGGACTTCTACCATCTACCTTCAAAGAGGCATGTGTCAGACCTTTGATAAAAAAACCGGGAGCCGATCCAACTAGCCTGAAGAACTATAGGCCAATCTCCCAGCTGCCATTCCTGTCAAAAGTACTGGAACAACACGTACTTAAGTCCCTGTCAGCCCTCCTGGAATCTCACCATCTTCTCCAGGAGCGGCAAGCTGGTTTTCGTGCCCACCATAGCACAGAACTAGTAATGCTGTCGGTACTGGATGAGCTAAGATGCATGGCTGACAGTAAAAAGCCAAGCGCGCTGATATTATTAGATCTTTCAGCAGCGTTTGATACTGTCAGCCATGCACTGCTCTTGGACAGACTGGCTGGGTTCGGGATAGGAGGACAGGCTCTTAAATGGCTCACAGCCTTCTTAACAAGAAGGACGCAGAAGATCCAGTTAGCAGACCAGGTCTCAGAGGTGGGCAGGTTAGTCTGTGGGGTTCCGCAGGGGTCAGCGCTCTCGCCACTCTTATTCAACCTCTACTTGCAACCACTGATAGAGTCACTGGCAAACATGAAGTGTAAAGTATTCAACTATGCCGACGACACTCAGCTATTGCTGAGCATCGACAATACATCATCGGCACAATCAGTGGCTCAAGACATCCTACGCTTCACAGTGAACTGGATGTCATCTAACTTGCTGAAAATCAATCCGGATAAAACGGAAGTCCTTGTTATTTCAACTTCTGTGTCCCCCTGGAGCGACCTGTACTGGCCACAAGAGCTAGGCCCTACCCCAAAACCATGCCCCAATGTCAAGAGTCTTGGGATGAAAATCGATCAAGAACTCTCAATGGCTAATCAAGTTTCCGCTGTAGTTAGTTGTTGCACTAACTTGATCAGGCAACTACGTAAACTCGCCCCCCTGCTCTCGAGGAATATGCTGCAAACCATTGTGTCAGCCACAATAGTGTCTAGAATAGACTATGGAAATGCGCTGTATCTCGGTCTTCCAAAGAATTCCATCAGGTCATTCTAAACGACGCAGCACGCCTGATCTTTGGAGTACCGAGGAGGACCCATGCTTCCCCCCTGCTCCATCGATTACATTGGCTGCCCATGCTGCAGAGAGTGGAGTTCAAAAGCATGTGTATCTGCCACAAAGCAATACACGGACAGGCGCCAGCTTATATAAAAGAAAGGCTCGAACTCCACGAACCTAAACGCATCTTGCGATCGTCGGGTTCTTTCTTACTGTCCCAACCACGCTTCAAGCTAACAACTAAAGGAGGCAGATCTTTCTCAGTGCAGGCTCCCATCAATTGGAATAAGTTACCAGAGGCGCTTCGTAGAGAGCCCAACCTTCTCCGCTTTCGGAAGTCTTTGAAGACCTTACTCTTCAAGAACGCATTCCCGCTTCAATAATCGATTGCTAGATCTGACGCCTATATATCTTTATTCCGTCTCTGTTCTGTACTTGGTCAGTAGCGCTTTGAGACCTGTCGGTGAGTTGGCGCGATACAAAACCCAGATACAATACAATACAATACAAATTCTTTGTGAAGCTTTGAAATCATATGACCCACTAACTCAGTGTTTTTTCTTCCATTTAGTTGCCTGCGTTGGATAATCCTTCTGATTAAGCCTTCAGTCGGAGCTCACCTGGGTGGAAGTGGGACCTTGCTTGTGATGTTGTGATGCCTTACCTGTTATTGCTTCATCTATATTCAGAAAGACAACTATGGAGTTAAGTGAACTAGTTAAGTTAGTAAGTAAGCAAGTGCTACTGCAAGTCTTTGTTTATCAAGGATGTTGTAGACAATATAGGTCATGGCATCATCCCCCCTGATGGCCAATATAGTTAGAGAGGTATAACTCTATAACTAAATGATACACTCTTAGAAGCACATAAACAGGCTGCGTAAAAACTAAAGACAGCAGTGTAAAGTAAAACAACATACTTCAGGCATAAATTTTGATTAAATAAAGTTTCCCTTTCATTTTGTATAAACAAAACAACAGGCCTACCTTTCTCCCCAAACAAATCACCCAGTCTCCAACCAATGGCCCAAAAAGTGTCCAAAGAAAACTAGGCTAGGTCCATTCCCAATGCCCACCCTCTCCACCCACAACACGTCCCTCCCACCAAAACAATTTTTTTTAAAAAGGACTTAAAGAGGGGATTGTTTATTTGGGTCCAGAGTTGGTCCAGACTCTGCTCCGTTGTGGAGAGCCTGATCTCGATAGTGTCCAGCTGCTGTAGGATGCGCTGCATCAATGGCTTGCTGTTATTAGTGTGGGAGGGGGTGGCAGAAGTTGCTGTCAGCTGGTGGCAGTGCTGGCGATGGGATGGCCGGTGGGTCGGAGCCTGGTGGCTGAGGGCAGCCAAGCAGCACAAAGGGCCCGGCAGAGATTGGAAGACAGCTAACTCTGCCTTTTCTTCCTCTGGAACCACCAGCCGCCAGTATTCCTGCTGGATTCACTCCTGTCTCTGCCACTGCAGACGGGCCGCTATCTCTTGCTTGTTGGGTGCTACATTTGGACCAGCAGGAGTGCTATATTGAGGAAAAGAAAAAGAAAAAAGACAAATTGTAAATATTGCTCTGTGCAAACAATTGTTTGAAATTAGTAGGTGGAACAGTAGTAGTACACTGCTGGTCCCCTAGGGCCCTTGGAATTTGATTTGATTATGAGTGGGTGAGTTATTAGACCAATTTTATGTTTTATAAACACATGACTTGCATATAAAGAACTGACTGTGTGTCAGAAAAGCATTTGGCAGAATAATGCCAGATAAAAAAACTGTGATTTGGTTGATTTTTTTCTTCTAAAAGCTTTTCAAGTAACTAAACAGACACTTTGAGTGGAAAAAATAAATTACCTCTCATTAATGAGTAAGGCATTATGCACTATGGAGTA